>NC_058416.1:65910775-65919456 GCF_002201575.2 Neomonachus schauinslandi
CGCGCCGCCTGCGCCCGCCCCGTCCGCCCGCCGCCGGCCCGGCTCGGCTCCCCGCCCAGCGCGCCCCGAGCGCCGCTCACAGCCGCCCGCCCGGCGCCATCTTGGAAGCTTGTGACGTCGGTGCCGCCCGCTCACCCCTGACCCACATCTGAATGGGCGAGCGGCGGGGCGGGGCCGGGGGCGGGATGGGGCGGGTTCTTGGTGTGGGCGGGGCCTGAGAGACGGGGCGGAGCTGGTGAGCGGTCCGAACACTGGGCAGGGCGGGGCGACAAGCCTGCTGGACGGCGCCGTGGGGGAGGGGCGCGCGGAGGAGCCGGGAACCCCGACCGTGGGCGCCCCGCCCGACCCCGACCCCGACCCCAGGTGCAGGGGCGGGGCCGCGACAGCACCACCGAAACGCCCGGACCGCCCACCCACCCCCAGGAAGAGGACTCTGGATCCCCACAGGCCCACGCCCAGCCCGCACACTCAGAGCTGACCCCCTTTGAGCCTGACCCTGACCCTTCGGAGGCCCCCATCAGGAATCCCTGAGCAACCTGCGTGCGCCCCACCTCCAGGACACCTTCGCACCCCGGCTCTGTGCCCCCCGCAGGGACCCCACCGTCAAAGGCACAGCACCACCGGGACTGCAGGAGGCGTGATCTGGGCTCCCGAGGAGGCCCCGGGCCGTTTGGGTCCGGAGGGGAAGGGGACTCCCTGACCCCTGACCCCAGCGCCCCTTCGGGTCCCCGCTCCTGCAGCCCTACGGGCTGGCCTTACCTGCTCAGAGGGCGCGGAGGTCGCGAGCACGCGGTGCTCAGCCAGCCCCTTCCGGTGACCGCAGCCCCTCGCAGGCCCCTGGGGTCAAGCGACTGTGCCTAAGCTGGCCCGCCTGGACCCAGGCTCGTGGCAATCGTTCAGATGGCCTGCTGAGAGGCTGGAACTGGCCCTGAGCCGTAGCCACTTCTCTAGGGAGTTACTTAATGGACGTCTTTCTACTTTGGACACCAAACAAAAGAATACACCACAGTCAAAGTCTGAGAAGAACCCAGACTTGCCATGCAGGGAAGTTGTGCCCTAGCACTAGCCAAAACAGAAAGCCAATTCAATAATCCCCCTCAGAAGGCTGGTTATGCGACCGTTCTTTCCAGACTAATGTATAAATTTAACGTATATTAAATGTGAATGTATATTGAATGTAATGCATAAAATTAATGTAATCCTAACCAGACTTGACAAATTTCTGAGTTCATCTGCAAGAATAAATAACCAAAAACAGCTATCATTTCTCACAAATGAGGGTGGACTTGCTCTAACAGATACTTACGTTATAAAGCTATTGCAGTCAACCCAGTGTGGTACAAACGGGGGGGGGGGGGGGGGGGGGGGAGCCTAGAAACAGATCCTAGAAATGGTAAGAACATATAAATGAAAAGAGAAATATCAATCATTGGTAAGGAAGAAAAAGCATATTCCATGAATAGCCTTTAGTAGAGAACTCAACTATTTGAAGAAACTATTTAGGGCACCTGGGTGGCTCAGTGGGTTAAGTGTCTGCCTTTGGCTCAGGTCATGATCCCAGGGGCCTGCTCAGCGGGGAGTCTGCTTCTCTCCCTCTGTCCCTCTCCACCACTCGTGCTCTCTCTCTCTCCCTCTCTGTCTCAAGTAAATAAATAAAATCTTTAAGAAAGAAAGAAACTACTGAAAAAATGTCAATGTTCTAATAACCAAAGACATGCCAATTAAAACTACAGAATACTGAGGGTTGGGGGTGGGGGGGTTGTTTTGTTTTCTACCAAATCAGGAATTGGTTTCAAACGATAACCTTCAAACACGAGGCAGGGATGGGTAATCACTCTCATATATTGTTGGAAGTATACAAGTTGCCTCAAAATTTCTGAACGTGAATTTGACAGTACGAGTCAAAAATAAAAATCTTTTACAATGATCAATACGTCCTCGGAGCAGTAGTAATCTATCTTCCAGATTCTGTTTTAAAGAAATTAACCACATTTGAAGGCCATAGGCTTGATGATCTGTCTTTGTAACCAAACCATAAGCTTGGAACCTCAGTGCCCAGAGCACACCTGAGATTTAATAGGCACTCAGTAGTCACTTGTTTCATTTGCATTTGAAAATTAATGTGCAATCATATTTTTCCAGTGTCATTTATAATAATGAAAAAATTCATACACAGCATAAATGTCTGACAATAGATGATTGGTTAAACAGCCCACATGATAAAATGTTAAGCATCCTCTACAAGCAGTGTTTACAAAGATGTTTTATGACCTAGAAATGTGCAAATGATATTAAGAGAAAAAACTGTGCAAAAATATACAAAATACAAAATATTGATCCATGGAGAAGCAAATGAAGAAAATACACCAAATTATTTACAGAGGTTCTCTCCAGGGGTTGCGATTTTTTTTCATACACATGTATATTTTAGTATTTTATTAGAAAAGTAACATTTCTACTAGGAATAATTCTAGCTGAAATAATTCTCCTTCCTCCCCACTCCCATCTGTCCTCTGAAGTAACATTAATGGTTGACATGTACTTTCACTCCTTTCTCTGACATCAACACGTATCTGTTCACATGTTACAAAAAAGGCCTTACTTTTTTTGGGAAAGTATAAAATAATATACTATATAGGGGACACCTGGGTGGCTCAGTCAGTTAAGTGTCTGCCTTTGACTCAGGTCATGATCCCAGGATCCTAGGATCGAGTCCCACATTGGGCTCCTTGCTCAGCAGGGAGTCGCTTCTCCCTCTCCCTCTGCTGCTCCCCCTGCTTGTGCTCTCTTGCTCTCTCTCTGACAAATAAATAAATAAATCTTTAAAAATAATAATAATAATAATAATATACTATATAAACTGTAGGTCACTTTAGAACTTACAAGACATTTGCTCTTTGTCCCTAAGAAGCTATCACAGATATCTTTCTAGTATCACATAAATTCACTTTTTAATAGCTGACAGATTCCAGGGTTCTGTAAACACTTGCTTTAATCATAGTTATTCAGGGGGCGCCTGAATGGCTCAGTCGGTTAAGCATCTGCCTTCAGCTCAGGTCATAATCCTAGGCTCCTGGGATTGAGCCCCACGTCGGATCCCTGCTTAGTGGGGAGACGGTTTCTCCCTCTCCCTCTGCCCCTTCCCGCCTCACCTACTTGTGCTCTCTCTCTCTCTCTCGATCTTTCGCTCTCTCAAATAAATAAATAAAATCTTAAAAAAAAAATCATAGCTGGGGCGCCTGGGTGGCTCAGTCATTAAGCATCTGCCTTCGGCTCAGGTCATGATCCCAGGGTCCTGGGATCCAGCCCCGCATCCGGCTCCCTGCTCCGCGGGAGGCCTGCCTCTCCCTCTCCCACTCCCCCTGCTTGTGTTCCCTCTCTCGCTGTGTCTCTGTGTCAAATAAATAAATAAAATCTTGGGGCGCCTGGGTGGCTCAGTCGTTAAGCGTCTGCCTTCGGCTCAGGTCATGATCCCAGGGTCCTGGGATCGAGCCCCGCATCGGGCTCCTGGCTCAGCGGGGAGCCTGCTTCTCCCTCTCCCACTCCCCCTGCTTGTGTTCCCTCTCTCGCTGTGTCTCTCTCTGTCAAATAAATAAATAAAATCTTTTAAATAAATAAATAAATAAATAAAAATCTTAAAAAAAAAGCTATTCAGGATTCTTACAGTTTGGTGCTTTAAAAAAACAAATTTTTGGGCGCCTGGGTGGCTCAGTTGGTTGGGCGACTGCCTTTGGCTCAGGTCATGATCCTGGAGTCCCGGGATCGAGTCCCGCATCGGGCTCCCTGCTTGGCGGGGAGTCTGCTTCTCCCTCTGACCCTCCCCCCCTCATGCTCTCTCTCTCATTCTCTCTCTCTCTCAAATAAATAAATAAAATCTTAAAAAAAAAAAAATTTTTAAAGTCATTGAATATATATCTTTACGTTCTCCTGCCTTCACTTGTGCAGAATAGTTTACTAGAAATAGAATCTATGGGTCAAATGATAAGTGGGCATTTTCAGTTTGAAAAGGTCCTGGCAGGTATTCCCCCATATGGTGTAGCAATTCATATCCTGCCAGTTAAGGTTTTGTTATTCCTGCTCCTTTAACTTTCCCCGAACATTCCAAGTTTTCCATACTTAGCACATATTCCCTTTAAAATCAGAAAGAGGGTCACCTGACTGGCTCAGTCGATGGAGCACGGGACTCTTGATCTCAGGGTGGTGAGTTTGAGCTCATGTTGGGTATAGAGATTACTTAAAAATAAAATCTTTAAACAAACAAACAAAATCAGAAAGAAAAAAAAAAGGTCCGGGGGCGGGGGGAAGGATTTCTAAATCATATTGAACTAGACCCCCACCATCTCTGTCCTGAGCAGGCTTGCATGGTCTCCCCACCTCCATGCTGACTCCCAAGCCCATTTCCTGCCAAACACTTTATAAAATCCAAGCATGCTTCTAGTGCAATAGTAAATAAGCTTAACTTAAACTTTGAAACTTGAGGGGAAAGTTTTCGATATATTAAGTAAAAATAGCAGATTTCAAGATTTTGTTCACACTGATAGCAACCCTGTAAAACTCTTATTTGGGTGGAAGGTAGTATGGAAATATAAAAACCACACAGTAGTGGGGACAGGAGAGCCATTGAGAACTAGGTGTATTTTGTACTCCAGCTCCCTCTGTGTTGTCTAGCATGGGAGCTAACCTCTCTGATCATCTTTCCTCATTAGTCATTTGAGAATCATAACAACACCTGCCCATGGGGCTCTTTTGAGGACTGATTAAGATGAAACTGGCAGATAGAGTACACAGAATCAGGCTCTGGCAAGCCCCGGCTAAAGTAGCTATGATTGTTATGTCATGTAGTATGGATCAAGTAAGGATGGTAGAGCTGATTTGCCACTTTTACCATCATCTTTTCTCAATTATAAAACAACAACAAAAGGAAAACAAATAATGCAAAATATCCCCAAAGGGTAAATCACAGCTTCTTAACATGACAATCACATTTAACAAACATAAAAAATACAGGGTGCCTAGTTACATTTGAATTTCAGATAAACAACAGATAATATTTTGGTGTAAGTATATCCCATGTAAAATCACACCTCACCTCCCCCCATCCCAAGCTCAAGCCACATTGGCAAACTCTCCGTTCCTGTACATGCCAAGATTTTTCCTCCCACCTCTGGGCATTAGCATCCAGGGCTCCTCCTGCCTGCCACCCTTCCTCCTTCTCCCCACCTCCACCTGGCCAACTCCCACTCAGCTCAGACATCAACTCCTTCAGGAAGTCTCCCCTGACCCCAGCCTGCTCACTCTGATAAGTCCTGATGCCCCTGATGGGCAGTTGCCATGACAGCAGGAAGACTTGGTCTTGTTCATTCTTGCAGACCCAGTACCCAGCTCATGCCTGCCATCAAATAGATGGTCAACTAAAAAGTCAAATGAATGAATGAATGAATTTCCTCCCAACTCCCACCCCGTTCTCCCCTACCACAAAGCACCCTATCTGCTGCTTCCCAAGTTACATAGGGTTCATTCATTCCCTGTCACAAAGGATGTAATGTGAGTGGTACACACAGGAGGCAGAGTGGCATTGCAGAAACCTGGTGTTCAGGTCACTCGATTGGGAAGCAGAATCACTCTTGCAAGTACAACAGCCCTACCCAATTCCTGGTTGCTGTCATTCGCGCCCAACATTGAGTCCTCACTCTACATGTGAGCAAAGCACTGTACACACATGGGCGTGTTGTTCCTCACCACCACCTATGAGAAGGATGCTATTACAATCCCATTTTATTTTTTTTTTTTTTAAGATTTTATTTATTTGACAGAGAGAGAGTGGCAGGCAGAGGGAGAGTGAGAAGCAGGCTCCCCACTGAGCAGGGAGCCCAACGTGGGGCTCGATCCCAGGACCCTGGGATCATGACCTGAGCCGAAGGCAGATGCTTAACCGACTGAGCCACTCAGTCGCCCCTACAATCCCATTTTATAGATGAGAAAACTGAGGCTCAAAGAGGTTAAAGTCACCTGCTCAGGGTCACACAGCTAAGCTCAAACCCAAGCCCCTCTGATAGGCAAGAGCTGGGTCCTGCCTTTTAAAACAGTACCCCATCTGAAGAAAAGTCCACCCAGGGCATCTGGGGGTGCAGTCGATTAAGCAACTGACTCTTGGTTTCATCTAGGGTGGTAATCTCAGGGTCTTGAGATCCAACCCTGTGGTGGGCTCCTCTGGAGTGGAGGAGTCTGCTTGGGTTTCTCTCTCCCTCTCCCACTGCTCCTGCCCCCGACCTCTCTCTCTCTCTCTCAAATAAATAAATAGGGGCACCAGGGTGGCTCAGTCCGTTGAGTGGCTGAATCTTTTTATTTTTTATTTTTCTTTTATCTTATTTTTTAAGATTTTTATTTATTTATTTAACAGAGAGAGAGAGAGAGCACAAGTAGGCAGAGCGGCAGACAGAGGTAGAGGGAGAAGCAGGCTCTCCGCCAAGCAGGGAGCCCGATGCGGGGCTCGATCCCAGGACCCTGGGATCATGACCTGAGCTGAAGGCAGCCGCTTAACTGACTGAGCCACCCAGGCACCCCTATTTTTTATTTTTTAAATAACGTTTTCTTCATCTTTTTTCTTAAATATTTATTTATTTATTCGAGAGAGAGAGAGAGAATGGGCGCACAAGCAGGGGGAGCATCAGGCAGAGGGAGAAGCAGGCTCTCTGCTGAGCCAGAAGCCCGATGCAGGATTTGATTCCAGGACCCTGGCATCATGACCTGAGCCGAAGGCAGACGCTTAATCAACTGAGCCACCCAGGGGCATCCCCGGCAGCCAACTCTTGATTTCGGCTCAGGTCATGATCTTGATCTTAGGGACTGGAGGTGGGGGGGGGATTGAGCTCTGCCCCCCCTTGGCTCTGAGCTCAGCAAGGAGTCTGCTTGAGATTCTCTCTCTCCCTCTCCCTCTGTCCCTCTCCCTGCTCGCATGTGCATGCACTCTCTCAAATAAGTAAAATCTTTTTTAAATCAATCAATCAATCAATCTGTCTTTTTTTTTTAATTAAGAAAAGTCCCCCAACATGATATTCTCTAGAGCAAAGGCCATGCCTTGGTGGGAGGAGGCTTCCTCACTACCCACCTCCCCTCATTTTGCCATCCAACGGACCCAGGCTGAGCCAGACACCCTGAGCCCAAGAGAGGCCACACCCTCCATTGTCATTCAGTCGACAGTTGCTGACACCATTGATGTCAGTATGGTGGGCACCATGCTAGTGAACAGCACAGTGGTGGTCCCTGGCCCTGGAAGACCATGGGCAAGGGAGGACATGAGGGAATACTCAGAGAAGGGTTGGATCTGGGCAAAGAGATGTGCAGTCTGCTTTGCGAAGTCATAACAGGGAAACTGAGTGCTCTGGTTTGTGGGGCCAAGGAAGGGGCTTTGCCTTTGCTGTGCCCTCTGCCTGGCAAGCCGTGTTTCAGCACCAGCTCCATTGCTGCTCCCAGTGCGACTTCCTCTGATTGCTCTTTCTTTCTAAAGATTTTATTTTTAGGGGCACCTGGGTGGCTCAGTCATTAAGCGTCTGCCTTCGGCTCAGGTCATGATCTCAGGGTCCTGGGATCGAGACCCGCATCGGGCTCTCTGCTCAGTGGGGAGCCTGCTTCTCCCTCTCCCACTCCCCCTGCTTGTGTTCCCTCTCTCGCTGTGTCTCTCTCTGTCAAATAAATAAATAAATAAAATCTTTAAAAAAAAAGATTTTATTTTTAGGGGCACCTGGGTGGCTCAGTCGGTTAAGCATCTGACTTCGGCTCAAGTGGTGATCTTGGGGTCCTGGGCTGTCAGGCTCTCGCTCAGCGGGGAGTCTGCTTCTCCCTCTCCCTCTGTCCCTCCCCCCACTCATGCTATTTCTCTCTCAAATAAATGTTTTTAAAGATTTTATTTATTTATTTGAGAGAGAGAGAGCAGGAGGAGGGGCTGAGGGAGAGGGAGAGAGAGAATCCCAAGCAGACTTCATGCCCAGCACGGAGCCCCACGCAGGGCCCAATGAGTCAGGTGCCCAACCCACTGTGCCATCCAGGCACCCCAAAGATTTTATTTTTAAGTAATCTGCACACCTGACATGGGACTCAAACTTGCAACCCCAAGATCAAGAGTCACGTGCTTTACCAACTGAGCCAGCCCGGTGCTCCTGATTGCTCTCAAATAGCTGCCCATCACTCTCCGTCCTCGCTCCCTATCCCCTTCCCAGGTCTTGCACCATCTTCGAAGACCTTACTGAGTATGTGCTTCTTTGCTCATCTCTCTCTCCCTCACCAGAATGAGTACTCTGTGCAAGCCACCATCATCCACTCTTCACTGCTGCAAAAAGTGCCTAGGATGGGGACAGGCAGCTATACTGTCCTTACTGTTTGATGCACTCATGAACTGGAGTGAGAGGTAAGGTGAGGCCAGGCAGGGGAGCAGCACGTAGGAATTCCTGAAAGGGGAGAGGGCTTTCTGAAACACCCAGAGGAGGCTGGCAGAGCAGGTGGATGGGATGTGACGAGAACCAAGAGACAGGGAGCAGTGTGAGCCCAGGGCAGTGGCAGGGGTCTTGAACATACTTGCACTGGAAGCGTCGGGGGGGGGGGGGGGGGGGGGGGGGCCCCCCCCCCCCCTCCCGGGGGGGGGGGTGGGGGGGGAAAACCCCCCCCGGACCCCCGGAGGGGGGGGT
>NC_058416.1:65919556-66036310 GCF_002201575.2 Neomonachus schauinslandi
GGGGGGGGGGGGGGGGGGGGGGGGGGGGGGGGGGGGGGGGGGAGTCCGCTCCCGCAGCAACCCGGGGAAGCTGCAGGGAAGGCAAGACAGCCCTGGAACCCGGCTGAAGGCAGTGACACTGTCACCAGGCACACTGGCCAAGAAGGGGGAGAAGTTTACAGACATTCTGCTAAGCGGAAGAAGCAAGATGTAGAACACTATGTATGATGTAATCACATTGTTGGTTTTTCAACATTGTATGTGTTTCCATTTCTATCTATGCTTATAAATCCCTAAAGAATGGGGCACCTGGGTGGCTCAGTCGGTTGAACGGCTAACTCTTGATTTCAGCTCAGGTCATGATCTCAGGGTCCTGGGATGGAGCCCCACCTCGAGCCCCACTTGAGGCTCCACGCTCAGCAGGGAGTCTTCTCCAGGATTTTCTCTCCCTCTGCCCCTCCCCCACCATGCACATGCGCTTTCTCTCTCTCTCTCTCCTCTCTCTCTCTCTCTCCCTCTCCCTAAAATAAATAAATAAATCTTAAAGAAAGAAATCCCTGGGGCGCCTGGGTGGCTCAGGCATTAAGCGTCTGCCTTAGGCTCAGGTCATGATCCCAGGACCGGCCGGCAATCGGGTTCCCTGCTCCATGGGAAGCCTGCTTCTCCCTCTCCCACTCCCCCTGCTTGTGTTCCCTCTCTCGCTGTGTCATTCTCTGTCAAATAAATAAATAAAAAATCTTAAAAAAAATTTTTTTTTCTATATTTTTTTTCAAAGATTTTATTTATTTATTTGAGAGAGAGAGAGTGAGACAGGCAGCACATGAGAGGGGGGAGGGTCAGAGGGAGAAGCAGACTCCCTGCTGAGCAGGGAGCCCTACGTGGGACTCGATCCAGGGACTCCAGGATCATGACCTGAGCCGAAGGCAGTTGCTTAACCAACTGAGCCACCCAGGCGCCCCCCCAAAAATATTTTTTTAAACAGAAATCCCTACAGAAAGCTGGGGCAGGAGTCTCAGGGGAGGAAGGGAAATGGAGGAGGGGGGAGGAGGGAGCCTTCTCATTTAACTCCACATTTAATCCCTTGTATTGTTGGCCTTCCTCTATGTATTACTTTTGTTATTATTTTTATTTTTTCGGAAAAACCATTATGAAATAAAGAAAAAGAGGGGCGCCTGGGTGGCTCAGTTGGTTAAGCGACTGCCTTCGGCTCGGGTCATGATCCTGGAGTCCCGGGATCGAGTCCCGCATCGGGCTCCCTGCTCGGCGGGGAGTCTGCTTCTCCCTCTGACCCTTCTCCCTCTCATGCTCTCTGTCTCTCATTCTCTCTCTTGCAAAAAAAAAAAGAAAGAAAGAAAGGAAAAGAAAGATTTCAGTGAGGCCTCCCTTTCTTGGAAAACTCTGCCTGTGTCCTACTTGGTTGCAAGCCCACTCAGGCCCTTCTGATTAACCTCCCATTAAGCCCTTTGGCTTCTTGGTTGCTTCCACCATTAGACTGGCAGGGTCTGTTCTGGGGTCTTTCTGCAGGATGCTCTGACCCCTGTGCCTGATCAGCAGCTGGCCCCACAGAATGGATGGGTGAAGGAGGAGGCCTGGTCATGGCTCCGTGATGAGCAAGGTGGAAATGAACGTTGGTGGGTCTGTGCTTCTGGGGGAAGCCCAAGGAAAGGTGGTCAGACCTGGATCAAAATCCTACCTGTAACAGTGACCAGCCAGCTGCCCTAGTACAGACCTCTATTGGCCTTAATTTCCCCACCTGTAAAATGGGGCTGATAGCTGTACCTGCCCCCACTGGTTTGGGTAGGGCAGGCAGAAGCCCTGCAGAGCCTCAGCAGATGAGGAGAGGGGGAAAAGTGGGCAGAGAAATTATCCCAGGGCAAAGGTGGGCATAAGGTGAGGCAATTTCCTTAGTGAGGTTCCTCTCCGGCAGCTCGAGGGGGGCAGGAGCTGAGAGGGCAATCTCCTCCTGGATCTCAGCAGGGAACAGGGTCCTGGAGCACCGGGAAAACTCCTGGGGGCTCTGCCTGAGTAGCAAGAGGCGTAGCAGTGGACCAAGGCTGCACTGTGGGGAGGGCTTGGAATTTCCAAATTCCAACTTTGCACTTTTCTTTTGGGGAGCCTTCCCTCATCATCAGGTTCAGTGAGGCTTCCTGGAGCAGTGGGGGAGGGGGCCAGCTCCCTCTTGGCCAGTACACGGAAGCCCCTGGGCTGTGACAGCAGCCTCTGGTCACAGTCACGAGGGAGGCTGGGCCCAGTGACTCTTATCTTGCATGACCTTGTGGATACTGACCACTCCCTCCTTCTAGAAAATGTGGCCCCCTGCCCTCGCTAAGGCCTCTTTCTCCTTAAATCCCCATGGTTCTGGGGTGGGGCCTCAGTGCCCAATTCTTCCCCTTGGCCCACCACCCTCGGGTGCTTTGCTGGCCTCAGCTCCCAACCACTTTCCCTATGCCTCCCCCTGGAGACCCTTGGGCATTTCTGGCTCAGCAGGTTTGTGCCTGCCCCACTGTCCCCTCCCTCCCCGAAGCGAAGCTCTGAGGAGCACCCTGTTGCCCAAGCCTTAACTACTGGCCACTCCCCAGGACCTCCTGCCCTCCCCCCACCCACCCACCAGCTCTACCAATTTGAATTCCTGACTATCCCTCCCTATACTCACCTCCCTAGACCCAGGCCCTGCCCCCAGGCTGGGGGAAGGAATCCTTCAGATAAGGGCAAGGGGCAAAGGGACACACCTGGGTTCAGACCCCGCTCTGCTACCAACCAAATGACCTTGATGAATGACCTCCTCCCTCCGAGCCTGAGTTTCTCCATCTGTAAAAGGGAGAAATAATTACACCATCTGCATAGGGTTGCCGTGAGCAGGACAGCAGGACAGCAGGACGTGAGCTAAGGCACATGGTGAGGGCTTATAAAGGTCAATTCTTATTGGGAAGCGCCCATGGATAGCCCCAGGCCAACACTTTCTTGAGCCGGTCTTAGTTACAGGCCAGTTGGTGCCCCTGTCCTAAATTTAGGAATGTGCTGGCCCACAGACCCTGATGCCAACTCCACACCAGGTCCAGATGCTGGTGTTGAGGGTGCAACATGCAGTTAGACCCAGGCTGATGGGAGAGGCAGTGAAATGAATGGGTAATTTACTCATTTACGGGGATTCTGCCTGGGGGCTGTTCAGGCACCTGGGAGGGGCAGCTAAATCCAGTGCCGGTAGGGCTGGATGGAGAAGCTGCCCCGGGAGACAGGATAGAGGGCACTTTTGAAGGACACCTTGGAGTGAGCTGGCTGAAGGGGCAGAGCAGCCCAGCCGGGAAGTAGGGAAAAGGAAGTTGAGGCTGAGAATCAAAAAACTGCCTGAGGTTTCCCAACTGGAAGTGGGTGATCCAGGATTCGGATTTAGCCCCCACCCCACTCTCAGGCTGAGCAAGAGGAGCCAAGCCCCGGAGAGGGCACTCTCTAGCCAAGGGGTGTGGCCAGTGCAGTCCCCCAGGCTAAGGTCAACGTCCTAGAGGTCCAGCTAGGCGGGCAAAGCCTGCCAGGTGGTCATTTACCAGAGGATTTTAAGGGAGATTACCTGGGGGTTCAGGGCACAATGGGGCACACAGGCCTATAGCCAGGTATCAGACACCAGGGCTTTTGAAGGAGGGGGGACCTGCAAATACAGAGCATTGCAGCCCAGAATAGACCCACTGCAGACCCCACCCACCTCCTGGGACAGTGGCAAGTGGGGCTGAGCCCGGAGGCTGGCTGCCCCTGGGGAGCCTGGTGAGCTGTCAGTAGCACCCCCATGGCCCCAGGAACCCTCTGTGCCCAGGTTGCGGGGGCCAGCTCCACCTGGTTTCACAAGACTAGAGTTGGCGCAGTGTGTTCTACCTTAGGTGGAACATCTGACCTCCTACAGGCCCCCACCCATCCAACTTCCACTGGGGTGAGACAGGCACAGGAGGGCGTGATGAAAAGGTGGAATGAACTGAAGATGGGCCTCGGAAGTATCTCTGAGGTTTTTTTTTATTGTGTCCCGATATTTTGAAACATGCACAGTGGCAAAGGGCAAGAGGGGCGGGTCACCGAAAGGTAGGGCGGGGACGGATGGGCTCTAGCCGAATGGGGGTCCGTATGGCAGGTGGGCCTTGGAAAAGGCTGGACAGAGTCCCTTGGGCATCTTCATGCTGTTTTTGTGGCAGTTGCTTTTCTCTTGCCACTGGGTCTCTCCTCTCATTTGTGAATCGGGGTAACCCATACCAATAGGGTGGGGAGCAGGAGCAGGAAACAAGGTCCCTGATGAGAAATAACCAAAAGCCGAAAGCCTTTCCTCTGTGGGAGGAGGGTTGGTGAGGTGCTGAGACTTGCCCTGACCAGAGGCCCCTGGGCAGAAGTGGACAGCACCAGGACAGGCTCGGTGACCCTTGTTCCAGAACTCTCCAGGCTCTTCGGATGCTGCCCCTTTGCCCACTCCATGGGCTCCTCTGCCCTCTGGCCAGCTGGACTTCCCACCCCCCAGCCCCTCCTGGGCCGGCCTGGACAGGCTTCGGGCCTCCAGGTGGTCTGGTCAGTTGGGGAGGGGCCCCAGTACAGACCACAACCAGACACCTGCTCCTTCCTAGCCTGCCCACCTCGCTAGACCTGCGTGGTGTCGCTGTACCTCTGCTCAAAGTCTTCAGGTTCTCGGTGCCCTGGAAGGAAGCAAGCTGGACCCAGACCCATCAGCCCCTGCCACCTGTGTCCTTACCAGCTTTTTTGGTCTTCCTTGGGGTCCTGACCCTGGGCTGAGTGCTCTGTACATATGAGCTGCTCAATATAACCTCCTGCCCCACCCCCGGCCCTGCCAAAGGTGAAGAAACAGGTTCAGAGAAGCCTCCCAGCTGTCCACGGGCAGGCCAGGGTTCGGACCTAGCTGGCTGGGTTCTGCAGGCCAGCGGCTCCACCACTCGTGGCCCTGCCTCCTCTAGACCACCAGGCCTCGTGATTCTTTACTCATTCACTCAAACTTCCCATGGCCTCGAGGAAACCAGGATTTGCAGGAACAGGCCTGGAAGAAGAGTTCTGAAGAGCGAGGCTTCCCTGTAGCTGGGTGTCAGACTTGCCAGGCCTGATATGGATCCGGGGTGCCCATAAGGACAACCACTGTAGGTAGGGAAGAGGGGCTCCTCAGGGTGTTTTGGTGACAGGGGAGGGAGAGAACAGGGACAGGTAGGGCCTGAAACCCAGGCCTGCAGGGTCAAAGAGATGTTTCTGTTTACCCTGCTTACCCTGAAAAAACAGGTGTGGACCCAGGCAGCTCTGCCCTGGTGCACAGTCCCTGGGGAGCAACCCTTGGTGCACCCAGGCTGCCCCCTGGTGGCAATGGGGAGGAAGCTCCCAGGGACTTGGAAGCCCTTCCAGGAGAGGGAGGGGCCCTCACCAGCTGGTAGGTACCTATCCTCAATCTCTTTCCCCTGCCTGTGCCCCTGCTCTCTGAGTTTCCCCAAATATTCAATCATTCATTGTTCTCATTCCTCAGGGCCTTTGCTTCTGCTGTTGCCACTGATGAGGATCCCCTCCTTCTCACCTACCCCAGTGTCCCAGGGTCAGAATTAGCAAAGATTGGCTTGGCAGCTCAGGGTCAACATCTTCCTCTATTCTAATGGATCTAGCCCAGTGTGTTGTACGAATGCCTGGAGCCCAGCACAGAGGCCACATAACAGAGGATGGTCAAAACCTGCTTTTTCATAAAATCTTTAAAAAAAGGGGGGGGGGCGCCTGGGTGGCTCAGTCGTTAAGTGTCTGCCTTCAGCTCGGGTCATGATCCCAGGGTCCTGGGATCGAGCCCCGCATCGGGCTCCCTGCTCCGCAGGAAGCCTGCTTCTCCCTCTCCCACTCCCCCTGCTTGTGTTCCCTCTCTCGCTGTGTCTCTGTCAAATAAATACATAAAATCTTTAAAAAAAAAAAACAAACCTGCTTGTTCCTTCATTCCACATGCATTTATTGAGGACCCGCTATGAGCCAGGCAATGAATAAGCCAAAGAGGTCTCTTCATTTGCGGAGTTTATATTCCGTCCGTGGAGATGGCTGTGGGGGCGGGACACAGGTGACAGAAAAACCATGCGCAACATGCCAACTGTAGATTAGGGCTATGGGGCAAAATAAAGCGGGGTAGGGGCTGCAGCGAGGGGTGGGGGGGCCACTTCATAACCACGGCAGATTATTCTGCAGCTGTTGGAACAATGGGAGCAATCTCAACCAATGGTCAGGGAAGCATGCAAAGTTAAGTAAAAAGTGACGGGACAATATGGTTAGCATAATTCTCATTGGGTTCTTTTTTTTTTTTTTAAGATTTTATTTATTTATTTGACAGAGATCATGACCTGAGCTGAAGGCAGACGCTTAACCATCTGAGCCACCCAGGCGCCCTCTCATTGGGTTCTTACGGAATTACAGTCATTGTCTTTAAATTTGAAAGTAGGTGGATTGAAGTTTCTCTTCTCTTGCTGAACTGCTGTTGCTCTTCCAATGTGTGGAAAACATTCTTGTCCCTACCCCCTCGGTCCATGGGCAGCCCCCCCAACCTCCCAACCTGTGCCCAGGAGCTGGGAGGGGCCAGGCTCGCCTCCCTTGCAGGAGCGGTTTTCTTGTTCATTGTCCTCAGGCTCCATTCGGGGTTGGGCGCTCACAGGCACCTGACAATTTGAAACACTGTGAGAGCTGAGAAGAGAGATTTACACACCCATGTTCATAGCAGCATTATTCACAATAGCCAAGAAAGTGGAACCAACCCAAGTGTCCAGTGATGGATGAATGGGTAAACAAAATGTGGTCTATCCATCCAGGGGAATATTACTCGGCCTTAAAGAGGAAGGATGATTGGATACCTGCTACAACAAGGCTGAACCCTGAGGACCTTATCATGCTCACTGAAATAAGCTAGACACAAAAAGACAAATTTACTGTGTGAGTCCACTTATAGGAGATCCCTAGAGTAGTCAAATTCAGAGACAGAAAGTAGATTGAAGGTTATTGGGGGCTGAGGGAAGGGGTATGGGGAGTTGTTTAATGGGTACAGAGTTTCAGTTTCTTTTTTTTTTTTTTAAAGATTTTATTTATTTATTCATGAGAGACAGAGAGAGAGAGAGAGGCAGAGGGAGAAGCAGGCTCCCAAGGAGCAGGGAGCCCGATGCGGGACTCGATCCCAGGACCCTGGGATCATGACCTGAGCCGAAGGCAGACGCTTAACCATCTGAGCCACCCAGGCGCCCCAGAGTTTCAGTTTCGCGAGATGAAAAGAACTTGGGGAATTGGCTGCACGACAGTATGAATGTACTTAACATTACTGAATTATACACTTAAAAATGGTCAAGATGCGCGGTGCCTGGCCAGCTCAGTAGGTAGAGCCCGCAACTCTTGATCTCAGGCTTGTGAGTTCCAGCCCTGAGTTGGGTGTAGAGATTGCTTAAAAATACAAAATCTTTAAAAAATGGTTGAGGGACACCTGGGTGGCTCAGTTGGTTAAGCGGCTGCCTTCTTCTCGGGTCATGATCCCGGGGTCCTGGGATCGAGCCCTGCGTCGGGCTCCCTGCTCAGTGGGGAGTCTGCTTCTCCCTCTCCCTCTGCCCCACCCCACCGATCATGCTCTCTCTCTCTCTCTCTCACTCTCTCAAATAAATAATAAAATTTTTTAAAATAATAAAATCTTTTTAAAAACGGTTGAGTAAGGAACAATTTCCTTCCCAGGCTTCGGCCAGAAGCCTTCCACGCACGAGTGGTGTGTGTGTGCCCACCACAGCTGCGGCTCTAGCCCCCGTGTTTTGTGAGGATAATGCAGCAACACGCCCTCCCCCCGGGTCTCCTGCCTTCAGCCCCAGGGCCAGGTTGGTGGAGCCCTCTGGACCCAAGTCCCCAGTCCCCAAGGAAACTAACTGCTAGTGCCTTCAATCCTTCTGCCTGCCCAGGAATGCTTCTGGTCATTTCCTCCTGCACCCAGGAAGGCAGTGCCCTTCCTCTGACATCATCGTGGGACTCAGGGAAACAAAGGACTGTCAGACAGAAGCAGACATGGATAAGCCCACCTTTCATTCCCACTCTCCCAGAGGGGGAGCCCAGAAGACTGTGGGAGGAAGCAGCTCTGCAGCTGCGTGACCTGACAAGAGGGGGCCCCCTGAGCCTCCAAGGCTCTTCTGTAAGATGGGGGAAATATGGAAACGCCCTCCAAGGGAGACGCACTGAGGAAAGGGGACAGGGACGAATGCCAAGCAGAGTGGGATCCCCAGTTGGGAGATGCTGATTCCACTCTCCACAAAGGCTGACACCCAGGGACACAGGCCACGTGCAGGGAAACCTGTGGGGAACATCAACCTCACCGAGCCTGTGGGGCCCTGCTTCTTCTACCCTGGCTCTTGGCCGACCCCTTGGTAGCCCTGCTGGAAGATCCTAAGCTGAGCCCCCCTAAAGAGGAAGGAGGTGCCCTCCCCAGCTGAGAACGCATGTCTGCTGTCATTGCAGGATCCCTAGACAGAAGGGGGAGGGGGACAGGCATGTTTGTGTTTCTCCTGGTTGTGCTTTTACTTCTAAAGTATTATTTTTCTTTTTTCTATGAACATTTTAATGAGGGGTTGAACAAAAGATAGAAAAATAACATTCTGGTCACTTTTTTTTTTTTTAAGAGGCAGGCTTTTCTTGAGACTTTCATACAAGGCAATGGATGAGGAAACTCCTAAAGAAACTCCTAGAGAAAATGCATACTGAGCACAGAAAAAGGCACTTCTCCAAACATCGTCATGGTCACTGACAACTCCAAAACAGCCTGTCGGACTCTCACGGGCTGCTTGTTCTGTTTTCTTTGGGGCAACAGCTCAGTTCAGACTTAAGCCCTGCTCCTCTCAGAGGCTAGGGGACACCGGGGACTGCCGTCAGTTTGCCACAGTGACGCTTGGAGCAAGTGCTGCTCACGGAGGTGAGGAGGGGTGCTGCAGGTAGGGTCCCAGTGCTTGCTTCTCCTCGGGCGGGACGTGCGTGGCCAGGGGCCACCACCCTGGAGGGAGCCTTGCTCACTCTCCATGGAGGGAAAGGTGATCCAGCAGGTGGGCTGGGACCAGGCCCCTGTGACCACCTGACTCCCCATAATAGAATCCCTTGTCATCCACAGGCCCGTAGACCGTGACCACATCCCCTGCCCTCAGTGACAGCTTGTCCTTCGCCTGGCCTCCTGCTCGCCCATCCTTGGGGTCATAGTCCAAAGCTGCCATCATGGTTGTTGGAGTCCACAGCAGTGACATCCTGGGGTTTCCTTGGGGCATAGGAAAGGAGCCCTGGGGGCTGGTGAGGCCCCCAAAATCATCGAAGTGGGCCACAGGGGGCAGGTACCCTTGCACTGGCAAATGCCACCTCCCACCGACCTGCTCTGTGTCCACCTTCACCTCAGCCACCAGGTGCCCAGGTATGTTGCCCACTTGCCCATTGCATTCACCATGGTAGAAGCCACAGGGGTCCTGAGAGCCCCACACTCTCAGCAACTGCCCTTTCTGGAAGGCCAGCTTCTCCTCTGCAGCCTCGGGGTTGGCAGACATCACCAGAGGGTCGTAATCAAAGAGGGCCACAAAGACCCGGACCAGAGTGTCCACCCCTGTCCCCAGTGGCGACGGGCCACCCTTGGGCATCTTAATGACTTTGCTGGACAGAGCTGGACAAAGTGCAGGGCTGGACTCTGGGAGCTGGCACATTCTCTTGCCCCCCAGAGCCTGAGCTCTCCCATTCTGGGCCCTAAACTCCTTTCTCTGCGCTCGCCTCTTTGTGCCCCATGGGCTAAAGCACACCACCTCCTCCTGCTGCAAAGTGTCATGGAAGTGGGACACAGACGGTTGGCTGGTGTCCAGCCGGGGAGGGACCAGCACTTGGGTATCTTGCTTTTGCCTAAGGACCTTCTCAAGGGCAGCCTTTCCCTGATAAGGTTCTTTGTTGAGCCTGCGCTCTGGAAACAGATGGATGACTCCCGAAGCAGGACTTTGTCTGGGGCCCATGTGCCAGTAGCGGTCTTCTCCCCTTGACTGGCCACTGGGCAGAGGGGGTGTGTGGTTGGGGGAACTCTGCTGAAAGAGCAGGTCCTTTCTGTAGACCTCCCGGGCGTCGGTAGGCCCCTGGGCTTGGCTGCTACACCCTGCACTTGCACATTCTCTTTCTGGACTCACTTTGGACATTGGGGATTGCCTCCTTGGGGGTTCTTCAGGGAAGGCCTCTAGAAACTCGGCCTGGGGCTCTCCGCAGCTTCCAGGAGTGTGGGGGCTGGTTGTGGCACTCAGGGGAGCCAGCGCCAGCCTCTGAGAACAGACGGGGACAGTGACCCTGCAGGTAGATGGGTCACCACAGGGGTAGCTAAAGGAAGAAGTCTCTGGCAATTGGTGACAGGTGAAACAGTCCTGAGGGATCTGGGCTGGCACCGAATCCAGGGACTCACCACAAAGCGACATGGTTCTCACAGAGACATTCTGGCACATCAGGGGCAGCTGGAGCTGGGAATATTCCAACAGGGTGCTCCCAGCAGTGGCATCAGCGACCTCCGCAACCTTGAGCCCATCAGCATACACCGCGTAACCCGTGACCTGGACTCCATTGGAGGACCCAGCAGAGTCAATGGTTACAGGGAGCCAGCTGACCACCAGGAGGCCCGGTGAGGCATGGCGCTCCACCAGCACATCCAGTGGAGGGTCAGGGGGTCCTGCCAGGGGTGTGTCGAAGGTGAGGGTAGAGGACGTTTCCCAGTGCACCTGCAGTGAATCCCACGGCAGCTGCACCTTCACGCGGGCCTGGTACCGCGTGCCAGGATGCAGGCCGTGGAAGGTGTAGCAGCTCACACCCGCGGGGGTCAGGGCGTGCTCCTGGCCATTGAGATACACCACATGGAGGTGGCTGCTGCTGTAGACCCAGGCAATCTTGGCCGATGTGGCTGCAACACTTTGCAGGTGTAGTTGCATGGGGGCCGTGCAAAGAGCCCCTCTGGCCCCTAGAAGGGGTCTGGAGAAGCCCTTCTCCTTCACACACTGCAGTGCACCGAGCCAGCTGTCTTCTGTCTTGGCATCTGAGATCTCCGTGGCCACTTCTGCCTTGGAGCCTGCTCCCGCTATCTGGCACGGCCCCTTGTCCATAGCTCCCTGGGCTTTCCCAGGCAAGAAGCCGTGGCCAGTGTCTTCCTTCAAACACTTGCCCTGTCCAGGTGGGAGCTGAGTGGGGCCAAAGTCAGGGGATCTGAGGGGCGGGCAGTCCAGGATGTCACTGTCTGCAACCTGTTCCACCAGGTTGGAGGGCACTAGCCCTCGTCGGCCGTCCTCAAGCTCCCCTTCATAAAAGCCGTCTTCATCCATGTCCCCAAAGACATACACATAATCCCCAGCTGTGAGGGGTAGCTCACTCTCAGGGTGCTCATTAGGCCCCTTAAAAGGATTGTAGCTATACCGAGCCAGAAAGATCTTGAGCCTGGAGGCCAGGGGGGCCTCTGAGCTCCCCACTTCCAAGGTGGAGTACACACCGTCAGGCTCCAGATCCTCCACCTCGCTGGCTGTGTCCATGTCCAGAGTAGGACAAGAGGGCACGGTGGCCCACATGGACTCCACCTCAGAGGAAGAGTTAGACTGGGAGCTAGTTTTCTTGGCCTGGTACCTGGAGTCCAGAGGTCGACTGGCTGGGAGGACTCGGTCAGGCACTTGAGGGGCACTGGCTGGCTCGCCGATGGCAACTGGACTTTCCGGCTGAGAAGCTTCCTGATTCTCCCGTTTCTCTCTGCTGGGCTGTGAAGATGCTTGGCCTACAGGCTCCGGCTGGAGCTCGGTCCTTTCACTAGCTCTAACTTGAGACCCGGGGGCTTGGGGGGCCTCCTGGGGTTCCTGGGGAGGGTGAGCAGGCTGACACTGCAGCGCTAGCATCTCCTCCCGAGCAGCCTGCAGATCGTGCAGGGCCTTCTGCAGGTCGTGCTGCAGCTGCTGCTGCCTGTCCTGCCCGCGCGCCGCCTGCTGCAGCAGCTGCTCGGCCAGCATGCCGGCGGCGTCGCGCTCCTGGCACGCGCGGCCCAGCTGCCCGCGCACATCGTCGTTCTCGGCCTTCCGCGTCCAGCCAGCCTGGGCCTGCAACCGCGCGTTCTCCCGGGCCAGCCAGGCTCCCTCGCGGAGCGCCGCCTGCAGCTGCGCCTCAGCCTCGTCGCCGCGCCGCCGCGCCGCTGCCGCCTCGGCGCCCAGCTCCTCGCACTCCCGCCGCCGCGCACCCAGCTCGAGCTCCAGGGCCTGCACCTGGCGCCGCGACTCCTCGCCTGGCGCGCTCTGGCTGTCCGCCTCCGCTCGGGCGCTGCCCGCGGCCTGCTGCCGCGTCAACTGTCTCTGCAGGCGCAGCACCTCCCGCTGGGACTCGCGCTGCAGCCGGTCCAACTCGCTGATGTTGAGCCACTGGGCTTGGGCTTGGGCGGCACCCCCGCCAGCGTGCGGGACGCTGCCGAAGCCCGAGGCGACGCGCGCCTGCAGCAAGTGGCACTCCTGCCGCAGCTCTTCGATCTGCTTGTCCTTGGCCAGCAGCGCGCTCGCCTGCTCGGACAAGTCCCGGGCGCGCTGGCGGGAAAAGGCCTGGCACAGCTCCAGGCCAGCGCGGCTCTCGCCCGGCACAGGCGCGCTCACAGCCCGCAGGTTGGTTTCTTGCAGCTTTCGGGCTCTGTCCTCTAGGCGCCGCGCGAGGCCTGTAAGCTTCGCGTGCTTCACCTTGAGCCGCTTCATCTTCTCGTCGGACTTGTCCTGGAAGCCTGCGCGCCGCAGCTGCGCGTTCTCCTCTCGCAGGCCAGAGCAGCGGCGCGCCAGCGCCTGCAACGCCTGGGACAGTTCCGAGTTCTGCTTCACCAGCTCCTGGTAGTCCAGACCCGGCGGCGAGGGGGTGAGGGCTTCGTAGGGCTGGCTCCCGGAGTCTTCTGGCGGATCGCTGGGTCTCCTGGGCTCCGATGGCGGCGGCGGCGGGGGACTCGGGGAGCCTAAGATGGAAGCGTCCGGCGAGGAGGCCCGCTCCTCGGATTCGGGGGCCTTGGGGCAAATGAGGGTGCTGTCGAGCGAGCGGCAACGCGCTGGTGCCAAGGAGTCGAGAGAGCTGGCGCGCGCGTGGAGCAGGCTGTTCGGGGAGGTGGAGCGCCCGGCCCGCACCACGTCCAGGGAGCGGGAGCGCAGGCGGACGCCAGCGCTCAGGCTGTCAGCATTCAGGGATTCGAGTCTACAGACGGACTTTGGGGGCCCGCGGGAGTCGTCGGCGGTATGGGGGGGCGGCCCTTCCGAAGAGTGCATGGCTTTGGGGTCGGGGGAGCCGGGCAAAGCGGGATGCCAGCGGAAGTGCTCTAGGATGTACTTGAGGAAGAGCTGGCGCTCCACGTCGAGCGCCGCCTGCAGGTGTCGGATGCGCGAAGCCTGCTCGCCGTCGGTTTCCCAGCGAAGCTGTGCCAGCACTTCCTGCAGGCGGCAGCGGCACTGAGCAGCAGCGACCTCGGGCGCTCCCGCGTGGCCACAGTAGCCACGGTTCACCAACTCCTCGGCCAGCTGGCGCTGCAGCTCCCGGGCCTGGCGCATGACGCCTTCGCGCTCGCGGTGCAGCAGCTGCCGCAGCTGCCGCATCTCGGCCTCCTTCCAGCGAAGCAGCTGCCGGATCTCGGCCTCCCGCTCCCGCAGCACGTCCTCCTGCAGCTGCCGCAGCTCCCGGCCGCGCTGAGCCTCCCACTTGGAGCGCAGATGGTTCACCAGCTGCTGCCGCTCCCGCTCGGCCGCCTCCCGCAGCTGGCGCGACTGCGACGCGAAGCGCTGCCTCTCCGCCCGCCCGCGCGCCCGCTCAGTCTCCAGCTCCGCCCGCAGCTTCTCCAGCTCCCGCCTTTGCTCCTCCAGCACCGCCGCCGACGGACCCGGACTACCCGGCTTCTTGGGTGTCGCGCGGCCGCCGCCCGAAGGGCTGGGCGAGTCTTTGGTCATGGTGGCCACGGCCCGGCCAGACGCCCGACCTCGCCTGGCCCAGGCCGCTGCTAGCCAACGGCCACCGCCCCCGGTGCGGCCAACCGCCCCGCGCGCCCCTTCCGGCGCCCCCGGGGGGGTCTCCGCGCGCCCCTTCCGCCTCTGAGAGCCTTCCCCCACCTCTGCCGCGGTTGCACTAGCTTGAGCTCCTCTCCTGGCTGCCTACGCGGGGGCTGGGCTCCAGACACCCTTGCTCAACGCAGCCCATGTCCTTTCTGGGATGCCCGGGGGTCTCTCTGATCCCAGGCCCTTCCCTGTTTCTGGTGTCATGTCCTTTGTGACTCACCGCGGATGTTCTCCCAGGCACTGTACAATACCTTTCAGGCCAACTTGAACCGGGGCAAGCCCCCGCCACAGCTCTGGACCTGGAGGGAGGAGCTCCACGTGTGGATCAAGGTCAGGATGGGGTGTGAGCAGATCCCGCCTGGCCCTGCCACGGGTTCCGGTGGCCTGTTTGGCCTAAGTGTCTGGGAACCACAACAGAATACCCCCAAACTTTGAGGTGAGCCCTGAACACCTACTAGGGGAGGGTGCATCTGGTGTCTGCACCCCCAAGGTGCCTACCCTTCTAAGGACCCCTGAGGAGCTGGGCACTTGCATGCATTATCTATTCAAACTTACTATGCCCATTTTACAGATGAGACGTCTTTTTTTTTTTTTTTTACATAGATGAGAAGTCTTAGGCACATAGTCTGGGCATGATGCCAGCTGAGATAAAAGGAGAAGGCCACCTTGGAGAACCAAAGCCCTGGCCTGTTTTCTTGGTTCATTGTTATGATCATCTTGCAAGGACACTCTGAGAGATAAGGACCTCTTCATGGTCACACTACCCAGAAGTAGCTTAGTGGGGAGTCAAACCTGGAAAATTCTGCCTCCAGAGTCCGTGGGCACTCTGACTCCATTTGCCCAATCTTAGGGTTGCAGCTGTGAAGACCACTCCTCAGTCTTTCTCTCAGGGGAGGGTCTCACACTTTGCCTCTGCAGAAGGAGAGAGAATCAAGTAGAACCCAGAGTGGGGAGCTGGCCCGGGAGGGAGGTGAGAGAATGGGGATGCCATAGGTGCCCAGCCCACCCTTTGTCTGGCCCATGAGTGCTCAGGGCTTCCTGCTTCTCCAAAAGGTAAGGGCACAGATGTTTATGTGCCCAGCTGTTTCCTGACACCATCTCCCTGAGGGTAGCAAGGTCAGAGAACTTTCCATGGCTCTCCAAGGGGCCATGTGGCCAGATGGTTAGGGTTGGTGTGCTTTGGAGTCAAACAGTCCTTCAGCTTCTTGTGCCACTTCCATGTCCTCATCTGTAAAATGGGCTAATAATGCAGCCCCCTTCTGTGCTGTGTGACCTCCCGGAGTTCCCTGACCTCTCTGAGCATCCATTTCTTTGGTTTGTGAGGTTTTACCAAGGTGGGAGCACACAGTGCCTAGAACAGAGCAAGGCTCTGGTTGCAGCTCACTGATTTTATTTAATTAATTAATTTATTTATTAAAGATGATTTATTTATTTATTTGACAGAGAGATAGAGAGAGAGCACAAGTAGGCAGAGCGGCAGGCCAAGGGAGAAGGAGAAGCAGGCTCTCTGCTGAGCAGGGACCTGATGCAGGGCTCGATCCCAGGACCCCGGGATCATGACCTGAGCCGAAGGCAGCCGCTTAACTGACTGAGCCACCCAGGCGCCCCTTATTTTATTTTTTAAAAAAGATTTTATTTATTTATTTGTCATAGAGCACAAGCAGGGGGAGCAGCAGAGGTAGAGGGAGAAGCAGGCTCCCCACTGAGCAGGGAGCCCAATGTGGGACTTGATCCCAGGAACCTGGGACCATGACCCGAGCCAAAGAGAGATGCTTAACTGACTGAGCCACCCAGGTATCCCAGCTCACTGATTTTAATCCCCATCCCTTTTTTGCAGCTCGAGAACCTGAGGTGGGCAAGCAGAGATTTGGCTGAGGCCGGTCAGGGCGGCTG
Source organism: Neomonachus schauinslandi (assembly GCF_002201575.2). Lineage (NCBI taxonomy): Eukaryota > Metazoa > Chordata > Mammalia > Carnivora > Phocidae > Neomonachus > Neomonachus schauinslandi. The sequence continues at coordinate 65,935,468 of NC_058416.1, forward strand.
TGGTAGAGAGAGCACAGGTACCCTTTGTGCTCCCTGGGACACACTCCGGATTTCTCATGGCAGAAGGGAAGCCTCAGAGAGCTGGGTGTCCATCCAGGCTCTGCCACTCTTTGGCTGAGTGACCATGGCTGACTACTTCACCTCTCCTGGACTCTACACAATGGATGTTTTGATAACACCGGCCTTCCATGGTTAGAGAGAGAGAGACACCAGGACTCTGTCAGCTGGTGGCCAGGTGTGCAATAGGAGGTGCATCAAGGTCTGTGTAAATTCTCATCTTCCCTCCCAGGGCTTGGCCTAGACTCTCGCTTCTTCCAGGAATCTAAAGAATCCCCAGCCTCAAAGGCTTCTGGGCCTTTGCATGTGTTTTTTCCCCCTGCCTGGGATGCCTACATTGCTCAACACAAAAATAACAACAATGCCGCCTGCAGACCAAAAACCTACTATGTGCCATGCTCAGTACTAAATGCTTGCCATTCATTATTTACACCACCCATTTTACAGATGAGAGGTCTCAAGCCTCAGTGGAGCAAGAGTTTTTGTCCACTTACCTAGTGCTAACCTTGACTTGTCCTTTAGCCTCAGCTTAGCCGTTCCTCCTCCAGGAAGCCTTCTCTGACTCTCCGGGCTGGGTCTGGGCCCCCAAGAACTCTACAGCCCTGATTACCCTACCTGGCACCCCTCCATTTGGAATAGGGATGTATCTGATATATATTAGTGTCCCTGCCCAGAGTGGTTTCAGAGAAGGAGTAAGTGAAAAGTCCCTCCCCAAAAAGGAGGGATAGGCAAGCAGGAAGGGCCCTGTCCAACCAGGCCACCCAGCCTGCCTACCTCCCACATTCAGGTACCACCTGGCATCAAGGGCTGAAGCCCCAGGCTCTGGGCTGCCTATCAGGGCCTTGGGCAGACACCTTAGGCTGGAGTGAGGGCCAGGCCTCATTAGAGATGTTGGCAGGATCCAAAGCTGTGTAACACACATACATACACACACTCATGGCCTCTCCAGGCCTGGCCACCTATGTGGCTGGGGAGATCAGGAGCCCTACTTAAGTCCAGCTCCTCCCTGTTCTTCCTGTCCCAGCACCAAGCGGCTCCTGGGAGAGGCAGATGGACATCGATACCTGGCTATTTGCATCTAGACCCTGATGTTGTGGTCACATTAGAGACCCCTTTGCTTCTCTGTCTATGGAATCTATGGCTTCTCTATGTTTCAGGCCCTGTCACACAGTCATTTCCCCAGGTAGGTGGGCAGTTGACCTTGGCCCCATCTCACAGGTGGGGAGACAGAGGCTCAGAGAAGCACATGTCCTGTTCATTCAGCATGTGGCTCTGTGGGCTCCACCCTTTCTGTTCTACTCACGTTTTTCAAATCCGGTTCCCCTGAACCATTGGTGCGCCGTGGGAGATCGATACCTTTGGGCAGTGATATGTAACAAGAACACAGAGAATTGTGACTCCAGATGTTCTCTTAGAGAGGCGATGTGGATATGGGGGGTGGAGTGATGCAGGGATGGCCTTAGCCTCGAACTGGCGCTGGGCCACTGGATGTGGCAGCCACAGGCAGAGTATCTTCATGGAATCCTCACTGCAGCTCTGTTGGACAGAGGAGAACCCAAGGCTTGGTGGGGGCACACGGGCAGCTGCGGCTAGAGCTGGATTGTCACTTCAAGGCAGTGGTGGGGGGCGCTCCACAGACTGGATGTCTGCTTCGGCTTCTAGAGGGACCACCAACCATTAGGGCGGGAGAGCAGGCTGCTGCCAAGGAAGAGGACCCTGGGTTGAGTCTCTGGGAACCCCGCAGTCACCATCCAGCTGCTGCTGGGCTGGCACCACCTGTGGCATGTCAGAGGCATTCTAGAATGTGGTTGAGTGGATGAGCAAACCAGGGCTTCTGCAATGCCAGGCTTCTGCTACCCCCACACTCATCCTGTTGTACAGTGACTGTTAATGACCTGCCTGTCACCCCCATCAACTCTGAGCTCAGGGAGAGCACAGACCATGTAGATGCATTCTCTGGGTCTCAGCTTTCTTGCCTATATGAAAGAGATGGATTACATGGGTGGTTTTCAAACTGGGTTCCTTAGAGCCTCAGGGTTCCTGAGAAATATTGTAGGATTGTTGGAGGTGGGGGAATGTGCCTGGCGCTGAAGGAGAAACATTGCCCCTACCTGCTTCAACAGAGCATGTTCACTTGTTAGTGTCATTCTTTTTTTTAAGATTTTATTTATTTATTTATTATTATTTTTTTAAAGATTCCATTCATTTATTTGACAGAGAGAGCGCGAGAGTGCACAAGCAGGGGGAGCGGCAGGGGCAAAGTGAGAAGCAGTCTCCCTGCTCAGCAGGGAGCCGGACATGGGGCTAGATCCCAGGACCCTGGGATCATGATCCAAGCCAAAGGCAGACACTCAACCAACTGAGCCACCCAGGTGCCCCTATTTATTTATTTAAAAGAGAGAGCATGCACACAAGCAGAAGGAGCGGCAGGCAGAGGGAGAGGGAGAGGGAGAAGCAGGCTCCCCGTCGAGCAAGGAGCCTGACGCGGGGCTTGATCCCAGGACCCTGGGATCATGACCTGAGCCGAAGACACTTAACCAATTGAGCCACCCAGGAGCCCCTGTTAGTGTCATTCTTTAGGTTCTAAGGAAGACTTTGGCTTAATAAAGATGTATACCGCTAGAAGCAAGTTTGGAAATCTCTGGGTTAGAGCCCCTTCTATCTATTACATGCAAACACATATTGCCCTGACACTCGGTGATTCCATTGACCCCAAGAGAAGGCACCTGTGCCCCTCACATCTTAGTTTACCCCACATCACCAGCCTTATACTCCATGCTGCCTCTCCCCCCAGCACCGGTCTGTGACCTTTGGACCATGTGGTTATGGGGTATGTGATCCTGGGCAATCTGGTTCACATCCTTCCTCTGCCAACCTGGCCTGGCCCTGTTTCAGCTCTGCCACCCATTCCTGGAGCTTTACAGAGCTTGCCTGGCCTTCGTGAGAGGTAAAGACTCCATCCAAAGAGCCAGCCCACGGAAGGATTAAAAATTTTTTTTTTCATTTATTTATTTGAGAGAGAAACAGAGAGCGCACAAGTGGGGGGTGTGGCAGAGGGAGAGAGAGAAGCAGACTCCGCACTGAGCGTGGAGCCCAATGTGGGGCTTGATCCCAGGATCCTGAGATTAAGACTTGAGCCAAAATCAAGAGTCAAATGCTTAACTGACTGAGCCACCTAGGCGCCCCCCACTGGAGGATTTTAAGCTTCCAGACAGACCCCTGTAGCCCCAGCTTCCACTCTACATCCCTTATTTTTGGGTCAATGTGTTTCCTTTTCTTTTTCTTTTTTTCCTTTTTCCTTTTTTTTTTTTTAAGATCTTATTTATTTATTTGTCAGAGAGAGCACAAGCAGGGGGAGCAGCAGAGGGAGAGGGAGAAGCAGACTCCCCATTGAGCAGGGAGTCCGACATGGGGCTCGATCCTGGGACCCTGAGATCATGACCTGAGCTGAAGGCAGACGCTTAACTAATGGTGCCACCAAGGCGCCCCATCTTTTTCCTTTTTTTAAAAGGAAATTTTTTAAATTTATTTTTTGACAGAGAGAGAGACAGCGAGAGAGGGAACACAAGCAGGGGGAGTGGGAGAGGGAGAAGCAGGCTTCCCGCGGAGCAGGGAGCCTGATGCAGGGCTTGATCTCAGGACCCTGGGATCATGTCCTGAGCCAAAGGCAGACGCTCAACGACTGAGCCACCCAGGTGCTCCTTTTTCTTTCTTTAAACAAAGGGTTTTCTTTACTTGTTTACATGTTTTTACTTCAGTTTATTTATGTAGTAAGTTTATTTATTTATTTATTTAGATTTTATTTATCTGAGAGAGAGTGAAAGTGAGAGAGAGCACAGAGGGAGAGGGAGAAGCAGACTCGCCGCTGAGTGGAGAGCCCGATGTGGGGCTCGATCCCAGAACCCTGAGATCATGACCTGAGCCGAAGGCAGACACTTAACCGACTGAGCCACCCAGGCACCGCATGTTTATTTATTTAAGTAATCTCTACACCCAACGTGGGGCTCAAACTCACGACCCTGAAATCAAGAGTTGCATGCTCTTCCGTCTGAGCCAGCCAGGCGCCCCTGGGTCAATGTGTTTCCTATCTGTCCTCTGATGTCTCCTCAGCATCTATAACAGTGCCTAGCACATATTCAATAAATACATGACTGAAGAAGACAGAGGCATGCAGGCCAGGTGTGGTCTCTGTCCTCATGGAATTTATAGTCCAGGGGAGGACACAGAGGTTAAACACAGATAATGGCAAAGGACTGTAGTAAATGTGAATCATGGGCAAGGGGCTGTGAGTGTGGGGTATGGTGCCAATGGGGCGAAGAACCCTGCCAGAGCAGGCTTCCTTGGGAGCCAAGGCAGGAGAGGGCAGGAGGGCTGCCCAGAGCTGAGATCAGATTTCGGCAGTAGGACCTGCCAAGCCCCCAGCGCTCTGTGGTCTGGCTGCCTGCGCTACTCGCTCCCATGCCCGCCCCACCCAGGGCACGCCCATGAGGGTCTGACGTTGATTCTTCGCATTTGTGTCCCAGTCCTCAGTGGCCTGAAGAGAAACAGGAGTTCAGAGGGGGAAGGAAGGGTCACTCAGCAGGGGCCCGACCAGGTCTTCTCCCTCTAAGTGGTGGGTAGGCCTGGAACCCCCAGCACTGGCCCCTTCCTGGACTGGGCTGGGCACCTGGGGAGGACCCATGCTGTTGTCTGGGTCCACCTCCCAGGCCCTGAGGCCGTGTCTGGCCTACTCCATGCCCTCCTAGGGAGGGAAGGACAAGTGTGTTCGCTCTCTGGCTGGGGCTCCCCGGCCTGCCGGGCTGCTCTTTCCCTCCCAGCAGCACTGGCCCAGCTCCTCAGGCATGTGTCCCTGTGGGTGGCCAGCCTGCTCCTACCTACATGTTGTGGGCCTTCTCCTGGAGTCCTCCCTATAGTCGGGGAGCCTGGCTCTGTCCTCCCCAGAGGAGCAAACTGCTCAGGGTCACACAGGGACTTGTGCTCATGCCTGTATGACTGAAGTCTGGGCTCTGAACTGCTGCCGCTATAGGCTGGCCCATTGGCTCTGGCAGTCTGAGTGGAACTGTTGTCCGCAAGCCTTCAGACAAATGGCCGCTCCTTCCCGAGGACCTGGTGGCTGTTGGCAGCATCAGTGTTTCCAACTATGCCCTGTTTCCAGGACAGACCTAGCTTCCATCTTCTGCCATCTCCACTTCTTTCCCCTCAGCACCTCTTCCATCTGCCCTCCTTTGGCAGCCTGAAGCACAAGGCCTGATCTACCTTCTTCCTGACACCAGTGGCAATACCTTTGGTCCAGTCATTTGGCTATTGCTCTAAGTCAGGGACAGTCTTTTTTTTTTTTTTCACTTCAAAGTTTGAATTATTTATTTTAGAGAGAGAGAGAGAGCGTGAGAGCGGCGGGAGGGGCAGAGAGAGAGGGAGAGACAGAGTCTCAAGCAGACTCCTTGCTGAGCGTAGAGCCCAACGCAGAGCTCCATCTCATGACCCTGAGATCATGACCTGAGCCAAAATCAAGAATCAAACGCCTAACTGACTAAGCCACCCAGGCACCCCCAAGGGACAGTCCTTCACCAACTGTTTGTTGAGTACCCAATCTAGTCAGGGCAGGGTGGCCGGGCACCATGTGAATTTCCTCATTCACTAAGCACAAACCCCCAATGGGATTTGTGAAGGGAGGATGGAAGGAAACAGGGAGGTTGGGAGGGAGGGTAGAAGGGAAAGAAGGAGCCCATTAGGTCAGCTGAGCCTTCCAGACCTTAGTTTCCCCCTCACAGTCGAAGAGCCGACTTGGGCTTGACCCTCTGACCAGCTGGGTGGCTGAAAATTGACCCCTTGAGCCTCAGTTTCTTCCTTTTGTAAATGGGGCTGATAACAGTTCTGACCTCAGAGGGCTGTTGGGAGAGTCAATAGAACACTTGTACATTTGCACTCATGGGAACCCAGCTGTCAGGTCAACCAAGTGAACAAGCATTGTGAGCTGAGTCTTCAAGAATGATTAGCACTTGGGGCGCCTGGTTGGCTCAACTGGACTCTTGATCTGAGCTCAGGTCTTGATCTCTGGGTTGTGAGTTCAAGTCTCATGTTGGGCTCTGTGTTGGGCATGGAGCCTACTAGAATAAGAAGGAGGAGGAGGAGGAGGAGGAGGAGGAGAAGGAGAAGAATTAGCATTTGCCAAATGGATAAGGTGGTGTTGCTGGGAAAGAATGACAAAGGCATCACAGGCAAAGGACAGAGGACAAAGGAGCACCAAGGACAGAGGCAGGGGGTGTGGTGTGGTGGGAGCACTGGTCTTGGGAAGGGAGAGATGTAGGATGTGAGGTTTTGGGCCAGCAGAAGGAGGTCAAGGCAGAGGCTCACCAGCATGAACCAGATCAGGGTCTAACTTCTGGAGCCCCTCTTCCTAGCGGGGTGATGAAGGGCAAGCTACCACTCTCAGGGCCTTGGCTTCCTCATCTGTGAAATGGAACATCTTAGCACTGCTCTGTGGTGCCAGTGAACTTGGTGGTGGGTGTAAATGTGCAGCGCCCAGTGCCAGGCATACAGTCAGCCTGCCGAGGAGCTCCTTCCATCCCTTGCCCCTTCTTCAGCCCCTGTCAGGCTTCTCCCCTGGGCTCCCATACCTCACCCGACCATTGCCACATTCTGGCGTTCTTCTCAGTGCCTCCCCAGGATGCTGCAAGTTGCTTGAGGGCAGGTGCTACCTTTGTATCTCCCTCTCTAGCAGGTGAGCACCCAAGACCCTGTGCTGACTGGGAGAAGAAGAAGAAGCATGTGGTGAGTTCTAGCCAAAGGGTAGTCCAGGAAGAGGACGAGGACTGGAAGAAGAGGAGGAAGAGGCCACTTTTAATGGAAGGCTCAGGGAAGTGAGGTCCAAATGAAAAGCCAGGTCCAAATGAACATGGTTTGTCTCAGTGGAAGGGGGCTGGTGTAACCAGAAGCCAGGCCTGCCATGGGGAGCAATAAAAGTTTTAGAGCAGGAGAGGGGCCCCACAGACCAGGTATCTTTTCCACTGGGGCTGGGTACATTTTCTGCGTGCTTGTTTAACAACGGTACTCTGCTGCTCAGAGCCTTTGCTCCTCACCTGCGAGGAAGCAATCTTGCAGGGTGATGGTGAGGGCATAGAAAGATGCCATGGCAGAGGCTAGTTCTTGGCACTTGGCCTCTCCTGACTTCACCTTCCATTCCCAGTTTCACGTGTCCAGGTTAAGGGTATGCACTGCACATTCCAACCGACTTGGAATTCTTCAGGGCGGGGCTCCCTTTCCCTCTGTGTTTCTCTATAGGAGGAGGTAGGTCCCAAGAAAGTTGTGTTCTTTCTTTGACCTGGACCTATATAGCACCAGGCTTAGTGAACAGTAGGAGCATGGAGCCAGTCAGTAGGCCAGACTTCCAAGTCCCCCATGCCTCTAGGGAGCTAGCTGATGGAGTCCCTCACACATCTGCTGAATGTTTATTGAACACCCACTGCATGCCAGCCCTGGGTGGGGGGAGATAAAAGGCAGACAGAACCTTGATTGCATGAAGCTTGTCATCTTGTCCCTCCCAACCCGTGTCAAGCCTGGGCTCCGAGGACACTGTGTGGAAGGCCAACCCCATTCCAGGCTACATAATCTCCAGTTCTCTTTTCTTCTCTCCTTTCATGGGAAACTCATTGCTGTTAGAATGGAGAAAAACTCCTTCACAAGGCCTAAATGTGTTCTGAAGCTGGACCCTTCTCTCTCTCTTTTTTTAAGATTTTATTTATTTATTTGACAGAGAGAGACAGCGAGAGAGGGAACACAAGCAGGGGGAGTGGGAGAGGGAGAAACAGGCTTCCCGTCGAGCAGGGAGCCCGATGTGGGGCTCGATCCCAGGACCCTGGGATCATGACCTGAGCTGAAGGCAGACGCTTAATGACTGAGCCACCCAGGCACCCCTGGACCCTTCTCTTTGCCTGCACTGCTACTCGGCATCCAAACCACCATCAGTTTTGCCGATTGGCTACAGTAGGCTTCCAAATGGCCCCTACTCCCCTGCTTATCCCTCCCCATTCTTCCTTCTCCAATCATAGTACTTTCCTTAAACGCGTACATCTGACGATGTGGCTGCTACACACATCCACCGAAGGTCTCTCGCAGAGTATAGAAGAAAAGCCAACCCCCTCCTGTTCTTTTAAGGCTGTCCTGGTCTGTCACCAGCCTCCCTTGCTCCCTATTAACTTCTTACTCCATTCTGGCCAACCAGACAGCCTCATGGCCTTTGCCAGTGTCTTTTCTCCTGCTTGAAACAATCTCCTCCCAGTCTCTCAGCTGCTCCATCCCATCCTTCAAGTTCCAGAGTTGGCCCTGAAGCCAGCAGGTCAGTCTCTGTTCCTAGCCGGCTGCATGAACTTGGGCAAATCATTGGCCTTCTCTATGCTTCTGTTTCCTGTGAGATGTGTTGTTAATGGTAGCCATCTCATAGAGTGGTTTCAAAGATTAAGGAAAATAAGGCACAGGAGGGGGCAGCTGGCATTTGAGGTTCCAGTGTTAGCTGTTATTTTACTATTTCCTCAGTGAGGCTTCCCTGACTTCCCAATGAAAAGTCGGTCTCCAAAGGGTGCCTGGGTGGCTCAGTTGGTTGAGCAACTGCCTTCTGCTCAGGTCATGATCCTGGAATTCCAGGATCGAGTCCCACATGGGGCTCCCTGCTCAGCAGGGAGTCTGCTTCTCCCTCTGACCCTCCCCCCTCTCGTGCTGCGCGCTCTCTCTCAAATAAATAAATAAAATCTTTTTTTAAAAAAAAGTAGGTCTCTGGGGCACCTGGGTGGCTCAGTCGTTAAGCTCTGGCTTGGGCTCAGGTCATAATCCTGGGGTCCTGGGATTGAGCCCCGCATCGGGCTCCCTGCGGAGCATGGAGTCCCATGCAGGACTCTACCCCAGGACCCTGGGATCATGACCTAAGCCGAAGGCAGACGCTGAACTGACTGAGCCCCCCAGGCGCCCCTCAGTTTCCTTTTCTTCCCAGCACTTATCAGTGTCAGAAATAATCTTGGTTATTCAATGATCTTATGCAACCAATATTTATTGTGCACCTACTATGTGCCAAGGACTTTTGTAATTGCCTCCGGATTGGACGTCCAGTAAAGGCAGGGTGACTGCCAGTCCCGTTCATCTGTGTTCGCCCAGTACCGTAGTGGCACACAGTAGGCACTTCGCACGTCGCCCGCCCCTCCCCCGCTCCAGGAAGTGCGGGGGCTGCAGCCGCCCGGCGGACCGCGATGCATTCTGGGAAAGCAGCAGCACCAGATCCAAGATGGCGGCCAGCAGGAGGCTGATGAAGGTAAAAGCCATTCTCCGGCGCCGGCCGGGCAGGGGGCGGCGGCGTCCCGGCCCAGGGTCCCCGCGGCGGGCCGCGACTCCTCGGGGCGTCGCCGCTCGGTTTCCCGTCCCTATGTGGCCCCACCGGCCCCTTGCCCGCAGGCGGGCTGAGGGAGGTAACGGGGCCGCCTAGGCCGCAGCCTGGGCGGGAGCGCCAGGCCGCGCTGGGAGCTGCCGCTGGCCCCTCCGCCCGGAACCCGGCCAGGTCCTCCTCACGGTGGCCGCCTCCCGGACCGGGGGCGGCGTTGATGTGGGGGCCCGGCCGGGAGGTCCCAAACCGGGCGCCCTCGGGAAAGGCCCGAGCGCCGGAGCTCCGGCCGGGAGCCCGCGTCGCGGAGCCGCCCCGCCCTGGGCCGCAGCGCGCCGGCTTTAGAGCTCCCGAGGCCGGGAGGTTGGGAGGCTCGGGCTGGGGAAGGAAGGAGGAGGCCAGGCGACAAAAGTTAGGTCAGTTTGTTGGTGGGTCGTTTGAAATTGCTCTGGGTCCTAGCAAACTGTCGCCTTGTGACTGCAGAGTCACACAGCGGGCAAGTTCCAACTCCAGGAAGGCGTGGGGTCGGCCGCGTTCGCGGCGCTGTTCTTCTTCCCCGTCTCCTTTTCAACCTGCCACTTAAAATCATCAGGATCTCCTTTCCCTGCCGAAGCAAAAGTGCCATTTTGGGGGATGGGGTGGGGGTTGGCTTCAATCGTTCGAACCCAAACTGGCTAAAGTTTATAAAAATAACTTGGTACTTTGTATCTTGCATGCAGCGGGGTGCCTTCTTGCTAAGTGGCTCCTTTGGTGAGGAATACAGATGCTAAACTGGCTAAGTTCTTTGCCGAGTATGTTTGCGGTCCTCCGGAGCCAACCTCGCCAAGATTTGTGAGTCCGCGCCTGGATAGTGCTGCTGGGTTGCACCGGGCCGGAAATAAAAAAGACACAGGAGCTGATTTCCTGAGAGGAGATAAAGAGCTGGGGTTCCTCTTGGGCTTGGTGGAACTAGACATTGAACTTGGAGTCATAGCCTCTGGGCCCTTCCTCCCTGGGAACGTTTCCTTTCTTTTGTTCACTAAGGGCTGGGGACGGCATTTAACTTCATAAAACTGGATTGGAAGTGGGCACAAAAGAATAGTCAGCAGATTCCAGACTTCTTCTCATCTTTTTTCTGCCGGTGACACCACCATTCACCCACCAGTCATCCAGATGAGAGGACTGTTATTCACTTACTTCCGTACTCTACTTGCGGTCACCCATTAAGACTTGTGGATTTTACTTTAGAGGGAGTTCTTGAGTGTGCTTTCCTTCCTAATCTTACAGCAATTACCAGAATCCATATCCTCATCTCTCAGATGCCTTTCCAAGTACTACTGTTCTCCTCTGACTCCCCTTCTTGGACACCAGAATTCTTTTTCTAAAACAAATATTTAATCTTTTCACTCCTGTTGAAGCCTCTGTGATCTTACTGTCCTCAGCAGTTAATCCTAACTTCTTATTTGGCATGTAAGACCCTTCTTAGGCTGGCTGAAAGTAATCTGTTTAGCCTCACGTCCCACCCCTTATTTTCCCACTACCCTTGCAAATCATAGTAGCTACCTTTTTTTTTTTAAACTGTTACTTTGTGCAGCCCTGTACTTCACATTCATAATCATGTTTAATCTTCCCTGAAAAGTAGACATTCCCATTTTGTAGGTGGGAAAATGGAATGCTGAGAGATTTTGTTGGGTTGCCCCAGTTTTCCTAGCTTGGGAGAGTGAGCTGTAATCTCACTTCTGTTTGATTCCAGAGCCCCCTGCTCTTACTCAGTTGTTATATGGTCTTCCTTTGCACTTGCTTGGAGAAAGGCTGCCTTCCCCTTGCCTCTCCTCCCTTCCAGGGAAATCCTAGGTTCACTTCCAATGCCAGCTACTCTGTGAGGCCTTTGCCCCCATCCCCCTTCAGAGTAAGTTGTTTCCTCCTTTTTGTGACCACAGCACTTTCTTTGTGTTTCTCTTTGAGATTTTGTCCCAATCAGATTTGTGTTAGACTTGCCTTTCCTATTGGGTTCTGAGCTCCTCAAGGACAGGAATCTTGACCTAATTCATCCCTGTATGGTATCTCCTAGTCTACCCCATTTGACCTAGTTTGGGGTTCCCAGGCTTCCAGGGGTCTGAGAGGGGAGTTAACTGTGGTTTTCAAAAAAATTGGAGCTTAGAGAAAATGTGTAACATTAACTGAATGCTTTTAAGTGCTAGATCATTTACATTAATTCTTTTCAATAACACTTAGAGTTAGTGTATTGTCATCTTTGTTTTACAAATGAGAGAATTGTGAGGCTTTGATAGGTTGAGTGCTACCTAAGGTGGAGTAGCAAGCCGACCAGGGTGGGGAGAGATAAGAAGTTAAATCTCCCTAGCTTCAAATCCCAAGGTCCATGCCCCTTTCTTACTCCAAGGATGCTTGGAAGACTATGTAGTTTATTGAATTGTGGATGGAAATTATTTCAGTTCAGTAGAGGAATGCTGGTTACATGATGCAGGTCATTGGCTCTGAGAGTCAGGGTTTAAGCTGGTTAGTTTAAAAAACAAACCCAAATTATTGATGCATGTTGATCAATACATGGAGTGGAAATAATAAAAGGCGTTTTCGATGATGAAAGAAATATGTTGAAAAATCAAATGAATTACATCTTTTTTTTTTTTAATATTTTTTTATTTATTCATTTGAGACAGAGAGCATGAGCAGGGGGAGGTGCAGAGGGAGAGGGAGAAGCAGGCTCTCTGCTGAGCCGGGAGCGGGATGTGGGACTCTTGATCCTAGGACCCTGGGATCATGACCTGAGCCGAAGGCAGAGGTGTAACCATCTGAGCGACCCACACGCCCCAAATGAATTACATCTTAAAGAACTTTAGATTTCCTCAAAAACTATTATCCAGGACACTCACAGTCAAAGATTTCTTTGTAACAATGGACTGTCTGTAGATAGTATAAGATACATTATTAAAAGTAGGGTGATTTGCATATATTGGGCTGAGAAGTTATTTTAGGCAGGGTATGATCAAGTCTTTAATTTAAAAAGCATTTGCCAGGCGCCTGGGTGGCTCAGTTGGTTTAGCGTCTGCCTTTGGCTCAGGTCGTGGTCCCAGGATCCTGGGAGTCCCACGTTGGGCTCCCTGCTCAGCGGGGAGTCTGCTTCTCCCTCTGCCCCTTCCCCCGCACTCTCTCTCTCTCTCAAAAATAATCTTAAAAAATAAAATAAAAAGCATTTGCCAGAAGGAGTAGCCTTTTTTCACATCCCTTTTTAGGAATTACAATGTTAATAAAACATTAAATATATTTTAATTAGCAAGCAGCAAATTCAGCATTGATGGCAACAGTGGGAATGTAACCATTGCTTCTATCAGGAAGGGAAATAGCTACAAAAGTGAAACCTGTAGCTGTGGTTAAGGAAATTGATTGCAGTCTGATCATTTCTTTTCAGCTTCTGAATTGCACACATCTCCCCTAAGGGCCCTCCAGCTGAGTATCTTCCCAGAGGGGCTTTTCTAAGTGAGGAAAGTTGTGGATTTAAGAAGTGGGGGTGACATTTTACTAGTTATTACGGTGTAACTGTTAAGGAATTGAGATTTTTTTTTAAAAGATTTTATTTATTTATTTGAGACAGAGAGAATGAGAGAGAGCGAGCACATGAGAGGGGGGAGGGTCAGAGGGAGAAGCAGACTCCCTGCCGAGCAGGGAGCCCGATGCGGGACTCGATCCAGGGACTCCAGGATCATGACCTGAGCCGAAGGCAGTCGCTTAACCAACTGAGCCACCCAGGCGCCCAGGAATTGAGATTTGTAACAGCCTTTTAATGCTATTTAAATAATGTTCAGTTAGAGGGTGCCTGGGCCATTCATTCGGCGTCCTACTAGTGATTTCGGGTCAGGTCATGATCTCATAGGTCATGGGATCACTCCCCTCTTAGCGGGGAGTTTGCTTGGGATTCTCTCCCTCTGCCCCTCCCCCCACTCATGGTCATGCACACGTGCTCTTTCTCTCAAATAAATTTTTTTTTAAAGATTTTATTTATTTATTTGACAGAGACACAGCGAGAGAGGGAATACAAGCAGGGGGAGTGGGAGAGGGAGAAGCAGGCTTCCCGTGGAGCAGGGAGCCCGATGCGGGGCTTGATCCCAGGACCCTGGGATCATGACCTGAGCCGAAGGCAGACGCTTAACGACTGAGCCACCCAGGCGCCCCTCAAATAAATCTTGAAAAAAAAAAAAAATGTTCAGTCAGAACTCCGTATTGGTGTACTTTCTCTCAGTCCATAATTACACATGAATAAGTAGGAGAAGTCATTAAATAACAGTTCTTTCCTTGGAATTTATAGGCAATAAACTGGTTTGCTTTTGAGTACAAGTTTATGGTCTCTGAAGTTGGGTAATTAACACGACAGAGCAGTGAGTGTGTCTGGTAGGTGTATTGTGCGTGTCAGACGGTGAGGGGAGTTTTCCAGATGATGCTATGCCAGTATAAATGTCCTGAATCCACTGGGTTTTGGGGAATTCAGAAAAGCATTGTATTTTTTTTTTTATCCTAAATGTAAAATCCCAGTAAGTTGGGACTATTTCAGCCTCCCTTAATGGCACTCATTGTAAATGTTCTCCATTAAAAGAAAATTGGGACAGGCCCTGGAAAAGAGAGTGTACTTAGTTGTTGCAACATTTGCGACCTTCTTAAGGGTCTATATACTAGAACAAAAATACTTGTCTTAGGGTACTTGGACCTATTCCGGTTTTGTTACAACTCTATCAAGAGTTTGTCAAATTAGCATTGTATTGTACCAAGTCACTTGGACATATTCTCATTCTATTGAAAAGTACCACTAAATGTTCAAGAGATATTTCTATTTTCTTTGCTGTAACACTAAGGGATTAAATTTAGAGAACCCCAAGATATCTCTCCTGAGCCCAGACTTTGTATCTAACCGCCTTGAGAGTTTCCCTTTGAATGGCATGTAGACCTGTAGTTGTCCAAGCTGATCTTGTGTCCCATGCTTCTCCTGTCTTGCCTTCCTTAGTTAATGATCCACTTGTCTACTCAGTCACCCAAGGAAGAACCTGGGGAAACCCACCTCGCACCCTCTTGCCACTTCTAGCCACCTGCCAGATTCTGCTGAACTAGGCCTTTATCTCTGGTCTCTGTGTGTCTTTTCTCAATACGCACTACTGCTTCCTTAGTTGAGGCCATCCATTGTGGTAGGACACCTGCATCGGATTCCTTGGTGGCTTCCTCTTATTCCTCACCAGTCTGTCCTCAGTCCCACATGATTCCTAACCAGCAGTTCATCAAAGAGAAGTGCACATGCTCAGGGCTCAGGCCCTGCTCTCAGAGATTAGAACCAAATTTAAGAGGTCAGGGCTCTGTATTTAAAAACCCACACACCTTAGCATGTCCTACAAGGTCTGGTCTCGACAGTGTCTTCCCCCACTTGCCCATGGGATCCCCTAAACATGCTTTGCACCCTTGGGTCTCTTAATGGGCATCCCTGCCTCTTCTCTACATCAGGGTAATTTCTTGTCCTTTAAGACTCAGTTCACAGGGCACCTCCTCTTGGCTCTGCACTCGAGGAGCTCAGTGAGGGAGAAAAATGGCATGCATCTAGAACAAAGAAATCCTGGGCTGTCCACTCTATGCTGAATGTATGCCAGCTGAATAATGGAGTGCAGGGGAGGGAAAGATCCTCTGACATTGATAAGAAGGTGGAACTTGGTCTGGCCCTTGAAGAATAAGCAAGGGTCTGGGTTGTTGAGGGGAGGGGCCTGGCAGCCAGTGAGGTTAAGTAGCTTTCATCCCTTAAAGTGGGTGTGGGCAGTGGCTATGAGAGATGCCCTGGGGAACCCTGGTGACAGTTCACCTACCTCCCAATACGGTTGCCTGCTTCTGACCTTGTGCTGTCCCTTTCTTAGGTTTTAGTTAGGCCAGCCCTGAGGAATTTTCCAGAAGCACTGGGTAAGTGGCCTAGTTTTACCCTAGGTTGGTATATCCAGTGCACCTGGCCCTCCAGAACTGTGAGCCTTCCCTCCCTCCCTCTGCCCTAGCAGGGCTAAGTTCTCCAGCCAGCGACTGGAAGACTTGTCTCTCCATGAAGGGGCGTTGCGGAGGGCGATGCTGATGTGTTTAAGGACAGGTGGCAAAGAGATGCCTGGGCCTTTCAGTTGAGGGGGTCAGATGTATCCTCAGCTTCAGGATCCAGGAGAAAGCAGCAGGCTTCTCACGTGTGAGAGCTTTTGTCTCCAGGTTTCCTCTAGCCAGCCTCGTCCTGTCTGTCCTTAAGGGCATAGATAAACCTAACCCTCACCCCAGTAAAAAGAGGGGAGGAAAGGGTCTTTCATTCAGGGCAAAGCTATCGAGAGGAAGAATACAGTATACTGAGTAAGAGCTTCTGGAGGGGTGCCTGGGTGGCTCAGTCAGTTAGGCATCTGTCTGCCTTTGGCTCAGGTCATGATCCCAGGGCTCTGGGGTCGAGCCCCACGCTGGGCTCTCTGCACAGCGGGGGGCCTCCTTCTCCCTCTCCCTCTGCCTGCTCTTCCTCCTGCTTGTGCTCTCCTGCTCTGTCAAATAAATAAATAAAATCTTAAAAAAACAAACAAACAAAAAAAAGCTTCTGGAGATTGCGTATCCTGGGCCTGCCACATCTTAATTGGAGGTAACTTGGGCAAGTTACTTAATCTCTTTGTGTTAGTTTATTTCACCTCTGTGTGAAAGTGAACTAAATTAGTATATATCACATGTTCTGGAGAGTGCTTAGCATATCCTAAGTGTGAGATACCTGTAGGTTATTATTTATTTGACAGAGAGACACAGCGAGAGAGGAAACACAAGCAGGGGGAGTGGGAGAGGGAGAAGCAGGCTTCCCGCTGAGCAGGGAGCCCGATGTGGGGCTCGATCCCAGGACCCTGGGATCATGACCTGAGCCAAAAGGCAGACGCTTAACGACTGAGCCACCCAGGTGCCCCTATTATTATTATTATTATCATTATTATTATCATCGGCAGTCAGCAAGAGATGTCCTCCTGACAGCAGCCTGTCAGGAAGGGAGAGCTCAGTGCTGAAAAGGTGGGTTGGGCCAGGTAGGGGCAGCATGCTTGGACATGATCTCACCATAGGCAGAGCCCATTCTCTTTCCCTCCCCTCTCTCCTGCCTCTTGAAATAACCTGTTCCTTAAGGTTAGCTAGAGGTTTCTTTTTTTTTTTTTTTAAAGATTTTTATTTATTTATTTGACAGAGAGAGCGAGAGAGCACAAGCAGGGGGAACAGTAGAGGGAGAGGGAGAAGCAGGCTCCCGGCTGAGCAGGGAGCCTGATGCGGGGCTCGATCCCGGGACCCTGGGATCATGACCTGAGCTGAAGGCAGACGCTTAACCATCTGAGCCACCCAGGCGCCCCTAGCAAGAGGTTTTTTTTTTTTTTTAACGCAGAAGCTAAATCTTTATAAATAGAATTAACATGCATTTTAGTGACAGTATGAACTGTGAGTTCAAGAGATGCTGTTGCGCTCTTTCTAACCTGTGGTGTGTGCCACACTCTTTTGTAGTCTTGGGAATGGCTTTTTTTTAGGAGACCAGTGCCAGACTTTCCCACATTTTCTTCCAGAAGCATTTTCAGTTAAGCTACATGGCTGCATTTTGATTATTATGTTCGGGGTCTCTCAATAGAAGTCTGAAATATGTCTGATGAGGACTCACCGATTAAGCTGGGGAATGGTGCGGGGTCTTTGTAAAGTGTGATAAGATTAAATTAGATTTAATCTTTGAAACTCTCTCTCTCCTAGCAAGAGGTTTCTTGAGACAGCTGTGTGAATATGTCTTTGTTCAAAGATGTATACTTTTCTCAGCAAAATTGAAAAGCTCTTGAATTCAAAATTTGTCTTCCCAGTTTCTTAAAATCTCACCCTTGTATTATTTCTTCCTGTCCTGTGTGTATTTTTTTTTTTTTAAGATTTTATTTATTTATTTGACAGAGAGAGACACAGTGAGAGAGGGAACACAAGCAGGGGGAGTGGGAGAGGGAGAAGCAGGCTTCCCGCGGAGCAGGGAGCCCGATGCGGGGCTCGATCCCAGGACCCTGGGATCAGGACCTGAGCCGAAGGCAGACGCTTAACGACTGAGCCACCCAGGCACCCCTGTCCTGTGTGTATTATGTGCAGTGCAGTGACTGTCACTGTGTCCAAAGATGAGCCCAGGTGCAATGGAAGGCACCAAAAGGTGCTGAGCTGGGAGGAGGGGGTGGGAATTTGAAGGGAATTCTCTTTCTCTTTTTTTTTAAAGAGATTTTATTTATTTATTTGAGAAAGAGAGTAAGAGAGCTCACACATGCGTGCAAGGAGAGGGAGAGAAAGGGAGAGAATCCGATGCTGGGCTGATCCCACAAACCGGAGGTCATGACCTGAGCCAAAACCAAGAGACAGATGCTCAACTGACTGATCCGCCCTGAAGGACACTCTTAAATAAGTAGTTGCAGTCCCAGAAATAACGCTGTTGCTTTTTGTCTTCTCTTTCAGCCCTGAAGTAGAAAGTTTAAGAAGGTTGCTTCTGGTGGCTGTTCTGTTTTTCCTCCTGGCCCTTTGCATAGTCTGTTTAGAATTCCAGAGCTGCGAGGGGCCCCCTTGACAGACAGGAGGCTGAGGCGTGGGGGCCACCACCCACAGGCTCACAGTGAAGCCGGGCACCCTCACTGCCCAGGCCTCCCTGCCCTCTGTCTTGCTCCTGCTCTTCACATGGCTGCTTCTGGTTTTTAAGGAAGGACATGGTGGAGAGGAGAATTCATTTCAGGTTAGGTGGTGGTTTAGGTTTTGTTCAGCTTTTAACATTTCCAGGTCTGTGTTGATTGTAGTTTTCTGTACTTCATGATCTTGGTCAGATTTTGTTCCCGCTTCTTTACCAGCATAGTTCAGCCGAGGAGTGAAATACTGTTTTGACAGTCCCTGGCCCAGCAGGTACATTTGCCAGCAAAGCAGTCAGTAATGTCAGATCCAGTGCTCATGGTGGTGCTCTGTCTTTCTGAGAGGGGAAGCGGCCTGACTCTGTCACAGGATTGGAGAATGGGTACAACTCAGAAGTTGAACAGCCTCTGAGTCCCTTCTGACATGGTTAATAGAATATCTACTTCACACCAGTGTACCTCTTGTTAAGAAAACTCAGCACAGAAGAGCTAACCTTACAGGAGGAGACCGGCCATGTGTTTTCCACACGGGGTTCTCATTCTGGTCACTCGTGCTGGGGCGCTGGACTCTGGAATATGTGACGTAGGTCAAGAATGCCAGGTACAACCATGTTCAGATGGGGACAGAAACCTATTCCAGGGGCAAGACCAACATCCAGAAGCTGACTGTGTGTGGAGCTGGCGTCAGAGCCCACTCAGCTGGAATCGGGGCCATGCTCATCTGGAGGTGTGTGGGCAGTGTGTTCCTATAAGCCTGTTCTGAATGTTCTCTTCAGCCATGTCCTCTTAGAATGACCTCTTGAGAAGTGGCCCACCACCCTGGAGCAGTGTGCTGTGGTTGAATAACAGGGACCTGAGTTCAGATCTTAACTTCTGCCACGGACTCGTTTCTGTCACACTGGTTGTGATAATAACTAAGTGTAAGATGGTATACTGCTGACCCATGGAAGGGGTGATGTGTTGTTATGGGTCACGCCTCCTTTGCTGAGTATTCATTGAAATAAGAGAATCGTGTTTGGGGGGCTCTGAAACCTTATGTTTAGATGTACAGTATTTTGGAATTATTAAAGTCATGATTTAGTGTCATTGCCACCGGTTGCTTTGTGCGAGCTTGGAAAGCACATTTCTTTCAAAATTATTACTTGGCTCCTGTCACACAAAAAAGCAGGAAGTAGTTTTTTCAAATTATTAATGTCCCACCAATTGTGTAGCTGGTACTTGAGAGTGATACTGTACTTAGATTTAAGGCAGGTTTGTGTCACTTTCCCTTAGACATCCAGCTTCATCTGCCAGGTTTCATTTTGCCTGGACAAGAGGAGCCTAGAAACGTTCCTTGCACAACATAAACACTTAATGATCAGCTGTGAAGGGTTAGGGCAAATGCTGTATATGTTCACGCTTTTCTCATAAACCTGGGGAAGTGCTATTCCAGAGCAGGCTGAGCCCTCCTAGGATCCTGCTCAGGAAATAGGAGCCCCTCCGCTGCCTGTTTGCAGTGGAAGTCTTCACCACCCTCACCCACTGCTTTGTGTGGCTGAGAGATTCTACTTCTGCCTCCAGTCCTGGCCGTACCCTGTAAAAGGCCTGTGACTTGGGCCTCTCTGAACTTTAGCTTTATCATCTCTAAGAGGAAGCTAAATATGCTTGACCTGCCTGTCTTCAGGGGTGTTGTGAGCTTCTAGTCCTATTCTGTTGTAAACACTGCAGAGTGTTGTTGTAACCAACCACCTCTCACGCTTCTCTCTCACGGTCTTGCTCCTGCTTTTCACACGGCTGCTTTGGGTGCCTATCTCCTGCACTGAAGGCACACACCTGTAGCATCTTAATTTCTGGAGACTACCTCCAGAAATAACCGGCTCTTTCCTAGAAGACCACCTGTTCCCTAGCATCACTCCATTTCTATATGGTGTTTTTTATTGTTTTATTTTTCCATTTCTGTTTTTTGTTGGGATTTTGAAGGTGATGACACTAAGCTGTTGCCCTCCAAGGGGGAGTGTGGTGGTGATATATTCTTAGCAACTCCTCTACCTTATATTTCCTTTTCCATTTTTCTTTCTTTCTTTCTTTCTTTCTTTCTTTCTTTCTTTCTTTCTTTCATTGAGATACAGTTGATCAGGTCATTTCTGGAAAAGCTTTGTGCCAACAACTATAAACATGTCTTTTTTTTTAACATGACAAACTTTTTTTTTTTTTAAAGATTTTTATTTATTTATTGAGAGAGAGAGAATGACAGAGAGACAGCATGAGAGGGTGGAGGGTCAGAGGGAGAAGCAGACTCCCCGCTGAGCAGGGAGCCTGATGCGGGACTCGATCCTGGGACTCCAGGATCATGACTGAACCGAAGGCAATTGCTTAACCAACTGAGCCACCCAGGCGCCCATGACAAACTTTTTTTTTTAAAGATTACTTATTTGGGCACCTGGGTGGTTCAGTTGGCTAAGCATCTGCCTTTGGCTCAGGTCATGATCCCAGGGTCCTGGGATTGAGTCCCGCATCAGGCTCCCTGCTCAGTGGAGAGCCTGCTTCTCCCTCCCTCTGCCGCTCCCCCTGCTTATGCGTGCACACATGCTCTCTCTCTCAAATCTTTTTTATTTGAGAGAGAGCACACGCAAGCGCACAAGCGGGGGGGGGGAAGGGCAGAGAGCGGAGGGGAGAGCTGAAGGCAGATGCTTAACTGACTGAGCCACCCAGGTGCCCCCATATTCATTTCTAATTTAAGACCCTATGAGTTGTGGTCATAGGCTGTCAACGCCATACCGTGTCTATTCCCTGTTGTGTAGAGTAGGGAATGTATGTCGGTGCCTCGACACTGTCTTGGATTTTAAGAACTATGGTGATACAATTATGGAAGGGAATGAAACTAACATTAATTATCTATCAAGGGTGCTAAGCGTTAAGCACTGTATAAAGTTTCTTGTAATTCTCAGTAGAGCCCTGTGAAGTTGGTTTCCTATTTTTCAGGTGAGACTACTGGAAGACTTGGAGCTTCAGGTGGTATGAAGGGTGGGGTGGGGGTTTAAGCTCAGGCCTGTCTGGCTCCAGAGGGCTCTGCTCTTTCTAGTCCAGTGACAATTTGACAGCTGTTGAAGCAACTGCATGTCAAATCAAAATATGTTCCTCTGTATAATATATAAAAATAGTGTTGAAGAGAACGGTTGGGGATTGCAAAATACTGATTTTTTTGTCTATAGGAATCCAGAACAGAGAACAGTAAAATAAGCAATGTAAATCATAGTAAGCGTTCATTTTTTTAAAAAAAGTTCAGAAAGATTTCCAGGTTTCTGTTACCACAGACTTGTTGCGGTAAAAAGGATTCCTTACATTGCTTCTGTGTGCCTGGCTCAGTGGGAGGTGTTAGCTCTTTTAGGAGCTTATTTCTAGTCATGGAAATGACAGTGAATTAATCAGGGCCTCAGTGTCTTCCTTTGTAAAAGACCAGATTGGATGAGCATGGTGGGTTTTTTTTTTAAGATTTTATTTATTTATTTGAGAGAGAGAGAGAGAGAGATCACGAGCAGGGGAGAAGGGTAGAGGGAGAAGCCGACTCCCTGCTGAGCAAGGAGCCCCATGCGGGACTCTTCCAGGACCCTGGGATCATGACCTGAGCCGAAGGCAGACGCTTAACCAACAGAGCCATCCAGGTGCCCCGTGCATGGTGGTTCTTTTTTTTTTTTTAATGTTTTATTTATTTATTCATGAGAGTCGGAGAGAAGCAGAGGCAGAGGCGGAGGCGGAACTCGATCCCAGGACCCTGGGGTCATGACCTGAGCCGAAGGCAGACGCTTAACCATCTGAGCCATCCAGGCGCCTGTGCATGTTGGTTCTTAAGCAGGGGTGCGCCTCACTGTTACTGGGGGATCCCCCGGCACAGGTGCCCAGCCTTGCTCTGGAGATTCTGATTCTGCAGGTCTAGAATGAGGCCTAGGCACGATTCAGGCTTTCTCCCTCCACCCTCCCTCTTTGCCCCTCCTCTCTGCATATGAGTGTTGAATAACTCCCCTGGGGCCTTTGGGTGCACTCTCTGAGAGTCCCCCAACATTAGTTAACACTCCAGCCAAATTTGGCTCCCAGCTGCTTCCCAAACACACCCGGTGATTTCTTCCTTCCACGGCCCTGCATACATTTCTAACACACGGACACACCTGTTCTCTTCTCTGCAGTGGTTTGGTTTTTCCCCATCCTTCAAGGCCTGTCTGACAGCCTCTCTTCCATGAACCAATTACCCTCTGCTGTTGCTTGCTGGGCCTCCCTTGCTCCAGGTTCCTAGAATAGGGCTTCTCTGCTATTCTAACCTCATCTCAACAGCCAATAAGATGGCGCTCAGCTTTACTTTCTGTGGTTCCTTTAGGGGTACAGTGTGCTCTTTTCCACTCAACAAATATGAAATTACAGGATGTTATCGAATATAAAATTTTATTTATTTGAGACAGAGAGAGAGAGCACAAGAGGGGGTAGGGTCATAGGGAGAAGCAGACTCCCCGCTGAGCAGGGAGCGTGATGCAGGACTCGATGCCGGGACTCCGGGATCATGACCTGAGCCAAAGGCAGTTGCTTAACCAACTGAGCCACCCAGGCACCCTCGAATATGCTTTTTTTAAACTGTATAAGCACCCCTACCTTGTGACTTGCTGTCCATAGCGTTGATTTGACATCTGAAGCAGCTCTGGCTTTCACAGCTCATTTTTCCTCTGTACACCTGTCTGGATTTCTTAAAGAGGACCATGGTCACAAGCTAGTTACGAATCACTGGCTCCTGAAGGGTTGTCAGGTCTGTGTGAGGGTTGTCTGGGGAGATTTTGAATGGTTGCCTTTCCAGCACCCATCGTAGATCTCCAAAAAAAAAAAAAAAAAGACCTTGTTAAATACTTTTCCCTAACTCAGAGGCATACATCATAGTTGTGTGACAGAGAGCCCACTGTGTATGGCTGTCTCCTGCTGTCCTCTCAAGGATGAGCTGAAGCTTCCATGCAGGAGTAGTCCACCCCTGCTGGGGTTAGGGCTGTCTCCTCTTAGTCCCTCGGGGCTGTTAGGCAGTGATCTGTTTCTGGAGCTTGCTGCACTCTGGCCTGGCATGGGCATCAAGCTCTCTGGGCAGGAGTCTAGGCAGTGGGCTTTTCCCCTTTTGAAGAGCTGGGCAGCGCACCCACGCTCTTTTGGGTTCCCTCAATACACTGAGATCCACCTCTGGGTTCAGAAATAGACCTCATTTTGAGAAGCATTGTTGTCTTTCTCCTTCACCACTTGCCCTGGCTGGGAAGTCTGCTCTCCCCTGCCGGGAGAAGGAATGAGCTAGTTGGCTGGTTCTGCTTTCCCTTGTGCTCTTCTTTCGGTTTGTCAGTATGGCACTATCAGCCTGGAGCAGCTGACCCAGGACAGCTTCTTGCAGAACTGAAACAAACCTTTGTGGGCATATTTTGTAAGCTCCTGTCATTCTGAGAGGCTTTGGTCTTCCTGATTCTGTTCTAGAACTGGGCCACTCTCAGTTTTCCTTTGTCAGGTCCCTTTTTTCCCCCTCATTTGTAATAATATCCTTTTGAATTTAAACTTTGAATTTACATTGGTTTCTTTAAATTCCTTCTCCAGTTCTTCCTTCTCAGGATCATTCTCAGTTATAGGGGTGCACTTTTGCTTGAGGATTTGTCAAGCCTCTAAAGTCATCTTGCCTTTTTGAGTCTCAGACCTTCATATCAATCTGTCTTTTCTCTGAATGACTTGAATCCATCTTCTTCAAGTTGTTCTTGGTGGAGGTGTGATTGGCATTTGGGGCCTAACAGTTCTTGACTGGAGGACCTCCTGTGCAATGCAGGACTTTTAGCATCCTGGCCACTGATAGTGTCAGGGGTTCTCAGCAGCTGGGGCTCTAGAGGATGTTGGGATATCAGGGTGGGGTGGTGTCAAAATGCTTGGCATGTAATGGGCAGGGCTCGGGATGCTCAAGTGCAGAGTCCTGCCTGGATGCTGGCACCACCCCGTTGAGAAAGGCTCTCCTAGGGCTGCCCAGCATTCCCTGGAGATCATAGGGCTTGCTTGCTTGCTTGCTTGTTTGTCTTGGTTTCTCTCACTTCTGCCTTATAATCACTTCTTCCTTGTTGGTTAGAATTATGCAAAGGAGGTTGCCTCTTCCGCTCTTTGGTGAGCTTAACTTGACAGCAAGGTGAATTGAGAGTTTATCTGATAACCAGCAATTGATAACTGAGCTTTGGAGTCCTTGAGTCTCCCAGTTCTGCCAACATTAGTGTCACCCTTCCTCTCTGGCAGGGGGTAGGAGGGATGGCATCCTCTCCCTCAGTACGGTTTTTATCTTTGTGCATGTATCTTTCTCTCTCTTTTTTTTAAGTAGGCTCCATGCCCAGTGTGGGGCTTGAATTCGTGACCCTGAGATTGAGTCGAGTACCGACTGAGCCAGCTGGGGGCCCCAATGTTCATATATCTCTTGATATCAGAGCACCAGTAGGTGCCCTCTCTGCACCCCTGCCCACAGTGCCCACTCCTTCCTCCCTTTTTCTTTTCTTTTTTTTTTTTTTTAAAGATTTTATTTATTTATTTGAGACAGAGAGAATGAGAGAGAGCACATGAGAGGGGGGAGGGTCAGAGGGAGAAGCAGACTTCCTGCCGAGCAGGGAGCCCGATGCGGGACTCGATCCAGGGACTCCAGGATCATGACCTGAGCCGAAGGCAGTCGCTCAACCAACTGAGCCACCCAGGCGCCCTTCCTCCCTTTTTCTTGAGCAAGGTGCAGGTTTTCACTGCCGTCTTACAGTTGAGTTTCATCTTGCCATATTTTTGTAATTCTTTTGAAATTTACCTTCTTGGGTTTATTACTGATACTTCCTATTGTTAGTATGTGGATTTCTGAAACCATAGAGTATATGTACAGATTACTTTACAACAAATTTCCTTCCATGAAAATTGAATTTAATCTCATTGGTTGTCCAGTTTCAAAGTTCTATCTGGAATTGTTTTCCTGCCTATATTTGGTTTAAAACATTTCTGATAGCTTGGTAGGATTTGTCTCTAGCTGGGAATCTTACTCTAGTATTTTGCACCAGGGACCAGAAAATCAAATACATGGAGAGCCTTTCCCATCCTAGAGCCTTTTTTTCCTCCCCAGTCCCCAGCTTCCTGTCCCTTCACTATCCTGATAATTAAGCAAGTGTTTGAGCATGACTGGAAGCTCCTGGGGCTTTTAGATCCCTGCCCTCAAGCTTGCCCTCATGGAACTTATATGCTGTTTGGGGAGTGGGACAGAGTGGTAGAGTGAGATTTATTTATTCCCCCTCCTGAAGGCTTCATTGTCCCCAGGGGAGCATTTCTGATGAGTCCTGATCATTAGCAGGAGGACCAGATGGCAGTTGGCAGGTTGAGTGGTCTCTCAGGTTCCATACTGTCCTTCCTGCAGGCTCAGGAAGAGGGGCCGGACCACGCCTTCCCCACTGCAGGGGCCACAACCACTGCAACTAGCTTCCTTATGGAAGCTGAGCGTTGCTTAGAAATGGAGCTCTTCTCTCAGTGGCAGTGGCTCTCTCTTCTCACTGTGTAGCTTGTTAAAAATCTACATTTCAGACTCCACCCCACAGTTGCTGGACCAGAATTTCCAGGACTGGGGCCTAAGCCCAGATGGTTGTGGTGAGCAGCTAGGCTTGACAAGCAGCAGCACCCTGTGGGAAGAAACTTGGTCGGGTGTGTCGCCTGCCATGAAGCACCAGCATGTCCCATCTGTCTGTTCTGCGTGTTCATTTGCGACACTGTTCTCAGCCTGCTCTATGCCGGGCACACACACATCCTCCCAACTTACAACCTGTAACGCTGGCTCGTTCCTACTTCCTCTGGAATTGTTTCCCCAGGGGACCTTCTGAACTGTTGCCTGTGTGATGGGAATGTGGGGTGCAAAGGATCTTTTGGGCTTGATGGAGAGGCTGATTAGGAGCGTCTGTGCCATTGTGAGCCACACCACACAAGGAGGGGCTTCTCAGTTGCAAAAGGGTGCATGGGCTAGACCAACAAGAAGGAAGCCAGGGCCATTGAGGAAGCTGTCCTGCCTGCTCAGCTGGGTGGTGCTCTAGGGATGTAGAAGAAGGTACCCAAGAGATGCAGAGGAGGCTTGTGTACCAAGGACAAGAGGCCAGGTTGGGACATTGGAGGGATTGTGTCACTGCAGGGGTCTGAGAATGGAGGAATTTTGGGAATGTGAGCAGGCTGGCCCACATTGGGTCTTGGGTCATAATGCCTGCTGGGTGTTGACTGGAGTTGTTGGAAAAGCAGTGGTGCACAGTTGAAAAACAAGTGACAGACAATTGTAGACTAAAGACCTCTCAGGCAGGGCCCCGAAGTGGTTAGTCCCTGTGGTCATGGTTTCTGGACGAAATGGCATTTGCTGCATGGACAGTTTGCAAAGGGTTCTGTGCATACAACAGGGTTTCCCCTTCATTGTGTTCAGCTGTGGGTCTTAACTACTGTTTTGAAGCCGAGGAAACGGAGGGCCAGTGAAAGGCTCCTGTCCCCCTCCCCATCCCAGACTGGATAGTTGTTCTCTTTGCCGAGTGTCCATGCTGAGTCTGAGATCTGAAATCACACTTATGCACTGGGTAGAAAACCTGGTGGGTATGTGTTTGCTCCTAGTCCTCAGCATCTGACTCATAGCTTAATAAATCTTGGTTGGAAGGAGTCAGGTCTGTAGCACCTTTCTTGCACCCCTCCTGTGTGGCTGCCCTGTGCAGGGGTCCGAGGGTGTTCAAGCAGAAGTCTGGTGACCAGCCCCAAGAGGAGGCGATATGTCTGCAGAAGGAGGTTATCTATCCCACTAAGTTCTGTGGGGTCACTGAGATGGGGGCCTGTCTAGGTCTGGGGCATGGGTTTGAGGGGACCACTGTGGCTCCAGGCCTCTTAACCAGACTGGGCGCAGACTAGTCCACACTCTGAAATTTGGTCATCAGTGGTGTTGGCACTCGGTTTAATTTGAGGGAGTCAGGAGGGATCTTAATGTGTGGTGCTTTCCCGTGTTTGACACCCCTTTATGCTTTGTTAATCAACAGGAGCTTGAAGAAATCCGCAAATGTGGAATGAAAAACTTCCGTAACATCCAGGTTGATGAA
Organism: Neomonachus schauinslandi; assembly: GCF_002201575.2. Classification (NCBI taxonomy): domain Eukaryota; kingdom Metazoa; phylum Chordata; class Mammalia; order Carnivora; family Phocidae; genus Neomonachus; species Neomonachus schauinslandi. The sequence goes on from NC_058416.1 coordinate 65,962,614, forward strand.
GCTAATTTATTGACTTGGCAAGGGCTTATTGTTCCTGTGAGTATTGAACACTTCTACTTCTTACCAGATTATTCTTCAAGGTGATGTGTGTGTTGGGCTTACCTCTCCGCTCCCAAGTAGGCTCTTAGGTGAGGCAGCCAACAGACGCACAGAAGCGGGCTGTCCCTAGGATATAATGAGGCAGGGACCTTAGCCTCAGGTGCATGAGTAGAATCCCGTCTTTGCACTGGTTTTGTAACATTCTGGGGGGGCCCCCCCCGAGCTTTCCATGTCTGTGGTTATTGCCAGGGGAAAGGAGCATGTTTTTGTGCTCCTGGCTTCCCTGGCTTCTCTGTGCCTGGCCCCGTTTGTCCAGACGGGGCTGCCTTCTCTGACCTCTCTTGGGAGATGGCGGCTGTTCCCATCTAGATCTTTTCTTTGCTTCCCTGCCTGGTTTTGCATCTGTGTGTCTAACCCTCTGGACACTTGCATTCCAGGCTTTATTCCTGGTACCCTCCAATATGTGCCTTCCATTGGTTTCAAATCCCTTTGCCTAATGGCCTACCTGGTCCCCTCACCCATTGTCTTGTTTGGGGCTTCTGCCTCTACTTTCTGACCCCCACAGCTCCTTCTCCCTCTGCCTCACAGACGTCTGCCTTCATATGGTCTCAGGCTTGCTCCTAACAATGGCCTTCCTGTCCTCTTGATTTAGTGTCTGCTCTTTCTCCATCCTTTCATCTCCTCCCGCCTTGAGAGCCTTGTCCTGTACTAACTCCAGTTTGCAATCCCAGTTTCTCCCACCCTCCTGGAACCACCTCACACTGAGCACGTGGGCTCCCCTCTGTTCTCACGCCTCAGGCTCAGCAGCCCTAGAGCCTGCTTGCCTCTCGAGCCTTTGGAGCCTGTGCAGCGCCCGGTTCTGTGACCTTGTGCCACTCAGTGCTGTCCTGCTGCTGCTTCCTCTGAGCTCTTAGACATGGACTTTGTTTAGTCCCCTGCCTTTCTCTCGTGCTGTTTCTTGGGGCCCCTGCTTCTTCCAGCATCATAGATGACTAGATTATTGCTGTACATGAAGGAGTCCTGTCCTTGCCTCTATTCCTGCCCTCTCCCCAGAACCACACCATCTGTCCATGAGGTGGCCTCACTTGGACGCTGTGTGCCTTCCAGTCTCCCCAGCTCCCGACCAGGACTTCATCTCGAGTGCTCCCTTCCTTCCTGTTCTTCTGTCTCCACTGCCTTCTCTTTTCATCCCCACTTTCCCCATGAGCCTCAGGCCTTTTTCCTGTGCCTGTCCCTGCCCTACATCGTTGTGCAGAATCTTTCCTTATGGGCAGATTGGCTACTTTAACCAAAGGAGAACACAGAACATGCTTACTGTAGATGTTTCCTTCTCAGTGCCGGTTTTAAAAGTCCTTGCAACTTGAACAGCAGCTGTTGGATTCATGCTTTATTTTCCTGATCATTTGAATAACGAAGGAAAGATACGCTTTTGTAGTGTTTCAGTACACACTCAGAAATTTTAAATGTGGGAGCATCCAGTCTGGTTTTGAGGGTGAGTCCTTGAGATTTCTCCAGGCTTGGAGATGGTGGGACTCAGGGCACAGTGTGTAGATGGTAGAGGAGCCCCTTGGCTAGGAAGGTTTACCAGTGACCCCAGGGCTTACCTGCTGTAGGGAATTGTTAGGTGCCAAGTGGAAGGATGGCCAGGACCATCTGACCTGTCCCTTTTCTAATTGAGATTTTTGTATCCTACTGATATAAGAAAGAGTTAATCCATGGATCTTTTGAAAAATGATAAGAATGAGTGGGACGACTGGGGCGCCTGGGTGGCTCAGTCGTTGGGTGTCTGCCTTCGGCTCAGGTCATGATCCCAGGGTACTGGGATCGAGCCCTGCATCGGGCTGCCTGCTCTGCGGGAAGCCTGCTTCTCCCTCTCCCACTCCCACTCCCCCTGCTTATGTTCCCTCTCTCGCTGTCTCTCTCTGTCAAATAAATAAATAAAATCTTAAAAAAAAAAAAAAGAATGAGTGGGACGGTTTTGAGCATTCAGATTTGGGCAGTCTACCCTGTGATCTCAGTGGCCTGAGAGTGCAGGCCGGCTCCAAGGGTAGGTGGTTGTCATCAGGCTCTGCCCAGAGTATGCCCCAAGGCCTCCCTCTGGTGTCCTGTTGGTGGAGCCTGTGGAATGGGCTATGGTTTCATAAGTCCAAGGTGGAGACTGTTTGGTAGAATGCAGCATGCTTGGGTTGAGGGTCCACCCAGCTGGGTTGAAAGCAGGGCCTGAGAGTAAAGGCATGGTAGTTCAGACTCATGCCTTGACCACCTGGTACTGGTCCTCAGGGAGCAGCTTAGTAAAGACGACCTAGCTGTAGCTCAGAGAAGGGGCAGACCCAGACCCCCCAGAGAGGGAAGATGGGAGTGAACCAGATGTGTTGCTTCCTCGAGACATTTCACTGTTACCATGGCACTTCAGGCTTATCCCCTTTAAACGTTTGTTTTTATATAATTTTTTTTTCCTTTGAAATTCAGAGGTGATAGCTAAGGAAGAAAATGATCTCGTAATCCTATCATGAAGAAATTAAGTAAGTTTTTGGGCACCTGCCCTGCAGCAACTGGAGGCATGGTGGTGAGCCTTCTTGAATTTCTTTTTCTTTTTTTTTTTTAATTTCATTTATTTATTTGACAGAGAGAGACACAGCGAGAGAGGGAACACAAGCAGGGGGAGTACGAGAGGGAGAAGCAAGCTTCCTGCTGAGCAGGGAGCCCGATGCGGGGCTCGATCCCAGGATCCTGGGATCACGACCTGAGCCGAAGGCAGATGCCCAACCAACTGAACCACCCAGGCGCCCCAGCCTTCTCGAATTTCTTACCCAATGAACATGTTCACTCTTAACCATTAGCATATTCCTCCTAGTCTTTTTACTGTAATTTTTAATGGACCATTTGATAGTTTCATAATTATTACATATTTTCATCATTTAGTCATTTGCCTTGAAACTCTTTGTGAACGTAACTTTTGATAACTGTACGATATCCCATAATATTTGTTATCATTTATTCAATCATTCCTTAATTTTGGATTGTTTTTCCATTTTTAAGATCATTTATCCATGAACATCTGTATGTGAAAATCTTAGCATTTTTATTTTAGGTTTGATTTTTTTTTTTTTAAGACTTTATTTATTTATTTATTTATTTATTTTTTTAAAGATTTTATTTATTTATTTGAGAGAGCGAGAATGAGAGAGAGCATGAGAGGGAAGAGGGTCAGAGGGAGAAGCAGACTCCCTGCCGAGCAGGGAGCCCGATGCGGGACTCGATCCAGGGACTCCAGGATCATGACCTGAGCCGAAGGCAGTCGCTTAACCAACTGAGCCACCCAGGCGCCCTATTTATTTATTTGACAGAGAGAGAGAGAGACAGCGTGAGAGGGAACACAAGCAGGGGGAGTGGGAGAGGGAGAAGCAGGCTTCCGGCCAAGCAGGGAGCCCGATGTGGGGCTCGATCCCAGGACCCTGGGATTATGACCTGAGCCGAAGGCAGTCGCTTAACCAACTGAGCCACCCAGGCGCCCCTAAGATTTTAGTTTTTTAAAGTAACTTTCATACTCCACATGGGGCTCAAACTCACAACCCTGAGATCAAGAGTCGCACACTCTGCTGACTGAGCCAGCCAGGCGCCCGTATTTTATGTTTGATCTTAAGATAACTATAGTTTGACCAGGAGGAAGAGGATTATATTATATATATCTGTAAGCCTATGTATTGTCAAATTATTTCCCAGAAAGGTTGTGCCAGTTTATACTCTTAAGGGCACTGTCTTAACCAGTGCCTGAGCATGTCCTTGTCCGTCATGGAGGTTGCTGGGTGTTATTAAAGGGGGTTCTGAATGGCAGTACTTCAGCTCCCAGGCTGTGGGGTCCGATTGCCCCAGGTGAGAACCCTAGCCCTGCCCCTGACTGGTTTGGGGATCTCTAGCAAGTTAAGCAGTTTGTCCCAGTATCCTCACCATCTAAAAGGAGTACTCATCTTTCTGGTTGTTGTCAAAGTTCAGTAAGTGCTTGTATGTGAATGCTTGGTCTCACTCTTATTATTAAAGGCTTTGTGGGGCTTGCTGCAAAACTGTTTGGCAGTATGTAGCAAAGAGCCGATGAAACAAGCATGCAGAAAGAAATTGTTGCCAGCATGGTAGGTGCAAAGGTACTCGATTGACTTTGTGTCTTAGTCCCATTCAGGCTGTTACAGAACAAGATACTAGATACTCGTTAGTTTATAACAACAGAAATTTATTTCTCACAGTTCTGGGAGCTGGAAGTCAGAGATCCGAGTGCCAGTCTGGGGAGGGCACCTTGTTCTTGGTCACACACTTACCCTGTATCCTCCATGTGGCGGAAGGAGCAAGTTAGCTCTCTGGGGCCTGTTATAAAGCACTAATCCCATTCATGAGGGCTCTTCCCTAATGATCTAACCCGCTTCCCAAAGGCCCCACCTCTTAACACCCATCACCGTAGGCATTAAGTTTTCAATGTATGACTTTTGGGGCTACACAAACATTCACACCATAGTAATGTGCATTTCTTTCTTTTTTTTTTTTTTTTTTTAAAGATTTTTATTTATTTTTTAGAGAGCGAGCGAGAGAGAAACAGCATGAGAGGGGAGAGGGTCAGAGGGAGAAGCAGGCTCCCCGCTGAGCCGGGAGCCCGATGTGGGACTCGATCCCAGGACCCTGGGATCATGACCCGAGCCCAAGGCAGACGCTTAACCATCTGAGCCACCCAGGCACCCAGTAATGTGCATTTCTAATTTTGTTATTGTAGTTGAAGGTTTTTAATTAATTTATTGACTGTTTATATTTCCATAATCTATCAGAGTTTTAGTATGCTGCTTCGTTGAGTTGTAGGAATTCTGTATATTAATCCTTTGTGTCTAGAAAAAATATTTTTCAGCTTAATGTTTTCTTTCTTTTGTTTATTCAAGAATTCTTTTTTTTTTTTTTTTTAAGATTTTTTATTTATTTGGCAGAGAGTGAGACAGCGAGAGAAGGAACACAAGAAGGGGGAGTGGGAGAGGGAGAAGCAGGCTTCCTGGGGAGCGGGGAGCCCGATGTGGGGCTCGATCCCAGCACCCTGGGATCATGACCTGAGCCTAAGGCAGACGCTTAATGACTGAGCCACCCAGGTGCCCCTATTCAAGAATTCTTAACTTGAAAGTTTCTCTTAAAATTTAAAAATTTCTTTGCTTCATTAATTTTTTTTATTGTGGTAAAATACACTTAACATAAAGTTTGCCATTTGTAAGTATACAATTCAGTGACATTAATTATGTTCAAAATGTGCAGCCATCACTGTCTGTTTCCAAAATTTTTCATCACTCAGAGAAACTCTGTATCCATTCAATAATAACACCCTACTCCCTGTGGCCCCCCAACCCCTGGGAACCTCTAATCTACTGTCTTTATGAATTTACCTATAGTAGATATTTCATATAAATCATACAGTATTTGTCCTTTTGATCTGGCTTATTTCACTTAGCATAATTTTTTCAGGGTCATCTACATGGTACCACGAACCAGAACATCATTCCTTTTTTATGGATGAATAGTGTTCCACTTTGTTTTTATACCACATTTTGTTTATCCATTCATCTGTTGATGGAAACTAGGGTAAAAAAAAAGAAATTAGGGTGGTTTCTACCTTTTGGCCATTGTGAACATTGGCATACAAATGTCTGCTTGAGTCCCTGTTTTCAAATCTTTTGGGTGTATATGTAGGAGTAGAATTGCTGGATCATATGGTAATGCCATGTTTTTAAACTTTTTGAGGAACCGCCAAACTGATTTTGTGCACAGTGGCTGGCCTGTGCACAAGCGTTCCAATTTTCCTACATCTGTTATTTTACCAACATTTGTTATTTTACTTTTTAAAAAAGTTATAGCCATTCTAGTAGATGTGAAGTGGTATCTCATGTGGTTTTGATTTTTTTTTTCTTCCTCATGACTATGTTGATTATCTTTTCATGTGCTTGTTGGCCATTTGTATAGTTCTTTGGTGAAATGTTAATTCAAGCAAGGTCTTTGCCTCTTTTGTTTTCTTTTCTTTCTTTTTTCCTTTTTTTTTTTTAAAGATTTATTTATTTATTTGAGAGAGCGAGAATGAGAGAGAGAGAGAGAGTGTACATGAGTGGGGGAGGGTCAGAGGGAGAAGCAGGCTCCTCGCTGAGCAGGGAGCCTGATGCGGGACTCGATCCCAGGACCCTGGGATCATGACCTGAGCCGAAGGCAGTCGCTTAACCAACTGAGCCACCCAGGCGCCCCCCCCTTTTTTTTTTTTTTTTAAAAAGTAGGCTCTAATGCCCAGTGTGGAGCCTAGCAGGGGGCTTGACCCTGAGATCAAGACCTGAGCTGAGATCAAGAGTCAGACACTTAACTTGAGCCACCCAGGTCCCCCAAGACTTAAGTTTTTTAGAAGAGTTTTAGGTTCACAGTAACATTAAGAGAAAGGGATAGAGATTTCTTACATACCCCCTGGCCCCACACATGCCTAACCTCCCCTATTATGGACATTCCCTATCAGAGTGGTATATTTGTTACTATTGATGAACCTACATTGACACATCATAATCACCTAAACACATTAGGATTCATCGTTGGTGTTGTATATTCTGTGAGTTTGGAAAAATGTATAATGGCACATATCCTCCATTATCATAGTATCATAACGGACTATTTTCACTGCACTAAAATCCTCTGTATTCTGCTTTTTCATTCCTCCCTGCCCCTCTCCCCCTATCCCTTGCCCTATGCCCACCCACAGCAACCACTAATCTTTTTACTATCTTCATAATTTTGCCTTTTCTGGAATGTCATTTGGTTGGAATCACACAGGATGTAGTCTTTTTCAGACTGGCTTCTTTCAGTTATAATAATACACAGTTAAGTTTCCTCCATGTCTTTTCACGGCTTGATAGTGCTTTCTTTTTAGCACTGAATAATATTCTGTTGTCTGGATGTACCACAGTTTATCTGTTCACCTACTAAAGAGCATCTTGTTTGCTTCCAAGTTTTGGCAATTATGAATAAAGCAGCTATAAACATTTTTAGTTGGGTGTTTGTGTTCTCCTTTCCTTGTCTTTGAGTTGTAGAAGTCCTTTATATGTTATAGATATTAAACCTTTATCAGATATATGATGTGCAAATATTTTCTCCCATTCTGTGGGCTGTCCTTTCACACTTTTGCTAGTGTCTTTTTTTTTTTTTTTAATTCATGAATAGTTGACATACAATGTTACATTAGTTGGATAGTGTTCTTTGACGCACAAAAGTTTTTAATTTTGATGAAGTACATTTTATCTGTTTTTTCTTTTGTTGCCTGTGCTTTCAGTATCATATTTAAGAAACCATTGCCAAATCCAAGTCATACAGGTCTTCCCCTTCGTCTTTTTTTTTTTTTTTTTAAGATTTTATTTACTGGGGCGCCTGGGTGGCTCAGTCGGTTAAGCGACTGCCTTCGGCTCCAGTCATGATCTCAGGGTCCTGGGATTGAGCCCTGCATCGGGTTCCCTGCTCAGCAGGAGGCCTGCTTCTCCCTCTCTCACTCCCCCTGCTTGTGTTCCCTCTCTTGCTGTGTCTCTCTCTGTCAAATAAATAAATAAAATCTTAAAAAAAAAAGAAACTTCTCTTTAAAAAAAAAAGATTTTATTTACTTATTTGACAAAGAGATAAGCAGGGGAGTGGGAGAGGGAGAAGCAGGCTTCCCGCTGGAGCAGGGAGCCTGATGTGGGGCTTGATCCCAGGACCCTGGAATCATGACCTGAGCTGAACGCAGACGCTTAATGACTGAGCCACCCAGGTGCCCCTGTTTTGTTTTTTTAAGTAAGCTCCACACCCAGTGTGGGGCTTGGACTCACGACCCTGAGAGCAAGAGCCTCGTGCTCTACCCACTGAGCCAACCCCTCCCCCGTTTTCTTCTAAGAATGTTTATAGTTTTAGCTCTTAAATTTATTTCTTTGATCCATTTTAAGTTAATTTTTATATATGGTGTAAGGTAAAGGTCCACCTTCCTTATTTTGCGTGTGGATATCCAGTTTTCCCAGTACCATTTGTTAGAGAGACTGCTCTTGATCTTGGCATCTTTGTCAAAAATCAGCTGAACATATATGTGGGGGTTTACTTCTGGACTCTCAGTTCTATTCTGTTGGTCCGTGTATCTGTCTTTTTGCCAGCCACACTGTTTTGGTTACTGTAGCTTTGTAGTAAGTTTTGAAGTCAGAAGTGTGAGTCCTCCAACTTCAGTCTACTTTTTTTTTCCTTTGGGTAAAGATTTTATTTATTTATTTGAGAGAGAGAAAGAGAGAGCACAAGCAGGGGGAGCAGCAGAGGGAGAAGCAGGCTCCTGGCTGAGCAGGGAGCCTGACACGAGGCTCGATCCCAGGACCGCAGGATCATGACCTGAGCCGAAGGCAGATGCTTAGCAGCTGAGCCACCCAGGCGCCCCATACTTTTTTCTTTTTTAAAGTAAACTCTACCCCCAACGTGGGGCTCAAACTCACAACCCCAAGATCGAGAGTCACATGCTCTACCATCTGAGCTAGTCAGGTGCCCCTTTGCTCTTCTTTTATAAGATTGTTTTGGCTATTCAGAGTTCCTTGAGATCTCATATGAATTTTAGGGTGGGTTTTTCTATTTTGTAAAGATAACACTTGGGATTTTGGTAGAAATTGAATCTTGAGATCACTTTGGGTGGTACTGTCATCTGAATATTAAGTCTTCCAATCCATGAACCCAGTATGACTTTTCATATATTTAGGTCTTTAATTTCATTCAGCAGTGCTTTGTCATTTTCAATGTGTAAGTTTTATGCCTCTGTATTAATTAGCTCAGACAGTCATAACAAAACACCATAGACTGGATGGCTTAAACGACAGAAATTAATTTTTTCACACTTCTAGAAGCTAGATGTCCTAGATCAGGGTCTGGCCAGGGTCTGTCCTAGATCACTTTCTGGTGAGGACCTTTTCTGGCTTGCAAATGGCTACCTACTTTGTGCTCACATGGAGAGGGAGAGCAAGGGAGTTCTTTGGTGCTGCTTCTTGTAAGTACAGTAGGTCCTCCCCGCCCTAATCTGTGGTTTCAGTTGCCCATAGTCAACTGATGGTCTTCCAAAGCATATGATCTTCCTTCTGACATATCTTCAGGTCAGTATAGTAGCCTAACACTACCCCTACGATGCCTATGTGATTCACCTTACTTCATCTGATCACATCATCACAATAAGAAGAGTGACTACAGTACCATAATGTATTTTGAGAGAGACCACATTTACATAACTTTTATTACAGTATATTGTTATAATCATTCTATTTTTTTGTCAATCTCTTACTGTGCCTAATTTATAAATTAAACTTTATCATAGGTATGTATGCATAGGAAACAACGTAGTATATAGAGGGTTTGGTACTATCTGTGGTTTCAGATACCCACTGTGGGGCTTAGAAAGTATACTGTGTAGATAAAGGGGGACTACTGTACATTAATCCTGTTGGATCAGGGCTCCACCTTATGACCTCATTTAATCTTAATTACTTGCTTACCCCACATATAGTCACACTGCGGTTTGGGGCTTCAGTATATGAATTTGGAGGAAATACAGTCTATAACAGCCTCCTTGGTTAAATTTCTTTCTAGGTATTTTATTCTTTTCAATGTTATTTTGAATGGACTTGTTAATTTCCCTTTTTGGATTATTCATTGCGTATAGAAATGCGACTGATATTTTTGTGTTGCTTTTGTATCTTGCAGTTTTGCTGAACTCATTTATTAGTTCTGTGTGTGTGTGTGTTAGTGTGGTCTTTAGGGTTTTCTACATATGAGATCAGGTCCTCTCTGAGTAGAGGTAGTTTTATGTCTTCCATTCCAATTTGGATATCTTTTACTTCTTTTTCTTGCCTAATTGTCCTGGCTAGAAGCAGCAACACTTTGTCAAATAGAAGTGGCAAAAACAAGCATCCATGTTTTATTCCTGATTTTAGGGGGAAAATGTTCAGACTTTCACCATTGAGTGTGATGTTGGCTGTAGCTTTTTCATAAATAGCTTTTGTGGTGGTCTCTCCCTAGTTTATAAAGTGTTTTTATCATGAAAGTGTGTTAAGTTTTTGTCAAGTGCTCTTTCTCCATCACTTGAGATGATTGTGTTTTTTCCTTTATTCTATTAATGTATTACCTTGATTGATTTTTGTATATTTAGGCATCCTTGCATTCCTGGAATAAATCCCTCTTGGTGGTGGTGTATAATCATTTTAATATGCTTCTGAATTCATTTTGCAAGTGTTTTCAAAACTCGTAAGGGATTTTGTAATTTTCTTATAGTGTCTTTTGCTTCAGTATTAGGGTGATGCTGGCCTTACAGAATGAGTTACGAAGTATTCCCTCTTTGGAAGAGTTCTAGGGGCGCCTGGGTGGCTCAGTTGTTAAGCGTCTGCCTTTGGCTCAGGTCATGATCCCAGGATGTTGGGATCAAGCCCCGCATAGGGCCCCCTGCTCGGCGGGAAGCCTGCTTTTCCCTCTCCCTCTCCCTGCTTGTGTTCCCTCTCTCGCTGTGTCTCTCTGTCAAATAAATAAATAAAATCTTTAAAAAGGGGGGGGGGGCGCTGGGTGGCTCAGTCGTTAAGCGTCTGCCTTCGGCTCGGCTCGTGATCCTAGGGTCCTGGGATGGAGCCCCGCATTGGACTCCCTGCTCAGCGGGGAGCCTGCTTCTCTCTCACCCTGTTTGCCTCTCTGCCTGCTTGTGCTCTCCCTGTCTCTCTCTTTGTCAAATAAATAAAATCTTAAACAAAAAAAAATTCTAGAAGGATCAGTGTTAATTCTTTAAACATTGGGTATAGTTCATCAGTAAAACCATCTGATTCAGGACTCTTTCGTTGGGAGGTTTTTGATTGCTGGTTCAATCTCATTACTCATAGGTTTATTTCTGTTTTCTTTTCTTGATTCAGTTTTAGTAGATTTAGTGTTCCTGGGAGTTTGTCCATCTCCTCTAAATTATCTAATTTGTTGGTGTACACAACTGTTTATAGTACTCTCTTACAATCTTGTTTATTTCTGTAAAATTGGGAGTAATGCTTCCACTTTCATTTCTGATTTGAGTAATGTGAGGCTCCTTTCTTTTCTTTAGTCAGCCTAGGCAAAGGTTTATCAGTTTCGTTGATCTTTTCAAAGAACCAGCTTTTGGTTTTATTGATTTATCTCTATTGTTTTTGTACACTCTGTTTCATTTATCTCCTCTGTAATTGTTATTTACTTTCTGCTAGCTTTGGGTTTCATTTGCTCTTCCTTTCTTCTTTCCTTAAGGTGTCCAGTTAGGTTATTGATTCCAGATCTTTCTTTATTGTTGTTACTGGTGTTTACAGCTGTAAATTTCCCTCTGAGCACTACTTCCACTGCATCCCTAAATTTTGGTCTGTTGTGCTTTAATTTTCATTCATCTCAAGGTATTTTCTAATTTCCCTTGTGATTTTTTTCCTTGACCCATTGTTTTTTGTTTTTTAAGAATATGTTTAATTTCGGGGCGCCTGGGTGGCTCAGATGGTTAAGCATCTGCCTTTGGCTCAGGTCATGATCCCGGGGTCCCGGGATCGAGTTCCACATCAGGCTCCCTGGTCGGCGCGGAGCCTGCTTCTCCCTCTCCTACTGCTCCTCCTGCTTGTGCTCTCTCGCTCTGTCAAATAAATAAATAAAATCTTTAAAAAAAAAAAAAGAATATGTTTAATTTCCACATATTTGTGAGTTTTCCAGTTTTCCTTTTGTTATTGACTTCTAGTTGCATTCCACACTGGCCAAAAAATATACTTTGTGTGACTTAACATGGTTTATTGTGGAGAATGTTTCACGGGCACTTGAAAAGGTTCTGCTACTGTTAGATGGAGTGTTCTGTATATGTTAGGTCTAATTGGTTGTTCAGGTACTCCATTTCCTTGTTGATCTTCTGTCTTGTTCTAGTATTCAAAATGGGGTATTGAAATCCCCAAAGATTATTTTAGAACTTGTATTTCTTATCTTTCTCCCTTCGTTTCTGTCAATTTTTGCTTCATGTATTTTGGTTCATATGTTTGTTGTGTATAGGTTTATAATTGTATCTTCTTGATGGATTGAACCTTTGTCAATATATAATGTCCTTTGTTGTAATATTTTTTACTTAAAATCTATCTAGTTTGATAATAATATAGTCACTGTAGCTCTCTTTTGGTTATTAATTGCACAGAATATCTTTTTCTTTCACTTCTAACTTTTTTTTTTTTTTTTAAAGATTTTACTTATTTATCTGACAGAGAGAGACAGCTAGAGAGGGAACACAAGCAGGGGCAGAGGGAGAGGGAGAAGCAGGCTTCCCGCCGAGCAGGAGCCCGATGTGGGACTCGATCCCAGGACCCTGGGATCATGACCTGAGCCGAAGGCAGACACTTAACGACTGAGCCACCCAGGCACCCCTACTTCTAACTTCTTTATGTCTTTGTAAAGCGAGTCTCTTGCAATCATCATATAGATGGATGGCATTTTCTTATCCATTCTGGCGATCTCTCTTTTTTTTTTTTTTAAGATTTTATTTACTTGCCAGAGAGAGAGAGAGAGTGCACATGAGAGAGCACAAACAGGGGGAGTGGCAGGCTGAAGGAGAAGCAGGCTCCCCACTGAGCAAGGAGCCTGATGTGCGATCATGACCTGAGCTGAAGGCAGCCACTGCTTAACCCCCAGGTGTCCCATCTATGTCTTTTATGAAATGGAGAGATTATCCATTTATATTTCAAGTAATTACTGATAAGAAAGGATTTGCTTCTGTTATTTATATCTTTGTTTTCTGGATGTCTTATATACTTTTTGTTCCTAAATTCCTCCATTATTGCCATATATATAGTTGATTTTTTGGTAGTATATCATTTTTTTTTTTAAATCTTTTTTTTTTTTTTAAGATTTTATTTATTTGAGAGAGAGAATGAGACAGAGAGAGAGAGCATGAGATGGGGGAGGATGAGGGAGAAGCAGACTCCCCGCTGAGCAGGGAGCCCGATGCGGGACTCGATCCCGGGACTCCAGGATCATGACCTGAGCCGAAGGCAGTCGCTTAACCAACTGAGCCACCCAGGCGCCCGGTAGTATATCATTTTGATTCCCTTCTTTCCTTTTATGTATACTTACTCATTATTTTCTTAGAGGTTACCTTGGGGATTACAATTAACATCTTAATTTGTTGACAAGTTGGTTTGAATAATACTAACTTAATTTCAATAGTATTTAAACACGCTGCTCCTATACATCTCCGTTACCTCCCACTTCATACATATATATATTTTTTTGTTTATGTTTATTTTTTATTGTATTTATTTATTTTTTATTTTTGTTTATTTTTTTAAAGATTTTATTTACTTTGTCAGAGAGAGCACAAGCAGGGGGAGTGGCAGGCAGAGGGAGAAGCAGGCTCTCCACTGAGCAGGGAGCCCGGTGTGGGACTCGATCCCAGGACCCTGGGATCATGACCTGAGCCACCCAGGCATCCCTACCTCCCACTTTTATATTGTTACTGTCACAAAGAGCAGTTAAAAACTCAAAGTACATTAATCTATAATACCAGCTTTTATGTTTTTCTGTGTAGTTAAATTTATTATTGTTCTTTATTTCTTCATATGGCTTTAAGTTACTGTCCTTTCATTTAGCCTGTTGGACTCCCGTTTCTCTTTCTTTTAGGGAAAGTGATGATTCTCCCAGATTTTTTTTTTTAATTATTTATTTATTTTACAGAGAGACAGCGAGAGAGGGAACACAAGCAGAGGGGGAGTGGGAGAAGCAGGCTTCCCCCTGAGCAGGGAGCCCGATGCGGGGCTCAATCCCAGGACCCTGGGATCATGACCCGAGCCGAAGGCAGCCAACTGAGCCACCCGGGTGCCCCCCCCCCCAAGATTTTATTTTATTTTACTTATTTATTTTTTTTTTATGTAATCTCTACACCCAACGTGGGGCTTGAATTTTCAACCCCAGGATCGCATGCTCTATGGACCTAACCAGGCAGGCACCTCTCCTTTTCTCTGTGTACTTTGTGATTTTTGTTGTTGTTGTTGAAAACTGGACATTTGAATATTATAATGTGGAATCAGATTCTCCCCTTTGCCCAGGATTTGCTGGGAGTTTTTTGTTTTGTTTTTTAAGTAATCTCTACAGCCAAGGTAGGGCTTGAACTCATAACCCCAAGATCAGCAGTCACATTTTTTATTGACTTAGCCAGCCAGGCGCCCTGGGGTTTGTTGTTCTTGATTATTGAAGGTTTCACTTGTGTCCTACCAATGGTTGGGCTGAAATTTCCTTGAATGTCAAAAGCTTTAAAAAAAATTTTTTTTTTAAAAAGAGTCTCTGTCAGTCTATGCAGACTGGCTCCATGCTGGGGTACTACTTTAACATGTAGCCAGGTCAGTTGCAATTCTCCCAAAGCCTTTACTTGTTGCTTGCATTGAAGCTACAGTTAGCCAGTGGTCAAAGTTTCAGATCTTCTCAGGACTTTGCTGAGCGTGTAGCCTGTCCTAGGCATATGCATGGCTTTCTCAATTCCCCAGTATACCTGGGCACATTTGAATGCCCTAATTTCCCCAGGTTTCTCCCTGGCTTTTCCTCTTTTGCTTTAGGAAGTCTATTGTATGTCTCAGTCATTATCTTTGCTCCAGGTGGCTGTGGGCTTTTCTTTGCCTTACAGTGTTTTTGAGCAGTGCCAGCGATTTTCCACCCTTGTGTGGATTCTGAGTTAGGCAAAACAAAGATAGGCGCCTTGTGTGTCAGCCCCTCAGGTAGCCCTAAGACAGGTTAGAACAGAGACACAGTAATTTGCAAGTAAGATCTGTTCTGCTCCCTCTGGAACCAGAGACCAGGGCCCCACACTGGAACCAGAGGCTGCCATCTGTAAGACTGTCTGCTGTCCAGCCAGGGAGGGGTGGAGTAAGAGCGAGAAAAATTGCCACAAAGCTTTCCCGCCAGTTTCAATTGCCCTTTTCTTGGTTCTGCATTCATTCGGTTGCTGTAAACCTTGGACTGTTTTCGAGAGTTCATACAAAGTTGGTTCTGACAGTTTCTGTGTGGGGGGGTTTTTTGTTTCTTTGTTTTGTTTTGTTTTATGTTTCTGTGGATGGGAGTTTGGAGCTGCTAGCTTTGCCATTTTGCTGATGTTGCTCTCTAAATTTTATTTATTTATTTTTAAAGATTTTATTTATTTATTAGAGAGCGAGCAAGAGAGAAACAGCATGAGAGGGGAGAGGGTCAGAGGGAGAAGCAGGCTCCCCGCTGAGCCGGGAGCCCAGTGTGGGACTTGATCCCAGGACCCCAGGATCATGACCTGAGCGGAAGGCAGTCGCTTAACCAACTGAGCCACCCAGGTGCCCAGTTGCTCTCTAAATTTTAAAATTTTAATCAGGAAATAAAAATAAAATAAAAAACAGGAATCCGTGGATTTCATTAAAGGCCGTATTACTGTCAATTAAATTTTATGATACGGGTTTACAAAGTGGCCTGTTAATTAAACCTCTCTTCCCTTTCTGGATTAACCCCTCCTTCATCATGGACTATTTTTAAAATATTTCATTGTAGGTACACCTGGAGGGCTCAGTCGTTTGAGCGTTGGCTCTTGATTTTGGCTCAGGTTGTGATCTTGGGCCATGGGATTGAGCCCTGCGTGGGGCTCTGCTCATCAGGGGGTCTGCTTCTCTCCTTCTCCCTCTGCCCCTCTCCCCTGCTTGGGCGCACACACACTGTCTCTCTAAAATAAATAAATAGATCTTCAAAATGCTTTTAAAAAAATTACAATAGAGTAAAAAAAATAAAATATTCCGTTGTATTAAGTTTACTGGTCTTTAGTGTTTTTGCCTCTGTGTTCATATGTGAGATTGGATTGTGTTTTCTGTGTGCTGGTGGATTTGGGTAAAAGGGTCATGCGGGCTTCATGTATTATGAAGTAGAAATTTCATTCTTTTCCTGTGTTGTGAGTAGCTAATTTTTGCTTTTCCGGTAATTTCTGCTTTTATGTTATGATGTCTTCTATTTTCCTTGGTGTTTTCTCTTTGTCCTTTTCTAATTTTGTGATTTGAGTGCTTTGTTCTTTAAGGCAGGAGTTCATTCCATCTTTTTTTTCCCCTAAGATTTTATTAGAGAGAGGGAGAGAGAAAGAATGGGGGGAGGAGCAGAGGGAGAGGGACAGACAGACTGCACTGAGTATGGAGCCCGACACGGGGCCTGATCTCATGACCTGGAGATGACGACCTGAGCTGAAACCATAGTCGGATGCTTAACCAACTGAGCCGCTCAGGTGCCCCAGGAATTCATTCCATCTTGAGTTCCTTCCTTGCCTGGGCTACTCCTGTCCCCTGTCATTGTCACCCTGAACTTGTGATGGTGCTGCTACTAGTTTTACCTTTTATTGAGAAAGGTAAGACATGCACAGATGGAAACATTCCAGCAGTGACAGTAAGTCTTCCTTCAGACTATCTGTGCCTCAGTTGCTCATTTGTAAAATGGAGCTAGTAAGTGCCTGCCTCGCAGGGGACTAAATAAGTTGACAGCAGCGCTCCTGGGCCTGGCGCAGAGCAAGTGTTTACGTCAGCTAATGTTGTGGTTAATGCTCCAGTCAGCTGCCCTGGATGTCTTTGCCTTTGGGCTTCAGAACCACAGACTTGTGAGTCATCTTTGTATCCCTGAGGCCTTGTATATCAAAGGCTGCCTCAAGAATTGTTTTTAAAATGAAATGAAGGCCCTCTAGAGAGACCTTGTACTTCCTTGTTCTTTCCCATGCCAGCTGGTGGGAGAGGAAGTAGAGTCTCTCTAACCTGGCAGTTTCCCTGGCCTCCATGCTGGCTCCTGGGGCACACTGCTCTCCTTTCAGTGTCCACACACACCAGGTTCTGGTGAACCACTCCAGAATAGTTTTGAGGATGGGCATGAGTTGCACTGATAATGCCCTCTTTCAAAAATTGGAAGTATTTTTGTCTCTGTGCAGGCTTTTCCAGTTCAGAAGTTCTTTGCAGCACCTCCCAGGCTCATCATCACATCTCCCCGACCCGGGCTGGATACCAGCCTCTTTTGAACAGCTTTGCTCCCTTGTCTTGTGGGCTGCAGGTCAGTACCCTCCACCAGGTGACTCTAAGTTGGACTGTGGCTAGGGTACTCAAAACTAATTGTTGAGTTAAATTCCTGTTAACCTTCAAGGAGAGGCATCACATTTTCTCAGGAACATCACACCTCTTCCTGCTCAGGAAGCCACGCATACCTCTTCTACTTAAGGCACCCATCCTCTTCCTCCTGAGTCTTCTCTGAAACTCCCCATCCTCTGGTCTCAGTGAATCACACCCTTCTGTTTTCTCTCCAGTCACCATTCATACTGGTGAGGTCACTTTTTACTGCAAGTAAGGAAACCTCCAACTTAGCTTTGCTTCAAAAAGGGGAAGTTACTGCTGCTGACAGAAAGTCCTATGGTGTGGGCGCCTGGGTGGCTCAGTTGGTTAAGCGACTGCCTTCGGCTCAGGTCATGATCCTGGAGTCCCGGGATCGAGTCCCGCATCGGGCTCCCTGCTCGGCAGGGAGTCTGCTTCTCCCTCTGACCCTCCTCCCTCTCATGCTCTCTGTCTCTCATTCTCTCTCTCTCAAATAAATAAATAAAATCTTAAAAAAAAAAACAGTCTTATGGTGCATGCTCTGGGCTTAATCCAGCAGCTCAGTGATGTGAGCAGGGACCTAAGCTCGGCCTGTCCCTCTTCTCCTGTTCTTGGTTCTATTCAGCCTGGCTTTCACTCAGTCATCACATAGCTGCTGAAGTACTAGAGTCAGCTGCAGGGCCCACCGTGGCCAGGGTAGAAAGAGGACCTTCTCTTCCCTTCACTTCTTTTCTGTTTCTTTGAATGGTTTATTTTGAGATAATCGTAGATCCTTACGCAATTATAGTAATAGAGATCGGCAGTACCTTTCACCCATTGCATATCCATAGCAGAGTATCATAACCAGAAACTTAACAGCGATACAGTCCACTGACCTTACTCGATTTCTCCAGTTTTAATATGTGTGTGTTTATGTCTATGTAGTTTTATCATATGTGTAGTTTGGTGTGACCAAGAACAAAACACCCATCCCATCCCAGAAGCTGCCGACAGGCCCCCACATGTCATTATCCAGAACCAGGACACGTGGCTTACCCCTGCCCCAAGCCCACCCCCGTCTATCACTGGCTGAGGTAGGAAAGTCCCACAGTGGATAGTGCTGTCCAATAGGGATATCCTGTGAATCACAGCTGTACTTTTAAATTTTCTAGTAGTCCCATTAAAAATTTAAAAATTCATTTTGGAGTTCATTTTGATAAAATAGTTTACATAATGCGTTATATTAAAAATATTTCTTAACACATAATACCAATCATTATTACTGAAATATTTTAAATTCTTTTTTTGTACAAGGTCTCTGAAATCCAGGTGGTATTTTGCACTCATAGCACATCTCAACTCAGAGGAGTCACATTTTCTTTCTTTCTTTCTTTCTTTTCTTTTGTTTGTTTGTTTCTCTTTCTTTCTTTCTCTTTCATGTAAAAAGGTAATTTTATTAAAGCCACAGGGACAGGACCCATGGGTGGAAAGAGCTGCTGCCCATTTCTTTCTTTCTTTAGGCTCCACACTGGGCATGGAGCCCATTGTGGGGCTTGAACTCCTGACCTTGAGATCAAGACCTAAGCTGAGATCAAGAGTCTGATGGTTAACCAACTGAGCCACCCAGGCACCCCAGGAGAGTCACATTTCAAGTGTGCAGTAGCCACTAGCAACTAGTGGCTGCTTTGTTGGACAGGTTTAGACCAGTCAGGACTTACCCCTGGATCACAGTGAGGGAGCAGCATGACCACATACAAAACTGGGGTTTTGCCTGCAAAGAAATGGGGGAATGCCTGTTGGCTGACAGCCTGTTGGGGTCTGCTGTGAGCTGGCCCACATCACTTTGCTCTGTCGATTTGGGCACTCCTCACAGTGTGACTTTTGCTTTACTGTGGTATGGATATCTGTCTCAACAAGTTCTGGGTCAGGTGGAAGCCTGTATCAGTTTCCCTTCCACTTCCTGTCCCTAGCACTATGTGTCACACATAGTAGGCACCTCCCAGTTTGTAAATTGAACTTGTAGTTATCCAAAAGCAGTATTTCTCAATGCGATTGCATTGTAAACTGCAATTTGGTGTGTGCCTGTGGATTATTTGTGTAAGATTGTCCCTGTTTCTTGTCCAGGAGGTGCCAACAGCCAGCTTTGTCATCGGAACAATGTAAGGACACCCTCAGGCATTTCTCTTTTCTCGCTCTCTTTTTTTTTTTTTTTTTTTAAGATTTTATTTATTTGACAGAGAGAGCACAAGCAGGGGGAGTGCAGGCTCCCCACTGAGCAGGGATCCCAATGTGGAGCTCAATCCTAGGACCCTGGGATCATGACCTGAGCTGAAGGCAGCCGCTTAACCAACTGAGCCACCTAGGCGCCCCTCTCTCTCTCTCTTTTTAAGATTCTATTTATTTGAGAGAGATGGAGAGAGCACTAGCAGGCAGGGTGGGGGAGGCAGAGGGAGAAGCAGACTCCCCACTGAGCAGGGAGCCCAACAGGGGGCTTGATCCCAGGACCCTGAGATTATGACCTGAGCCTCCCAGGCGCTGCCCCCCCACCCTGGCATTTCTAAACCAGTGAGGGAGGAACAACACTACCCTTAGTTGAGAACTACTATTTCTGTGTTAGCTTTGATTTTTTAAAATTAATTAATTAATTAATTTGAAGCAGATAGAGCAAGAGTGCATGAGTGAGTGCGCACACTTGCATGAGCAGGGGGAGGAGGCAGAGGGAGAGAGAATCCCAAGCACATTCCCTGCCGAGTGCAGAGCTTGATGTGGGCTTGATCTCATGACCCTGAGATCATGACCTGAGCCAAAACCAAGAGTTGGATGCTCAACTGAGCCACCCAAGCGCCCCGATTTTTTTAAAAGTTTTATTGAGATTCACAAACCATGCATTTCATCCTTTTAAAGTATACAGTTCAGGGGCACCTGGGTGGCTCAGTCAGTTAAACACCTGCCTTTGACTCAGGTCACAATCCCAGGGTCCTGGGATAGAGCCCTACGTCAGGTTCCCTGCCCAGCGGGGAGCCTGCTTGTGCTCTCTTTCTCACTTTCTCTCTCAAATAAATAAAATCTTTTAAAAAAATAAAGTGTACAATTCAGTGGATTTTAGTATATGCACAGAGTTGTGCAACTATAACCACAATTTTAATTTTATTTTATTATGTTAATCACCATACATTACATCATTAGTTTTTGATGTAGTGTTCCATGATTCATTGTTTGTGCATAACACCCAGTGCTCCATTCAGTATGTGCCCTCTTTAATATAATCACAATTCTGGAACATTTTTCTTTATTCCCAAAAGAACCACCCCCACCCATAGCTATCACCCTCATCCCCCTAGGCAACCAAAAATGTACTTTGCTCTGTGGAATCATTCAATATATGACCTTTTGTGTCTGGCTTCTTTCCTTAGCATAATACTTTCAGGGTTCATCCATATTGTAGCGTGTGTCAGTAATTCATTCCTCTTACTACCAAATAAGATTCCATTATAATGGTTATATTCTGTTTACTTATTCATTCATCAGTTGATGGATATTTGGATTGTTTCCAGTTTTTGGCTGTTAAAAATAGTGCTGGTGTGAACATTCACATACAGGTTTTTATGTGGACATACATTTTCATTTCTTTGGGGTAACCATTTGAGGAATCGCCAGACCGTTTCCACAGTGGCTGCACCACTTACATTTCTACCAGCAGAATATAAGGGCTCTAATTCCTCATATCCTTGTCAACACTTGCTATTGTCTGTCCTTTTAATTACAGCCTTCCTAGTAGGTGCAGAGTAGTATCCCATTGTGGTTTTGATTTGCACTTCCCTGATGGCTGATAATGTGGAACATATTTTCCTGTGCTTGTTGGACATTTGTGTACCTTTTTTGGAGAAATGTCTGTTTAGGTTACCTTGCCCATTTTTAAAATTGGGTTATTTGGGCCTGTGTGTTTTTATTTTTTTTAAATGCAGTTGTAATTAGTTTTGGTTTTTAAAAGAGCAATAATACCAGTTTTTCTTTTTCTTTTTTTTTTTTTAAGATTTGAGAGAGAGAGAGCACACAAGCAGGGGGAGCAGCGGGGAGCGGGGGGAGAAGCAGGCTCCCCACAGAGCAGGGAGCCTGATGCGGGACTCGATCCCAGGACCAGAGATCATGACCTGAGCCAAAAGGCAAATGCTTAACCAACTGAGCCACCCAGGTGCCCCTCAGTTTTTCTTTCCTAACAAGAACTTGTTTTATTTCCATGTGAAGGACCTGGAATTGACTCCCTCCTCCTAGATTGGCTGTGAGGTCCTCATACTTCCTACTTTATTAGCCACTCTAAGCTGTGACTGGTGCCTGGGATATCCAGAGATGTGGAAATGTTTTCAGTGTACAAGCTTCTGGGGTCATTGTTTTTCAGGTATGTTAAACCATTATTCTGAGAGCCGACATTCCTGGCCATATTCGAAAGAATAACATAAACCCTGCATTGATGGTTTTATAATCAAGAGAATCTGCTGGTTTAGCAGTTCAGTTAGCAAACATTTGAGGCTCACTTCTGAGGCTCCCTGGTATCCCTGCTCTCAGGTATCTCCTGGACTAATTGGGGAAGACAGGTGATCAAAATGCAACTATCAGAACACCGGAAGGAGCCCACCAGAACAGCAAGGTTCCTTGCCACCACTTTCCTTCTCTTAGATGAAACCAGGCTTCTTCCTTGTATGAAAACATCATCAGGGTGCTGGGGTGGCTCAGTCGGTTAAGTGTCCAACTCTTGGTTTCTGCTCAGGTCATGATCTCAGGGTCATGGGATTGAGCCCTACAAGGGGCTCCCTGCTCAGAGGGGATTCTCTCCCTCTGCCCCCTCCCCCACTCATGCCCTCTCTCTCCCTTTCCAAAATAAATAAGTAAATCTTTAAAAAAAAAAAAAAAAAGGAAGAAATATCATCGTTGATCTTGTGGCTTCCCAGAGTGGGTGCTTCCACCGTGTCCTCATGGTTCCCTACAGCCTTGCCAGCCCCGCTTTTCTGCTTTTCAACCAGGGGAGTTGATCAGTGCTCTCAGGAATGCATGGTAGCTTTGTTTTTTATTAAAAAAGTATGCTGGGTCTTTACCACTCCCATGGACACTCATGATACTCTTGATTTCATCTTTACAAATGAAGTGGAGTTCAGCCCTGTAGTGGGGTGGTGGTAAAGAAATTGTGGTACATCCAGACCATTATGAAGATTGAGGAGATAAGTGTGCATGGGTGATGAGGGTAATGTCAGCAGCAAACTGCACGGTGATAAAAATAAAGGTGGTTATGGCACCATGCGCACAAATCCCCGGTGTGTGAGAGAGTGCGCGCTGATGTGTTCACCTAGAAGGAAAGGGGCAGGAGTGCCATCTGCCAGGGTGCTGGCCTCAGTTCTCTGCCAGGGAGGAGAGATGAGGGTAGCGTGTTTTCCCACTTTTTCTACAACAAACACAGATTTCTGTCTGATAGCACCCAATGTCCTTTTAGCAACTCTAGAGGCCGGATTATAGAAAGCGACGTGTGTGCTTTCTTGGTTTGCCTGCCCTCTACCTGAGGGCCCCTCCTTCAGCCTTGAGCATCTCTCCTCTCCCTCCTGGGAGAAGTTAGCCACCTCTGGCCAAGCTCCCTCAGCCTTCACTGAAGCAAAAATGTAATTGATTGAACAAAGTTTTATTGCCTCCATTTTCCGTTACTTAATGGATACAGAGTGTTTGAAGGCAAAGAAAGTCTTGAAATTAGAGAGGGAACTGTACAACATTATGAATTCACTAAATACCACTGAATCATACATGGCAAAAAAAAGTTAATTGTATGTTATGTGAATTTTGCCTCAATTAAAAAACTTTTTTGGGGGCGCCTGGGTGGCTCAGTTGTTAAGCGTCTGCCTTTGGCTCAGGCCATGATCCCAGGGTCCTGGGATCGAGCCCCGCATCGGGCCCCCTGCTCGGCCAGGAAGCCTTCTTCTCCCTTTCCCACTCCCCCTGCTTGTGTTCCCTTTCTCGCTGTGTTTCTGTCAAATAAATAAAATCTTCAAAAAAAATTTTTTTTAAGTATTAATAAAAAATTAAAAAAAAATTTTTTTCCCCCAGTTGTAACAAAACCTAAAAACTTGCCAAAGCAGTAGGATGTTTGGATATCTGTGACACAGGCCTACCCGCTCCTTCCTTTTTTCTTCCGTTGCCCTCTGGTGATTGGTGTACTATTCTTTTTTTTTTTTTTTTTTTTTTAAGATTTTATTTATTTATTTGACAGAGAGAGACACAGCGAAAGAGGGAACACAAGCAGAGGGAGTGGGAGAGGGAGAAGCAGGCTTCCCGCAGAGCAGGGAGCCCGATGTGGGACTCGATCCCAGGACCCTGGGATCATGACCTGAGCCAAAGGCAGACGCTTAACGACTGAGCCACTCAGGCGCCCCTGGTGTACTGTTCTTGATTAAAAGTATTTGGCACTGTCCCGGGCACAGTATAAAAGCTCCTTCAGTGCTGGGTTATTTTTTGTGTCAAGGAAGAAGGAAGATTTGTCTCAACTCCACCCTGGCCTCCGGCAGCACATTTGAAGCTTTGGTTTCCTTCTTTGACCTTTTTGTTGGTACATTTGTAGTTCCAGTCTCTCACCTTCCTTTCCTTACTCACCTTACAGCCCATTTCACCATCAGTCCTCACCTGCCAGACCCCTTCCTTCTTTCTGCATCACCTCTCTGGGCGGAGGTGGAGCCAAGTCCTGCTGATTCTCCTGCAGCTTCTCCCTTCTGCCTTCCTGTAGCTGTAATGGTTGAAGCCAAATGAGGGGAGCCATACATAAAACATAAGTTTGTCACCAACCTCAGATTACACTGGGGATGTTTTGGGGGAAGAGCATCCCTCCATGTTGGTGGGAACTGCTGAGCTCCTGTCCAAGCCAGGCACAGGCTTTGTGGACAAAAGCCACAGGGGCACTGCCCTCCATGGCCTCTTTAACATGGAGTGTGGCTCTACCTGCAAGGTACTGTGGCCTAACAGAAGTGGGAAACATCTGGATTGCAGAGTGGAAGACAGTGTATAGTGACATGAACAGAAGTACAAAAGAATATAGACAATATGGTTCCAGTTTTATAACTACTTGTAAGTAATATGTACATATGTCCAGAATAAAACGCCTTTGTTTACACTATATATGCATAGAGAACATACTAGGGCCATATGCAGCAGGGGACTAACAGCTGTTTTCCTGGAGGATGGAATATTTAATACACTTTTTTGGGTACAAATGTTAGCTACTTTCATTCTTGGGGGGGAAAGTGGATTGTGTTATGAGAGGTACATATGAATTCGGAGGAGAAGTTCCTTATTGAATTCAGTTCATGGAGATTGTGATTTTTATTTATTTATTTATTTTAAAGATTTTTATTTATTTTGACAGACAGCAAGAGAGGGAACACAAGCAGGGGGAGTGGGAGAGGGAGAAGCAGGCTTCCCGCTGAGCAGGGAGCCTGATGCGGGGCTCAATCCCAGGACCCCGAGATCATGACCTGAGCCGAAGGCAGACACTTAACGACTGAGCCACCCAGGCACCCCGAGATTGTGATTTTTAAATTCAGATATAATTCAGAGGGTAGTTTGGTCACGAGAGACTGGAAAACCAGTTCCAAAAATACTTACTCGCACTAATACTTTCAGTATGATGGAATTCTGTAATATTGGGTATTCATTGACAAAGACCTATACTGTGAAGAGCTCTATAAACCAAACTGCTGGAAATAGTACAAACGACTCCTTTTCAGAAAGCAACATTAGTGCAAAATGAACCTACTGATCGAGCAGATTTTGTGATTCAGGCAACCAGAAAGCGCATTTTCAGAATAGATACGAAAGAATAAATACTTGACAATTTACAAAGGGTAAGAAGACATCGTCTGTGTTCAGAAGACCCGTGAGCTTGTCTCAGCTTTTGACAAGATTCTAGAGTGGACCCTGAAGGCTTGAGAGCATAGAAAGCTCCCCTTTAACAAAACAGCTCAACTGTGGGGGACAGGCAGCCAGCAGGGCAGGTGTGGGCTTGGCATACTAGTGGTAGTGGATCTCGGGCTTTGTTAACTTACTGGGTGAAGCATAGGGAAAAGATGCTGCTGAGGGGTCGTCACCAAAGTGGACAGAAGTGGATGCAATGCCCAGGGCCTTTAGTCTCTCTGACACTTGAAGAAGGGACAGTGTGTTCATCAGATCTAAACCAGGACCTCCTGTTCATATCAAGTCAGCCATGAGTCCTGCATGTGGTGTCAGACAGTTAGCTGTGCACACACTGTGGGGACATGCCATGTGGCAGCAGTCCACGTCAGGGAGTGGGAGGATTGGCCTGACTTCCTCTCGCTGCCAGAGAGCTGTGTGGTGTCCTCACTGCATCACAGAGAAAGCAGGCATGGCAGTGACACAAACTGTGACTTCTGTGGGTAATTGAAGGAGTCGGTCTTCATTCACGGAAGGGAAGACATAAAATGCAGTGGAGTTTTGGGATTCTTAGAGGGTTGCCCTGGGAAGGAAAGATTAGGTTTGGCCACAGGGTTAGGAGTAGGACACGTGGGTAAAAGGCCCCAGGTGGTTTGGTGCCATGTGTGGAGGAGTTTCCTCGTGGTCTTAGTTGCTGCAGAATGGCTTTGTGCCTTGCAAAGCTGGGGTCAAGAACTGTGAAGGATCTGAAGTTTTTACCCTACTTGCAAGCTAACAAGGTAGCCTGCTACAGCTTATTGGATGTCAGCAGGAGACACAAGACTTCTCGTACAGAGACAGACAGAGACAGTGACTCACGGCACAGCAAGCATCGTGAGCAATGGCACATTCTCATCAGTGCCCCTGGCCCACAGGTCCCACAGAGGTGACGAGGATGGGCCCAGATGGATTCCTGCACGTGCAGTGAGTTGTGTTACGGGAGAGGAAGTCTAGTTAGGTTCTTCGGCTGATTGCTCAACTTCCATCTCACTTGTCTCGTTTACAGATGTGGGTGATGACAGCATCTGCTTGAGGTTGCCGTGGGGGGGGGGGGGGGGGGGGGGAACTGGAGATAAGACAGAAAAGCAGCTAGCATGTAGTAAGTCCTTGGGAAAGAGTGGTCGAATCTTCTTAACATGCATGTGTATCATGACTAGAAGCAAATGCAGAAAAGTGGATTGTTAGCAAAAAAGTTATTTTTCTTCTTCCTTTTCTCCTCAACTCTACTGTTTACAAAATAAACAATAAACACTTTAAAACCAGTCACTTGGGGCGCCTGGGTGGCTCAGTCGTTAAGCGTCTGCCTTTGGCTCAGGTCATGATCCCAGGGTCCTGGGATCGAGCCCCGCATCGGGCTCCCTGCTCCGCAGGAAGCCTGCTTCTCCCTCTCCCACTCCCCCTGCTTGTGTTCCTTCTCTCGCTGTGTCTCTCTCTGTCAAATAAATAGATAAAATCGTTAAAAAACAAAAAACAAAAAACAAAAACCAGTCACTTATATAAAGGGAGAGTGGATACATGTTTGGCTAATCACCTGTAGCGTCTTCAGGAGAGAGAAATAAAATTTCAAGGCTGTGCACTAATTGAGAGCATGTAAAATTATTAGAAGAAATTAATTTTACTGGGGCGCCTGGGTGGCTCAGTCGTTAAGCGTCTGCCTTCGGCTCAGGTCGTGATCCCAGGGTCCTGGGATCGAGCCCCGCATCGGGCTCCCTGCTCGGCGGGAAGCCTGCTTCTCCCTCTGCCACTCCCCCTGCTTGTGTTTCCTCTCTCGCTGTGTCTCTCTCTTCAAATAAATAAATAAAATCCTTAAAAAAAAAAATTAATTTTACATATAAAAACATTCCTTGACACAGTAATATGAGCTAAAGGGAATGCAAGGTACCCATATAGGCAGGAATAACAGAAAAAACATTGATCAGGGTCATGCGTAAAGATAAAAATGCTAGAATCTTTGGTTAATAGCTTGATCTTGGTGTGAGGCAAATTCCTGGGTAGTTGTATAATTCTTTTCTACAACACAAACATGTTTTCTCATTAAGGTCCCTTAGAGTTTCTGAGCTACCTTCCACAGAATAAGTTTAGCTCTGAAATGTCAAAGATTCACAAGTGCTTTAGGCCTTTATCCAGAAGGTATATCCTGTGTTTTAATTTTTGTACACCTTCTTCAGCAAAAATCACTGGGACAGGTGGACAGTCTGTGTGATTGGCACACACCCAAGCCACTCCTTTGGTCATCCCCAGAGCCCCAGACAAGGACAGAGGCCCAGAGAAGTTAAGGTGAGCTTAGCCATGTTACCTAAGTGGTGGTGAGAGGCTCAGCCTTTCGTGCTTCTGGTAGCAACAGAGCTGCTTTTCTTGAGCTTCTTGCCCAGGTGCCAGGCACGTTGGACTGTATGAGCTCAAACCTCATCACGGCAGACTGCAGTTACACTCCCATTTCACAGCTGTTCGGGAAGGTCCCCGGCTTGCCCAGTGAGCAGGAGGTAGAGCCGAGGTTAGCACTGCTAACTGGAACCGGCTCATTCTTGTCTCCCAGCTCCTAGCACAGGGCCCAGCATCAGGTGAGGCACAGGGTGGTTGATCAGTCCGGGGCAATGAATGAATAAATCTGGCAGATATGACCAGCCAAACAAAAGTTGTACAGGAAAGCTCTTTTTACATGGCTCAAGCAGTATAAGTGAATGTGATTTTTACTTAGAAAATTTAAACCCCTTAAAAACCAAAAGCAAAAACAAAACCCCTAAAAATCAAAAATCAAAACCAAAAGCAATCTTCTCTGAGTTCCCCCATTTGTAATTTGTACAAATTTGTACATTTGTAACAGTGAGTTGAGCTGTCCTTGGTAGTGAGTAACTCCGGGTGGGCACACAGGACAAGGCCTGGGAGGGGTCTGCTGCCACTTTAACTTCTGGACAGTGTTCTAGAGAACTCTGTGTTCCTAAAGAAGGGATTAGGGACGGTTTTGTTGGGATAAAAATGACCCCAACCTTTTGTTGAGATAAAAATGATCTCGTAACCTTTCCCAGGTGTGTGCAGGGCTGTCTCCCCACATAGGCACCTGGCCTGGACTGTTCGCTAACATCTCCACCTTCTTCCAGACCCTGAGTCTCCCAGCTTCCTCACAAGCTTCCCCACAGATTAATCTGACAGGGTATCCCACTGCTCAGAGGGGAATTCAGAGCCCTAAACGTGGCCCCAGCCTTTCCTTAGGAAGACCCCATGTAGCCCCTCAGCCACACTGGCTGCTCCCAGCCTCATCTTGCCCCAGATTGCCCCTTCTAAGCCCCACCTCCTAGTCTTCAGTCTTCTCTGCCTGGAAGACCTTTCTTACCCTTCAGCATTCCCTAATTTTACCTGTCCTCAAAGCCCCTGCACCATGCCTCCCTTCTTTGGACATGTCTGGTGCATGCCAACCTTGTTTCCCAGCAGAGGAGCTGTGTTTGCTGGAGGATACCCAGGTGGTCTGGGTCTTGAAGAGGAAGGGCTGTGGTGTGGAGGCTGCCAACAGCATTCCTGGGCACTCTTAAAAGCTTAGCTTTCTTTGGGTTGGGTGTGATATGGCAGGAGAGCCAGAGTACTAGGAAAAGGCAGTAGATGAAGGGTTTGCTCAACTTCCCAAAGGTAGACGGAGGGTGAGGAGAGGCTGGGGCTCTTTATCTGGGGCTCATCATCTCTCAGAGGCTCCTGGGCCCACCAGGGTGTCCAGCCCCTGAGGTCTAGATCTTCGAGCCATCCTAGGGACAAGGAGGTGGGACATGGTTTTGGCCCTGACTAGCTACCAGCTAGGGGCAAGCTCAGCTCCCCAGAGTCTAGCCATCCAGCTGGATACTGGCTTTACTTTGAGGAGACCAAACTAGCCAGAATTTGGAGCCCTGGCCACCTGTTTGGCCTATCAGCACTCAGTGTGGTCTTGGTTGGGTTGTTATTTACCCCTAGTGTGACTCTTCGTATTTTCTTTTTCTTTTTCTTTCTTTCTTTTTTTTTTTTTAGTCTTTTTAGGTTCATTTATTTTTTTTCTAAGATTTATTTATTTATTTTAGGGATGTGGAGGGGAGAGAAAATCTCCAGCAGACTCTGTGCTGAGTGTGGAGCCTGACAGGGAACTCAGTCTTACGACTCTGAGATCATGACCTGAGCTAAAACCAAGAGTTGGACACTTAACCAGCTGCACCACCCAGGTGCCCCCAACTCTTAAAAGATGAGATATTTGCAAAAGACCTATCTGATAAAGGGCTGTTATCTAAAAATATACAAAAAAATTCTTACTTGATTTTTATTTTTTGTTTGTTTTTAAAGATCTTATTTATTTGACAGAGAGAGACAGCGAGAGAGGGAACATAAGCAAGGGGAGTGGAAGAGGGAGAAGCAGGCTTCCTGCTGAGTAGGGAGCCTGACCCGGGGCTCGATCCCAGGACCCTGGGATCATGACCTGAGCAGAAGGCAGACGCTTAACGACTGAGCCACCCAGACACCCCATATTTTTATTTATTTTTAAAGATTTTATTTGAGAGAGAGAGTGAGCGAGAGAGCACAAGCTGGAGGAGGGCCAGAGGCAGAGGGGCACCACCCAGGTGCCCCAAGAGTCTGTTTTAAAATGGGCAAAAAAACGGTGCCTGGATGGTGCAGTCGGTTAAGCGTCTGCCTTCGGCTCAGGTCATGATCCTAGGGTTCTGGGATCAAGTCCCACATCAGGCTCCCTGCTCAGCGGGGAGTCTGCCTCTCCCTCTGCCCTTCCCCCTGCTCATGTTTTCTCTCTCTTAAGTAAATAAATAAAATCTTCAAAAAATTTAATAAAATGGGCAAAAAATCTGAACAGATATCTCGCCAAGGAAGATAAATATATAGATGGCAAATAAACATATGGAATAGTCAACATCATGTTGTTATTAGGGAATTGCAGATTAAAATAACAACAAGATACCACTACACACCTGTTAGAATGACAGCAGTCTAAAACACTAACACTAGGGCTCCCGGGTGGCTCAGTCACTTAAGCGGTTAAGCGTCTGCTGCCGTCTGCCTTCGGCTCAGGTCATGATCCCGGAGTCCTGGGATGAGCCCCATGTCAGGCTCCCTGCTCAGCGGGGAGTCTGCTTCCCCTCTCCCTCTGCCCCTTTCCCTGCTCATCCTCTCTCTCTCTCTCTCTCCTTCTCTCTCTCTCATAAATGAAATCTTTAAAAAAAAAAAAACATACCAACAAATGCTGGGAAGGATGTCGCTCAGTGAGGAACTCTCATTCGATGGTGGTGGAAATGTAAAATAGTGCAGCCACTTCGGAAGACAGTTGTTTTTTTTTTTTTTTTTTTTAACAAAACTAAACATACTCTTGGGAGGCCTGGGTGGCTCAGTCAGTTAAGCATCTGCCTTCGGCTCAGGTCATGACCCCTAGGTCCTGGGATTGGACCCCACATTGGGCTCCTTGCTCAGCAGGGAGCCTGCTTTTCTCTCTGCTGCTTCCCCTGCTTGTGCTCTCTCTCTCTCACAACTAAATAAATAAAATCTTTAAAAATAAATAAATAAAATAAATAAGTCTTAAAAAAAAAATAACTAAACATGCTCTTAACCTACAATCCAGGAATCATGCTGCTTGGTATTTCCCCAGAGGAGTTGGGAAGGTGTATCCACACAAAAACCTGCACACAGATGTGTAAGTCAGCTTTATTCATAGTTGCCAAACTTGGAAGCAACCAAGATGTCCTTCAGTGGGTGAATGGATAAAATAAGTGGTGCTAAATCCAGACAATGAAATATTCAGTGCTAAGAAGAAATGAGCTATTGTGCCATGAAAAAAACATGGCAGAACCTTAAATGCATATTACAAAGTGAAAGAAGCCATCTGTAAAGGCTATATATACTGTCGGATTCTAACTCTAATGTATGATACCATACCAAAACCATAAAATGAATGATACCAAGAGTGAACCCTAATGTAACTGGACTGTGGGTGATAATGAGGTGTCAGTGTAGGTTCATTGATTGTAACAAACAAGCCACTCTATGAGGGATGTTGATAGTTGGGGAGGCTCTGTGTGTGGAGGAGTGGACATACAGGAACCCAGCTCAGCTTTCCCCTGCTATCCTAAAAGTAGAGCATTCTGGGGCGCCTGGCTGGGTCAGTCAGTGGAGCCTGCGACTCCTGATCTCAGGGCTGTGAGTTTGAGCCCAAGATTGGGTGAAGGGATTACGTAAGAATAAAATCTTAAAAACCACACAAACAAAAGTAGAGCGTTCCTAGGAAACCTTGTGTAAGCCAAAATGGTGTAAAGCAAAGAAGCAGTTAGTTACCATTAATTTACATGGAAAAAATGTTTAGTGTTTCCAGACCCCAAAAATAACTTCTCTTAGGCTTGTCTGATACTTTAGGACACATCTTGCTAACAGATAACACAAAATCAGATAAAGCACAGGTGCTCACAGACAGTTCAGAGCTTGTCACGGAGACACCGAGTGTAGTTCCCAGGGAAGGCGCTGTGCGGCGCCACCACTCTGGCTGCTCTTGGGGCACGTGCTGCCTCTGTAAAGGATTGCAGCAAAACAAACACGTGTGTTTGCCTTTTTTGGTAAAAGTGAAAATCCTCTTCAGATTTCTTTCTGTTGGCTAGCAAAACAGGTACTAATGTAGGCCTTTCCTGAAAGTAAAGTGGCGTCACTTGAACTTTTGGAAAGTGAGGGATACCTGGACTTCCCTCTTGGTGCTGCTGTAAACCTAAAACTACTCGAAGTCTATTAAGGATACAAAGATAAAGTGACCACACCATCAATCTCAGAGCTTTCTGGAACTTAGCAGACATCTTGCTCTAGAAATACTGATCGACTGTTGGTTGCCCTCAAGGTGACAAGGCTTCAGTTGGCATACTGCTTGAAATAAATTAGTTTTTCAAGTAAACAAACCAATTCTGTCTCAGCGACAGGTTTTTGAGCTGTAGCGTGTTCATTTGATCTTTTCTTGTTCCCTGCAGGACAACCCTCCATATGATAAGGGGGCCTTCAGAATCGAAATCAACTTTCCAGCAGAATACCCATTCAAACCACCGAAGATCACATTTAAAACAAAGATCTATCACCCGAACATCGATGAAAAGGGGCAGGTCTGTCTGCCAGTAATTAGTGCTGAAAACTGGAAGCCAGCAACCAAAACCGACCAAGGTAAAGCATGCTTCTGGTGTCTTCCTCGGATGTTGCTGCCGTGGGGCAGGGTCTCTTCAGTCCTTTCTAAGGCCATGTCTCACAGAGTCCAGAGAAATCTTACCTGACCAACTCCAGTGCACAGAGAGGTGCTGCTGAGGTCCCACCATTCCTTGTGGGAAGGGCACATCTCAGTTAAACCGTTGACCTGTGTAGGTATTGGAGGAGGCCCTCCTGTGCTCCCAACCAGTGGGGACACATGTAGAGAAACCAGCCCAGCATTGGCTACCTATGCAGTGAGGGGGCGTGGGCACTGTCCCTGAAAGTTTTCATGAAGGATCACAGGGCTGCTCTGAGTGAGAAAGGGCAAGTGGTGTTTAAGGTGACCTCACATAGCAGTTAGCACATGAACTCAGACTTGAAGGAAGAAGGGAGATTGGAGAGGTCCTGCCAGACTAAAAGAAGGGCATAAGGCAAAGCCATGTGGTGGGCAGCACAATGGTAGTGGCTCAGAGGGGGTGGTGTTGGGGGAAGGGGCATGGTCATGTGGGCTGTGTACCCTGATGAAAGCACAAAGTTGGCTTTAGTGGGCCTGGAATTCCTTGTAATTGTATGTGGCCATATGTGGCCACGTGTCCAGGTCCCTCTGTGTGAACATACATGTGCTCATTTTTCTGGGAAAGGTACTTGATTCATTATTATGGTTAGCCTTCCTCTTGTCCCATGGAAGTATCTAGATTTTGTTACAGACTGTGTCCAGTTTTTGTTAACTCGAGAACTTTCTTTTGAACTCCTGAATCTCGTATTTTTTGTGGCTTTCTGATGTGTAGCTACCTGAACCACTATACAGTCTTTTCAGATTAAAGGGAGTGGATGAGGCTGGAATTTGTGAGGCCACAGGTGGTTTTTCAGTGACCAATATAGTCATTTTTCAGTGGAACCCCTGGAAGATGGAGTTGAAAATCTTGCACAGGAAGTTAAGCCTTCCTTATTTGAAATAATAGCTGTGAAAGGTGTCCATCAGGTTTCACAGCTGAGTAGTAGAAAAGAGTGGGTTTTATGTTGAATCAGAATAGAAAGATCTCCAGTGGACATGGCATTCAGTCATGTACAAGTTGATATTTATAAAAGCTTGACGAAGTATGTTCTTAAGTGCATGTCCTTGGGTTTTTTTTCTGTACAAATTCCTAGCTCCTCACGTACATCAAGCATGTTGTCCCTGGCACTTGCTGCCGTGTTCCCTTGCTCCTGCTGTCTATTATTATATTACAAATGACCTCAAAACTTCATGGGTTAAAATAACAAGAATTTGGTATTTCTTATTCTGTAGGTTGGCTGGGCTCAGCTGGGTGGTTCTGCAGCTGGTCATTCCAGAGGTCACTCATGGCTCAGTATCTCTATGTAATTCAGCATTCACAGCAACTTTAGGGTACATGACTACCGCAAAAAATACCTAGAATTGACTGTACATGGAATGTCCAGAATAGGCTATTCTACAGAGAGAGAACATAGAGTAGTGTTTGTTAGGGCTGGGATGAGGGGATTAGGAAGTGACTAAGAGTGGGTGGTGTTTTGGGAATGATGAAAATGTTCTGGAGTGAAATGGTGGTATCACACAGTTTTTGTGTATCTACTAAAAACAACTTAATTCTTTACTTTTTTTTTAAGATTTTTTTTTTTTAAATTTATTTATTTGAGACAGAGAGAATGAGAGAGAGAGAGCACATGAGAGGGGGGAGGGTCAGAGGAAGAAGCAGGCTCCCTGCCGAGCAGGGAGCCCGATGCGGGACTCGATCCAGGGACTCCAGGATCATGACCTGAGCCGAAGGCAGTCGCTCAACCAACTGAGCCACCCAGGCGCCCCTAATTCTTTACTTTTAAGAGTTTTTCTTTTTTTATATCTCAACTTTTTTAATATCTCAATTTTTAATTAGGAAGTAGGGAAGCATTAAAAATTGAGCAAAAACAGCAGGAGGAAAGTCAAGAAACAAAGCAAAACTATATCAAACAGAGAGGTAGTAGAAGTTGGCGATAATAACACCAGAAAAAAAGAACTTGAAGACAAAGTTTTGTTCAGCAGTGTATCTGGTTCTAGTAGATGTCTCAGCAACAGAGCAAGGGCTTAGTTTGGTGGTTGAATAAGATTTGCATATAAATTAGAGACAGTAACAAAGCCAGCATAATATGGACTCTGTATGTACCAAACAACAGCAACAAAATTATATAAAGAAAAATCAAATAATTCCTAAATTGAATGTTTCCATCCCCCCCACATAATTATCTTAAAACAAATCAAGCAGATAAAATTTAGAAAGAGGACTCAAGAAATAAACAGCAGAAGACTAATTAGATTTTGTAGCACATTCTGTAGAAGGCTGGTTAGGCATTGCACACTTTCAGGGTTGGGGTACCACTCACATTTTATTCTGAGAACGGAGCCCCTGGATCTGAAGGGAGGTGTTGAATCACGGATATTGTTTACATCCCCTATTACAAAGAGACAGTAAGAATAAAAATGGGGAAATTTTATAGCCTTTATTCTCTGATCCTATACATTGAGAGTAGGAGGTAAAATTTGGTAATGTTTTTAAACTCTTATATTTTGGAGGCAAAATAGAATAACTTCTCAGAAACATTTGGGTCAAGGAAGAGATTTTTAAAAAGCCAGGGCTAGACCATTTGTAAAATATAATGAGTGCGCTGTTTTATGTGTGAAAATGCTGGGATGGGGCCACAGTTGTAGTGTGAAAAGCAGTTGTAGCTGTCAGTGTCCTCACTAGCAAAGCAAGCTAAGCTCAGCTGGATTTTATTACAGTTTAAATAAGGAGCCCGAAATGCACCCAAAGGAACAGAGAAAGAATGAAATACTCATCAGAACTACTAAATAAATTGGAGAATATTTCGACTTGATCAAATAAGCGAAAGCAAGTTACCAGAAAAGAATTTAACAGATATAGCAAACTTGCAAAGTGATTATCTTTTGAAAAGCCAGCCTTAATAATGAACAAATGGTTCTATACTGATATATTAAGTATTAAGATGATCATAGTGAAAAGCCAGAGAACCTGAGTACCCATCACGGAGGGTGAACAGGAAACCTTGAAAACTCCTCAGTGCCCCACCCCCATACACACCCCCAACGCACTCATCCAGGCAAGAGCCCCTTGAGGTTCCTGAAATGCTAATGAAGCAGCAGTTCTGCTATAGAACAGTTTCTAATCACAGCAGAAGACAGGAAGCCATCTGTTTATGCACTGAGTCACATGTGGTGCAGGTTTCCAACCTGAAGTCAAGAACAACAGGAGGGATATGGAGCAGTCTCACAGCTGACCACAGGGTGGGCAATGTGGGAGCTTGCTAAAATAGGGCATGGCCTCGAGCTGAGGTAGTGTCTGAGAGAAACTGTGAAAGGTGTGCTCTGGAAGAGTGTCTCAGTGTGGTTGCTTCCCTTGGCTGGACAGGAGGGGGCCTTAGGTGCTCATTTTAATGTTTGTTGATGCATGCCTTCTGTTTATGGCAAGTCAAAGTGATTTTCCATTGGAGTTACATTTACTTTTTCTTTGAAAAAAATTTATATTTTAAAAAATGAGGTGATTTAGAGAAATATTTTAGGTAACTAATCATTTAGGTTATATGTGGATATATGGCAAACAGTGGAACACCAGCGGTGGGAATTGGGGAAACAGGAACAAACAAAATAGCTTTATTATCATTTGTGCTGTCACACAAGAATCAAATGTGAAAGGGATAAATCTTAAATAAACAGACAAAAATATACTTGCAGGGCCTGCTTCCTCTTAGAGATATTTACAGGTGGGAGGTGATAATGCCTGCCCCTGGGGGTGGTGTGGAGATTGGATTAGAAACTGCCTCAGCCTACAGAGATGCTTCCAGGCCCTTCACTCCTGCTTGCTCTTCACAGTCCACCCTCTTTGCCCACCAGCCCCTCCTCCCTACTCAACCTGGACCCCATCAGCCCTGCATGTGCCACCCCTCCTCAGCTGTGTCCACCATGGTCACAGAAACCCTCAATTGCCCCATCTCACCTGGTAGCACTGATAGGCAGAGGTGAGGGCAAGTGGGCTTTGGCTGCCTGGCCAGGGGTACTTTGTGCTGTTCCTCCCACTCAGAGCAGAGCTAGGGGCTGGGTAGGCCTTTGTGCCTGGCTCAGCCAGCACTGGCATTTAATCCATAACTTGTAATGCTGGGGTGAAAAACACAGTCCCCAGCAAAGGAATCTGTGGCATCGATAATCCAGAGGAGAGATGCCTTTTTGCTAGGAACGTGGCAGTGGGAAGGAACACAGCATTCTGGGGGTGCTGGTCCTAATCAGGGCTGGGTGAGGAAAAACGTGTGTGAGAAGGCGAAGTGGCTACATGCATCCCACTTTTGAGGTGAGGGAGCCTGGGGTTCCTGGACCTTCCATCCTTCCCCCTCGACCTCCCTCCCCCACCTTCCTTTCCCCTGTGGCCCTTCCATCCCAGGGCTAGCCTTCCAGGACATCTAGGACTTACTGTACTTTGTGAAAGCGTTGTGGAGCCCACCCCAAGCAGTTGGTGTGATTTCTGCTTCTGGGATTGAGAGCATAACACTGGTGAGGGTTAGCTACCTTCTAGCAGTTAAGACAGCGTGTCAAGTGAACCTGTCTCAGCTAGTTGAGAAGCTCTTAGGGGTCTTCCAGGGTGAGCTCATTATGCATTTACACCATGCAGACACCAAAGTCCCCTGAACCGATCATAGTGAGGGGACACGTCACCCAGTCCCTGCCCTGGAGAAGCTCCACCTGTGTGTGCAAGTGTGTGTATATGTATGTGAGGGGGTGTCCGTGCTAGGACCGAGATCTCCAGAGTTCAGGAGAAGGGGGAGTGAGAGTGACTGGGGTTCCCTGAGATGTCAGTTCAGGAAGGTTCCTGGAGGAGGTGGAGGTGTCACTCTGAACAGTTACCCGCTGTCTTGTTAGCAGCTTGTGGCCCAGCACTTTCTCCCAACTACAGAGGAGAGATGGGTTGCGCCCTGGTGGTTAGAATTTTGGATAAACGGGAGGCCACTTTATCTTAAAAGCACATTGATGTAAGTCAGTGTTGCAGTCAGAAGTTGCCCTTTCTGAGACTGTTCTAACCAGCGGTGCCTGGTCCTTTTCTTGGCAGTAATCCAGTCCCTCATAGCACTGGTGAACGACCCCCAGCCCGAGCACCCACTTCGGGCTGACCTAGCTGAAGAATACTCTAAGGACCGTAAAAAATTCTGTAAGAATGCTGAAGAGTTTACAAAGAAATACGGGGAGAAGCGACCTGTGGACTAAACTCTGCCGCGACCGATTCCAGCGAGTGTGAGCGGAGACCCCGCAAAGCAGGACTCTGTGGAAAATTGACACGTGCCGCCGCCTGGCATTTGCTTGTGGCAGTTACTAACTTTCTACAGTTTTCTTAATCAAAAGTGGTTTAGGTAACCTGTAAAGAAAGGATTAAAAATTTAAGATGTTCTAGTTCTGCTTTCTTTGTTTTAAAAATCACTGCTTCAATCTACTTTAAAAGAATGGTGTTTCTTTTCTTGTCCAAATTGATCCAAAACCTTCAATTTACATTTAGCCCTTAAGGTTAAGGAAAAAAAAGAAAAAGAAAAAAAAGTTGCAATTCCCTTTCTTCCCCTGCCCTTGCAACTCCCACTTTCTTGCATTTGGTTTATTTTTTACTCATTCACTTCCCCCAGACCCAGGGCTATCTCCTCTGCAAAGGAGAAGAGACCGCTCCTGGCAATTCTGGTGGCTTCTCTACTCCCATGTTGCACTGCCCTGTGTGGGAGTTGGTTCAAATTCTCCTGGCTCCAATTTATAACATCCTTTAAAAAGAATTTAAAAACAAGCAAACCACCACTCACCACCCCACCACCTCCCCCTCACCATGAAACAAAACAAAACAAAACAAAAACCAGCCATGAAAAGGGAGGCCCAGTTCTTCTGTAAAAATCTGGCTGGTGTTACCACAATAATATTGGTTAAATGGGCAAACCCTGATGTCTGTGTGCGTGATTGAACTTCAGCCTGGCCTGGCCTGCTTGGGGAAACCCAGGTCTGTGGCAACCCCAGGGGAGGGCCTGCCGACCAGAGGATGCTGTGCACTTGTGTGAGGAATTTCTCGCCAGAGAGGCTCCTGCGGCCAAAGGTTGACGCTCCTCCCTGCAGCCACTGTAGAAGACGTGCTGGTCATTGCGGACAACGCCGAAGCCAGATGTCCATGTGAAATTCCACGCTCACCTGTCTCTAAGCTCCATCTGAATGTGCCACGGAGCTCACTCTCCCAGCTCCTCAGTGCAGCGCAGCCCCACTGCGACCCTCCCTCGGCACAGTTTGACCCTTTGCGGGGTTGGAATTGGCGGGACTTGGCTGTAGCCAGCAACAGTCTGGGGTTGCTGGTGCCCTGCTGGCCCCTTCCTTTGGAGCAGCTGGCCAGCCCCGGAATAAGACGGCCTTCCCTCTCCCTCTGGACTCACAGCCTTTGCAGAGTCAAGCTCCACTTGAAGCTCACTCAGTAATATCCTTTACATGTGTTTTATATTGTTTTGACTGCCTTTTTTTGTAGAAATAAAATTGACCTTAGAATTTATCATCAGATGAACTTGTAAGGATTTGAATGTTAATGTCTTTTCAAAGCAAGCGGGACTGCCCCTGAAATCGAGAATGCGGGTCACTGACACCCAGAGGAAGCCGATGGTCCAGACGCCGTGTCACCAACTCCTCTTCTGCCACTGGCGTCTGCCCTTCTTGGTTCTCAGGGGGGAACTAGATTCTGTGGAGAAGATCACGTGAAGAAACTGCTTTCTGTTTTTAGCTCTCTTACTTGGGATCTTTCCGGGGCTTTACAGACCTGTAAGATGGTTTCACCTGTGCAGAGGTGGGTGTGATGGGTAGGTTAGGCAGCATAATGTTGTTTAGTTGTCCAGGTGCATGGCCCCTGCGGTGTGTCAATGAACTCAGCTTCTTTAGTCCTAGGCACGCCGGGGGCAGGTTCTGGAGACTCCCGTGTGCCCGGGAACACAAGAGCGTCGGGCCAGTGTTTCCACATCTGTCTCTTCATTAGCAGAAAGGTGATGATGGACTTTTATTTCACTCACATGCAGATTTGTAATAAAATGCCAAATTCTGTCAGAAGCTATACAAATAAGCCACCATTTGTTCTCATTGCTTCTCTGAACCCAGAAATATTGCCATTCTTGGAGACTGTCCCATTGCTTCGTATCTCTACCAGCGTAGTTCTGCCCGCCTGTCGCCCTCTCACTTCTGTGCTCATCATGGGAGGTATCGATACCTCTGTGAAAGCCGGCAGCCCCTCAGGGACTCCCAGCCCTGGCATGGCAGCCCAGGGTTTGCCCCATCAGAGGCCTGGCCCTGGGAGAGTGAGGCAGTGGGTGGGCCCTCCCTCAGGCCTAGGCAGTTTGTCCCGTCCAGCCTGGGCAGTCCCCGGGCCAGGCTTTGAGCACGCTGGCGGGCAGCCCTGGCTGCTGCACAACCAAACAGCTGGGTCCTCTGGAGAAGGGGAGAGCTGTGGAGCGGCCACTGCTGACCCGAGCCCACTCAGGAATTCACGCCCGCTGGGTTCCTCGGAGTGCGCTGGGTCCTCCCCGTCCACCCTGCCCCTCCCCGCCACACCCATGGTGGAGAATAGGCTTTCTGAGATGCCGCGATCCCGTTCTGCTGCCCTTAATAAAAATGCTCTCCGACACTGGTTTGGTCTTGTGGGTTTCTTCCTTACTGGGAGTGGGCAGAGCCCGGGGCCTATGTTCTTGTAGACGGGGGAGGGACGGCCAGGGCCCAGGCTCGCTCTTCTGCCTGCTCCTTTCTCCCCACGCCCAGCTTTTCCAGAAGAGAGCACAGAGGTGTGTGGCCTTCCCAGGAGGGAAGCCAAAAAGGCTGGAGATCCAGACCATTAGGGCCTGCCAAGGGGCACCTTGGGTGTCAGGGGAGGGACAGTGGCCTCTATGTATATGCCTCATTTCAGTACACTTCTCAGTCCCAAGAGAGTGATACTATTAGAGGAGCAGACTGAGGCCCTGAGGAAAGGTGGCTGTCTTGTTCAACATCACCAAACTCAGGAGGGTGTGCCTGAGGCTGGGGCTAGGCCATTTCCTTGAATGATTCCAGCCAGGAATCTGGCCTCCAAGTCCCAGTGACCTCCTGTTGTAGTATTGACGCAGCATGGGGCCGTGATGCTTGTTTCTTATTTCCCTGTCTGGAATTTGACACCAGCGGAGACCAGACCTGCCCTGTCAGATAGGTCTGCAGGTGTCCAGGAGGAACCTTCCTGGGATGTCTTTTTACCAGGAAGCAAGGAGCCGGTCCTTTCCCTTGAGCATCAGCAGGGTACTCTGCCGTGTTCTAGCACTTCATCCTCCGTGACTCTCCAGACAACGCCATGGATACCATTATCCCTATTTTTACAGAGGAAGAGACTGAGGTTCAGTGACAGCCAAGGAAACCAGGCCTGTGTTTTTACAGTCTGGCTCCAGAGCCTGTTACAGTCCACCCCTCAGGTTCCTTGAAGCCTGACCCTTCCCAAATCCGGAGCCCTACGGGACCTTCTCTCAACTTTCTCAACTCCGGAGCCACCATTTTCTTGCCTTCCTCACTCTTGTATTAATTGTTCAGCTCAAAATACACATCTACTTCATCACTGCAGTGCCCATGGCAGCCTGGCTTCTGTCAGCCCCCGGCTCCCTGAGGCTTCCTCTGGCAAGGGCCCCAGGACTTCCTCATTGCGCAGTCCACAGGCTGGTGGCCTCTCAGCCCCGCTCTCTTTCTTCGTTGGCAGCACCTCCATGTCCCACCCTGCCAGGGCAGCCCCCTGACCC
This sequence comes from Neomonachus schauinslandi, assembly GCF_002201575.2. Taxonomy (NCBI): domain Eukaryota; kingdom Metazoa; phylum Chordata; class Mammalia; order Carnivora; family Phocidae; genus Neomonachus; species Neomonachus schauinslandi. The sequence goes on from NC_058416.1 coordinate 66,003,662, forward strand.
GGTCGAAGGCAAAGCCAGAGCTGGTTTTGGTTCTTCCTGCCCCGTCTGCGCTGGCTCTTCCTCCTCTCCCTGCGTCCCTCATGCAGCACGGGGTGATGGCACCAGCTGGAGAACGGGCAGAGCTGAAGGTAGCCTGGCTCAGGCGGTACTTGCTAGATAGCTGTTTCCTGGGTGATTGGAACATGTTCTTGCAGAAGGGCTCCTTGGGGCACCCTACGTGCCTCTCAGAGGATCAGAGCGCAAAGGGCTGCCTGACAGTGGAGGCCATAACTGAGACCCAGAGAAAGAAGTCATTTCTTCAGAGGGCATTCTCCAAGCAGGCCTGACTTGGTTAGGAATCCCCTTTTGCCCCACACTCCACTTTGTGTTCCTCCCCCAGTCCCCTCCCACTGCAGTCCGGATCACACCAGCTATCCCCGTGTTCATGCCAGACTGAGCTCCTTGCAGGCTGGGCTGTCCTGGCACCCAGTCCTGGCCCGGCCCACAATAGACCTTCGTTCCATAACTGATGAATGGCTGGAGAACAGTAAACCCCTTGCCTAAGCCACCCAGTGCACAGCAGGTTTGATGTAGGAATACCCCCATCTCCCCAGTGGGGCTCCTAATGACCAGCTCCGCAACAGGCCCTGTACGGCCTGCAGCCTTCTGCCTTATCACTTTCCCTCCCCTTGTGAGGTGGACCTCGGTCTCCAGATTATTCTACCAGTGTGGCCATGGCCCCTGTCTTCTCTCCACTGTTACATGCTCATGGTCCCTAGGGCTGATCTGGGCTTTCAGCCCGCTCACTCCTCTCTCCCTCCCTGAGCAACAGGAGCCCACTCCGCACCTTCATCTTGTCTGTGCAGACCCCAAATCTCTCCTGTCCACCCACACCTCTGTCCTGAGTCTCAGAGCCCCACAGCCAGCTGCCTCCTCCTGTCAAAATAGTGGAATCCCCTCCCGCCCCCCCAAAGGAGGTGCCTCTGTGCCAACAGGCTGCCTTCAGGCCACCCCTACCAGCTCCAGCCAGCAGCCTGCAGGAGTGTGGCCAGACCCCACTGGGCTGAGGCAAGGAGGTGAGGGCAAGGCACTAGGAGGGACTAAGTGATTCCAGTTTACAGCCACGGAGGAAGGGTAGGAGGAAAGGGCCTGTTGCTGAAAGAATCATGGTCAAGGGAAGGTTAGTATGAAAGATGGAGCCAGGGCGTCTGGGTGGCTCAGTTGGTTGGGCGACTGCCTTCAGCTCAGGTCATGAGCCTGGAGTCCCGGGATCGAGTCCTGCATCAGGCTCCCTGCTCAGCAGGGAGTCTGCTTCTCCCTCTGACTCTCCCCCCTCATGTGCTCTCTCATTCTCTCTCTCAAATAAATAAATAAAATATTAAAAAAAAAAAAAAAAGAAAGATGGAGCCAGAAAAGAGTGGGCTGAAGCCACAGTCAAGGGGGTAGAGGTGTAGGATGGGGGCAGCAGGAAGAAGGAGCAAGATCCCACCCTTACCCCTTCAGAAAGCTATACATCCCTCAGGGCTGCCTAGGCCGAGAGAGCTCTTTGGGCGCCCGATTCCTTGCCTGACACAGGGCATGGTGAATAAAGCAGGTAGCTTCAAAGCCCTGCTCTGCCACTTCTACTTCTTGGTCTGTAAGATGGAGATATTGGTCCCTGTGCATAGGGGATTATGTGAGATTAAATGAGACAGGAAGGATCATCATTCCATCTGCCTTTCCACACTTGAGAGTGGGGCAGGACTCTCTGCTCCCAAGAACTCCCTGCCACCTTCCCCATCTGCTCCCTGCCTCTCCTTGATCCAAGACACATGAGCCCCAGTGACAGGGCATGTACACATTACCAGGTCTGGTGAGGAGTCCTGGATCCCATTTCCACAGAAGACTGTTCCTTCTGGAAAACTTTAAATAGGCTTTCAGGACCTCCCTGCATCAGGTCTGGTGAGGAGTCCTGGATCCCATTTCCACAGAAGACTGTTCCTTCTGGAAAACTTTAAATAGGCTTAGATCTGCCCCTAGGATGGCAAAGGGATGCCTGTTTAGAACAGGTGACTTTCGGGGTGCCTGGGTGGCTCAGTCAGTTAAGCTTCCAACTCTTGATCTCAGCTGAGGTCTCGATCTCACAGTTGTGAGGTCAAGCCCCGCAAAACAACAATAAAACAAGTGACTTTTTTTTTTCCTCTCTTTTTATTTTTATTTGTATTTATTCTTCAGAACTTACTCCCAGGCCATAAGTTTTTGTTTCTTCAGTTTCTTCTGGGATATCTTTTTCTTCTGTGCAACCTCCTCTTCTGGTTTAGGAACAATCTGCTCTTTTTCAGTAAGGATCATCTCAATGTGGCAGGGAGAGCTCATGTATGGGTTAATCCGACCATGAGCCCTGTACGTTCTACGCCGCATCTTGGGGGCTTTTTTCACCTGGATGTGCTCAATGACCAGAGAATCAACATCTAAACCCTTAGTTCAGCATTACTCTCTGCATTTTTAAGCATGTGCAGTAAAAATTCAGCGCTCTTCTTGGGCCACCAACCCTGTGTCCAGCCCCACTGTTTGGCCTGGGCACACCTACCAACTCCACCATTGTAGCGATGGAATGGCACACACTGCTTCTGTAAAGTGACGTCTTTCAGATACTTGGTGGCTTTTCGGATATGCATACCCTTGATGGCCTGGGCAGTTTCACGTGTGTTCTTAAAGTGAACACGAAGATTTGAACCTCTTGATTTACATGATTTCGTAGGGTTTTCTGGGTCAAGCGAATAGCGAACCATTTTCAGAGGTCACCTCAGGCCGCTTAGGGGAAGAGGAAGAAAAACAAGTGACTTTTTAAATAAAATTTGAGATTATAATATTACCTTCCAAAAAGTAGCCTGGTGAGACATTCTTCTCCCAACCTCCCTCCCCCCAAAATAATAAACTTAAGCATGAACAAAACTAGAACTTGGAGTATGTTTTGCATATCTATTCTGTTATAATGGCCTGGTTTGGGCCCTGAAGGAGTTGCGTTTGCCCTGTCTTGTGTCTGAACGTTTTCACAGTTCCCAGGGCACAGTTTAAAAGCCACCCAAACTTGGGGTCCCTGGGTGGCTCAGTCGGTTTGAGCGATTGTCTTCGGCTTAGGTCATTATCTCCAGGTCCTGGGATTGAGCCCCACATGGGGCTCCTTGCTCAGCGGGGAGTTTGCTTCTCTCTCTCTCCCTCTGCTCCCCCCCGTCCGATCATTCTCTTTCTCTCTCTTTAAATAAACTCTTAAAAAAAAATAAAAACCACCCAAATTTACAAGACATACATTTTATTAATACAGCGCTCTCTCTCTACCATATCTGAACAAGGAAGATGCTTTGGCAGGCCCCAGGCTCAGATGTCTCAGGGCCTACCTGCCAGCAGGCAAGATGGGTTGCCAAAGCTTTGGCCGCCATTCTGAGCCATGAGGACCTGGACACAGAGGTGACAGGGGCCTGCCCAGGGAAGTATGTTACTGGATCCCTGCTCTCGGCCTGGTTCTAGGCTGTCCCAGGGCTTGACACTGTGCACTAAAGGACATTTATGCTTGGCTGGCTGTCAGGGGCATGGTGGGGAGGGCTCCAGGAATGTTTCCAGACTGGCTTCTCCAAGGACCGTTTCCCCAGGCCTCTTGGAGTCTAGGCTGTGGAGTGTGCAGAGCTGCACTCCGTCCTGTGCAAGTCGGGCCCGAAGTGTGGGCGCGGTGAGGACACGCAGCTCATGCAGCCGCTCCCAAGAGCAGGAAAAGGCATCGGGGCCCTCACCGCAGCCCCCGGACGGAGGCACACTAGGGTAGCCAGGGTGTGCCATCAGCTCAGCTGTCAGGGTGTGGCCCGTGGGTGTGCCTTCCAGGGCCCGAGCTAGCGCTCCTGATAGGCGGTGAGCAGACATGTGCCGACCGCAGGTGCTCAGGCCCACGAAGGCATCCGTCCACCTGTGGATGTAGGGGCATCAGCGGCGAGGACCAGCAGGGCTGTGATGGGCAGGGCTGGGGTGGGGGCGACGTCAGTGGACGCCTGAGGAACGGCCATGGCTGTCAGGTGAAGGGCCAGCAGGACCCACTGGGATATGGGCGGGATATGGGCGGGACAGGGGCGGAGGGCCTCACCGTAGGCCGTGGCGGGAGAAGGGGCCCACAGCGGCCCGGGCGTCGCACTCCACCGCACAGGCGAAGGCTTGCGCGGGGGCCTCGAGCCACGCGCAGCCGTCCACCCCGCGCTCCACCGGCAACCGTGTGAAGCGCACCCCGTTGGCCTGCAGCGTCTCTGCGAACACCTGGCACACGCCTGCGGGCGGGGAGGAGTCAGGAAGTAGCACGGCCTACTACCGGGGACCACCTCTCATCCCTACCTGGGACCACCTCTCATCCCGGGCGCCCCGCCAGGGAACAACGACCCCCCCAACCTGGGAGCACGTGCACGTGCTGGTGCCCGTCCACGTGAGTGGGGTCCCTGCCCAGTAATTCTCGGAAGCGTATCAGCTGGGCCTCCAGCTCTTCCTGCACCTGGAGAGAGAACGACAAGGCACCTTGAATGTCGGGAAGCAGCAACCTAGGAGGACTCCCTCCAAGTGCCTCTGCGTGACTGCTCCAGTATGAACCAGAAAAGCATCCATCGCGCGCCCCTGCCCCTAATGGCTTCACGGTACCCTCGGGACGAGCCTTGGGGGTCAACGCGAGCCTCTTCCGGCAGCCGCACCTCCGCACCTGGGGCAAGGCTACGTCTCCGGCCGCCATCGCCTCTCGAAATCCCATCTTGCCGAGGAAGAAGCCTTCGGGGCTGAGCAGCGACGAGGCGCCGGGGCGGGCCGGGCCCACGGGGCGGCCCTCGGACAGGTTGGCGTGGAGGCCCGTGGGGATTTGGTGCCTGCAGGCGGAGCGCGAACGGGAGCACTGGCGGCCGGAGCGGCGGCTCCCCAAGCCCGCCCAGACCCTGTAGGGTGCAGCCACTCACCTGCGGGCCAGCTCCGCCGCGCTCTCTGCGGCTGTGCCGTTGACCAGCAGGGACACGCTGGTCACAGCCCCTGCCAGGAAGGCCTCTACGATGCCCTCATCGCGCCGCGGGCAGTAACCAAAGTCGTCGGCGGTGACCACCAGCAGCACGCGCGGTCGAGCCATGGATTACTCCTAGGGACTGCTCAGGACTCAAGAGGACTGGATCCAAGCCCCACCCTAGACGCAGTCCGAGGCTCCGCCCCGACGCGCACGCCCCGGCGCCGCTGCGCTTGGTCTTTGTTCTCGCCACCTACCGGTCCCGGTGTGGGCCAGCAGCGATCCCCTCCAACCACACAGTGCGCTCGCCCTAACCAAACACCATGGCTGGATATTGCAACACGGAACTTTCAGCAACTGCAAAAACGTTATTCAGCATGAAAAATACAGGGGCGCCTGGGTGGCTCAGGCGGTTAAGCGTCTGCCTTCGGCTCAGGTCATGGTCTCAGGGCCCTGGGATCTAGCCCCGGATGGGGCTCTCTGCTCACCCTGGCGTGGGCTTCTCCCTCTCCCTCTGTCCGTCCTCCCTGCTCGTGCTCTCTCAAATAAATACAGTCTTTAAAAGAAATATGAAAAATAGGGGGAGAAAAAAAACCCTGTTGGAAAAAAAAATTATCGTACCTTTCCGTAAGTTCACCACTGTTAACTTTCTGGATAGTGTCCTTCCAATACTTTTCTAAGCAAATAAACCCGATTCCTTTTCTCCCCCACCCCAAAGTTTTTGTGTTGTTTTGAGACGATAATGATCACATCAATGTTATCTCGTTCTTGTAATGTTTCATTTTTTGATAGTGACTATGAACTTGTTCAAATTGCCTATTTGGTGATTTTTTTTCTAAGAAGAGGCTTTTTCTTTCGTTCGTTCTTTCTTTTTCTTAAAATAAAAGTTCTAAGTTAGAAAACATGTATAACAATGGCTTCGTTTGAGGACGTGTTAGTCCCTGATTCCACAACTTGAGCTCTGTGTCAGGCTACAACTTACATTTATAATCTCATTTTTTTCCCTCTGTAGTCCAGAAAAACTTGCCTTACTGATGACTATACAAATAGTCACCATGGTTGACAGAGAGTTTTTATTGTGATGTGGCTACGCTGATGTTCCCAATGGAAAGTGCAGCATTTGTGTCCAGCCCATGAGGTTGGTAATGTCATTCCTGTTTTACAGATGAGGAAACTGATGCTCAGAGGGGAGAAGTGTCTTGCCCAAAGTGAGCCTGCCAGGAGTAGTGGAGCTGGGACTGGCCTCCAAAGCTCTGGGCCTGCTCTGGTTGTGCCTACTCTGGTTGTCTAGTCCCTAGCTCTCCTCTGGGTCAGGGGCAGAGAGGGCAGAGCTGAGCTTGAGCATAACAAATCATATGCTCCTCATGGGATGTTGTACAGATCAGAGTCCTCATCATGCTCTTCATCAAGCTCTTGGCATAAGGATTGTTGTGTTCAGTTGTGATTATTGAATTGTTGGACTTCAACTATCTTTCTCCCCTGGGAAGCTGATCCTGGAAAGCCAGAGGCCCTGATGGCAAGCAGATTGGAAAGAGGATATTGACATTTATTCAGCACCTACTGGTATTAGAAATATTAGAGATTAGGGGGGAGTGCCTCAGTTCATACCCCCAAGGAACACCATTTGGTAGACAAGTAGCAATACAAGTGGCAGAGTCTGGAATGGGGCTTTTGGTAATTCTGGTTGGGGTGGCAGGCCTTCTGGGAAGGCTTCTCAGAGGAGGTGACACCTGGAAGGGACATTAGTTTACTGGGCCTAGGGGGAAAGGAGGGAAAGGAGAGAGAGAGATACCCAGGGCTCTTATTGGAGTGCTGGGTGTGTTGTACGCAGATTTGATTTAATCTCCGTACTCCCATATGGAAGGACGCTCAGTTATTTATAGAGGAGGAGCAGATGATCAGAGAGGTTGAGTCACACTGTCAGGAAACAGCAGAGCTAGGAATTGAAGCTAGGTCTGTGCCTTAGAACTGGGACTCGTACGCTGCGCTCAGGGACACCGCAGAGGGGGAGGGCTGAAGACCACCCCCAACCCCAACCCCCACTGGGGTTGTCCACGCTGGGCGAGGGGAGAACCCTAGGTAGGAGCAGTCAGAGAGCAGGAGCCCAGGAAACGCAGCGACCAGAGTGGAGTCGAGGAAAGTGCTTCTGTCACCAGAGGAGGCCGTGGCTTTGACCCTTTAGGGCTCCCCTCAGGTGCGCAGCCCGACTCCTCCTGGCTTGGGGGAGCAGTCAGAGGCATTCCCTGACACCACTGCGAATGTGGGCGGGGCAAAGACAGAGCGGCGAGGGAGGGGCCAGTCTGGGTCCCGACCCCAGCCATTGTGCCGGATGGGGGGCTAGAAGGCATTGCGAGCCAATCAGGACGTAGCATGTAAATGAGCAAGCGGGGAAGGTAGGGGCGACTCCAGAGCCCGGTGTCGCCGCCCTGGAGAGGGCGCAGACTACATTGACTGGCACCGAGCGAGGCGCGGACTCTGGTGAGCAGGTCTGCTCTGGGCCAGGGGCAGACGCCAGGGAGTTTTGGGTCTAGGAGGAGGGAGGGTCGGACACACTCAGGCCCAGAGATGGTCGGAGACAGCATGCGGACGTCCTTGGGGACCCCACCCCCGACGACTCTGGACACGGACGGTGCGCAGACGCCCAGGGGACGCCGAGCAGCGGAAGGGCCCGACGCGTGAAGGACGTGGGGTCAGGGGAGCGAGCGACCCGCGGACCCCGGGACCGCTGACGCAGTGGCTGACAGACCAAGGGAGAGTTGGACTCACGGAGGCCTAGGGAGACCCTCACGCCATCTCCCCGCCCGGCGCAGAGAGGCATCCGTGGCTGCGCTCCGGAACCCGAGAGGAGGAGGATAGCCGGCCGGTGCATCCTCACCATGACCAGCTGCCGCCACCATTCCGGATACTTGGCAGACGACGAGGCCGGCCACACCACCTACGTGGCCCGGGTAAGTGTGTCCGGCAGGGCCCTGACTCCCAAGATGCCCCAGAATGTTCCCCACCAGCTCCAGCACCCCAGATCACAGCCCCCCTTTCTCAGTGCCTATTGACCTCATCTCTGAGCCTCTTAGTGACATCCTTATCACCTTGACCACTCCTCTGATCGCCCGCTGGGCCCTAGTCACCCGCAACTTCATTCACCGTGTCCCCTGACCTCTAGCAGCTCTGGAGGAGCTTGGTAGAGTGGTACTGAGTGGGAGCATGGAGTCTACTCAGGGCCCAAGCCTCTAAGTTTCAGAAGTAGCCACGGGGGGCCCAGGGGTCAGGACTACAGGTGGTCTGTATAGTGGAGACAGGGCTGGTCTGCTCAAAGTACAGATGAGGAGCCCAAGTAGGACTCAGAGGGGTTTGATTGCCCATTCCTGCCCTGTGTGAGGGCAGAAGTGGGCTTTCAGGCTCCCTAGCCACATCTTGTATATATGAAATCTATGTGTCGGGGAAGCATCAGGGTGACCCGAAATTGATCCCTACTTTGCAGAAGAGGAAACTGGATCTCAAGAGGGGCCATCGTGCCCAGGTGTCAGCCTGCAGTGGCAGAGCTAGGGTCCAAATCCGGGAACTTCCTGACTCCAAAGCACACTTCCTTCCACTGCCCACTCCCACTCAGTTCTTGGCACCCTAGGAGGACCTGCAGGGATGCTACCCCTGTGGAACATCCCTGCCCTATGTGACATGCCTGTCTGCTCTGATGCAGCCGCCTAAGAAGCCACTGTTCCCGGAAATGGGGCAAGCCTCCAAGCTGGGCCACATGCCGCACCCACCATCGAGGTACACCCCCACAGACAGCTTAAGGCTCCGTGGCCACCAACGAAACCCAAGGGACCCTCGGCCCTTTGGTAGCTTCCTGGATTTCCTCGTCGAGGGTCAGGTGCTAGACAGCCTACAGACGGTGGTGGAAGAGGCAACTGAGCGCATGACCACTATGAAGACAGAGGCTGGGGTGCCACTGGTGGAGGTGCAGGACCCGATAGAGGTGCCGAGGGGTGGGCGGCGGGTGCGCGCCCGGCCCAGCCTCAGTACCGCGCACCGGCACCGGGCCCGGCCCAGCCTCTGCACTGGGTGGCCCAACAACTACCCATCCTCCTCCAGTTCCACGTCTGACTGCCATAGCAGCTTCACAGCTGGCTGGCTGGGCTCCCACGGCCAGGACAGTGACCTGGGCACCCGTGGCAAGGGCTCACTGCCATCCATGAGGGACAGGCTTTTGCTGGAGAAGAACCTCAAACGGCTGCTGAAGCTGGAGAACAGAGGGGTGAGATCTAGGGCCATGGCCCAGGGTGGGTGGGATGGACCCCAGTCCAGAGCCCAGGGCCAGGGTTAGGCCTTGCTTGGCTGCTCTTGGATGCCCCTGAAAGCCCCCCTCTCTCTGCAGAAAGGCCTGGGTCAGTCCTGCTTCCGGAGGGACTCCCTGCTGTGGGACTCACTGGGCAGCCAGGCCAGCAGCCAGTGGACCCAGACCCAGGAGCCACCTGTGTCCTGGTTCTCAGGCCTGCTGGACTCAAGCACAGGGACACCGCAAACATCAGAGCCCGGGCCTGGAGAACAGGAACTGACCTTCCTCAAGCGAGGGTTTGATAAGGAGATCAAGTCCTTGTTGAGCCAGCCAGCGTCCTTTGACCTGCCTGGCTACTGTTCATTCCGTGAGCCCTATCAGACCCTGGACTTCCTGGCTGAGCACCACCTCTTCCCTGCCCTGCAGAGTGTGGTCCGCCAGGCTGTGGACAAGCTCAGTGGAGCCTGCCGCCATGATGGCTGCCCTCTCTTCCCATCAGAATGGGAGCCCCCAACAGAGCCCAATTCTGACTCCACAACAGGCTCCAAGCCAGCCACACCCACCGACGGGGAGGAGCCGTACGATGTGCTTCCCACCCAAGTCTCCAGCTCCAAGATGATTCGAAGAAAGAGCACCAAGGGCAGAGGACGGGCCCAGCCCAAGGAAGGTGGTTCCCCTGTGTCTAGTACCCAAGTGGCCACCAGATTCAGGATCGAGGTGACACCCACAGAAGAACCCAAGGTTCCCTCACCCCACCCCAGACAGGAGGCTCCTGACCAGGACCCTGAAGTACAGAGACCACACATACCTTCTTCTGGGCCCCTGAGCTCCAGCCAGAAGGCCCATCCCTGGCGGAGCATGCACCCCACCCTGCCTGCCCCTAGGATCGTGGTGGAAGGGTCCTCCAGCCAGACCCAGCCCACCACCCGGGGCATAGCTCCTCTCACCTCCCCCTGCCCTGGCTTCTCCCACCACCTTCCTGTGCTCTCACCACTTGCCTCCTCGGTAAGAAGCTTCTCCCCATCTCCTGTTTCACTGTGCCCAGACAAGACCTCAAGGGTGGGGCTAGGAAGCTTAAGGAAAGATCTGCATGGGAAAGGCTCCTTCAACTACCATCTTTAGCAACCACTGTCCCAGGTATCTTGCCCTGCGCAGTGGAAACCACCTGAGCAGGTGACAAGCTGATGGGGAGCAGAAATCCTGGCCTAGCTACTGCCAGGTGTGGTCAAAGATGAATAAAGCCTATTTTTTATCCTGGGTATTTTTGTAATGTTTGCATGTGAATCTCAGAGGCCCTTCTATGTGGGCAGCGTCCTGTCCCTTGTGGACAGCAGCCTAAGCCAGACTGGGGCTCTGCATCCTAGGTCCAGCTCCCTCTGCTTCCACTACCTAGGCCAGGACTCTCCAGTGTGTCTGCTGAGAGGGAGTTGCTCAGGAAGGGTATGGAGAAGACAAAGGTGGCTTCACCCTGGTAGGTCCCCACCACAGCCCCTGACTCTCGTCTCACCCATCAAGGCCCAGGCAGGCTTCCCTCCTCTGAACCTTAGCCTGGGGGAGAACCTACCAGAGCCCAGGTTATCCAGGCTCCAGTTTGGCTGACGCCATGACTGATGTCACCAGCCTTGCCGCAGGCCTGACTGGTGTGGTCAGCGTGAGGAGGCCATTGTGGTAAGTGTGAGGGTGCGGCTGACACGCACGACGTGTGCTCAAGCTGTGGACTGAGACAGCATAGCAGATGGGGCAAGGCCGTACGGCTAGTGTGACGACAAGCGTGGCATCTGTGTGGGTGACGTGGAGGGTGTTCTGGGTGTGAGGGGCACCCTAAGGCATCGGGAGTGGCATGACGTGTCTCCCTTTCCCTCCCTGACTGTTGCACAGAGCCCCAATTACAAGTTCATGAGGAAGAAGCCACTACCCTCCATCTCCTCCAAGTCTACCATATCCCACCTCTCCAACCCCTTGTACGAGGAGCTCGTCAGCTACTTGGTGGAGCAGGTCGTGTCCTTGCTCATCTACAAGTACAAGTTCGAGAAGAACCTCTCCAAGCAGCTGGGCTTCATCTCCTTCCCTGTCACCGAGACGCTCATGGACCTCTTCCTGGGCTTCAGGAAGGTGAAGGGCTCCCACATCTGCCTGTCCTCAAAGATCGACTGGAGCTGTCTGCTGCGCAGGCTGGAGGAGGCCGAGTGGGCCCGGCAGCTGTCCAGACAAGCATCCCAGCATGACTCCGCCTCCCAGCGCAGCTCGCACCGTGGCACCATCCACCGTGGGGCCCCGCACCATGGGGCCCCCCACCACGGGGCGCCCCACAGCAGCACGGAGTCCCTCTCCATGCTGCTGGAGCCGGCCACCCAAGCGGATCAGGAGGCGGCCACGGAGTCCAGCTTCGACAGTGAGTTTCCCGATTCTCAGTTGCTCGCGGCTCAGGAGGATACTACAGCCGAGGAGCAGGAACCCGCGAGCCAGCAAGAGCCCAAGCCCTCCGTGTTCTCCGGCCCGGGCGTGGGCTCTCATCAGCGTCAGGAAGTAGTAGACATGGACAGTCAGAGCGATGAGGAGGAAGAGGATGAGCAGGAGGAGGAGGATTTCTTAGGGGACAATGGCCCATCCCAGAGCTCCCCCGAGCCTCAAGTGGAGATGGGGCTCAGCCACTCCACAAACGTGGGCCGCAGCGACCCTCCGTGAGGCCCCCTGTAAGCTGCACCCAGCGCTTGATTCCCTGCTCCTCCTCTTGCTCCAATGGACTGCTGCCCTGCCCCCCCGCCCCCAGCCGGTCCCTGCCCTGAGCAGAGGTCAGGGTGGGCTGGATGCCCATGAGGAGCTCTGCTGGCCTGTCAGGGGAGCCAGTGGGGGAAATAAAGCTTGTGTTGATGGATCACAGTTTTCTCGACCAGAGATTGCAGTCCCACTTCTGCAGGCCTGAGCACCTGCCCTGGAGTAACACCTCCGGCAGGCCTTCCTGACAGCTGCCGTGCTCCGACCCCCTGACCTAACGTGCTCTGCTTGAATACAAGTCCCTGCTCCGGGCTCTTCCTCCACTCCAGTGTGCACCTTCCTGGCTCTTCCAGCCTCTTAGGACTCATGGTCACTTTCCCTAACAGTCCCTGTGCATCATGGTCCTGCTTCCAGAGGGCTCCTCCTCTGCCAGGGCAGCACCATGCTCCCTCTGACATGCCGCACCCTCACGTTCCTCTCGGGGAACCATGCAGTCGCCCTTTCCTGATGCCCTCTGTCTTTCTAATTTGTATTTCCCATCTCCAACTCCCGAATCTGGAGGGTCCAAGCTAGGTCCCATGGGGGCTGCCGGTCTGGCAACCTGTGGGTTGGCTGCCCCAGGCTGGCCATGTGATTACCCCCTTTCAGCAGTGCCCCTGGGCCAGACAGCTCTCTCTGGAGGGGTCTGCAGACTTGGCTGGTGTTGTGATTGGCAGGTCTCATCTCCAAGGTTCTCCTGGGGCTTCTGGCCATCCTGTGCCACCAGCTCAGCACCCTCTCCCTCTCTGCCTTCCCAGGGCAGCCTTTTTGTTCCCCAATCCAGGCGTCTTCACCCAGGGATCCGCTTGACCTCTCACCACCACCCTGTCACCCTTGTGGCCAAGAGAGCATGTGAAGATGCTCCACTCTGCCTTGCTGTGTAGGCTGCCAGTGCAGGGAGACTGGCAGGTGTCCCACACCTCCCCCTGGATCCCGCCTGGGTGAATCCCACCAGAGCCCAAGTCTGCTGAACCCAGCCTGACTGTGCTCAGTGGCCCACGTGTGAAGATGAAGCGATTATAGAGCTGCTCTGGAGCCGGGCAGGGAGGACCTTCCACACCACATCCATGCTCTGCAATTCGGGAGGAAACACTTCCTCTGCTCCAGTCAAGAGGGACCAGGGCCCTAAGGTGGGTGGGTCAGGGACCCATAGTTCCAGAAAGCTCTTGTGGCAAGGATCTTTTAGGGCATATGCTCAGCTCATAAGGCCCATTCCCTGAGGCCACCCACTGCCACCACCACTGTAGTGTAGGGCCACAACATTGTTGTACCTTCTTGCCATACCACTGGGCCACAGTTGATTAGCCCTCTTGATACATCCCTATTCCAAGCCAGGCCAGTCAGGTATTTTTTCCCCAGGAGCTGGTAATTGGGATGGACCGAGAGATTTTTTTTTTTAAAGTTTATTTTTAGTAATCTCTCCACCTAACGTGGGGCTTGAACTCACAACCCGGAGATCAAGAGTCACATGCTCTTCCAAATGAGCCAGCCAGGAGCCCCAAGATAGACTGGGAGATTCTGGCACAATTTGCACTGATCGCTAAAGACCAGTGTGGACAGTGTGGCGGAGCCATCTCCCAGCCCTCCCCAGAGAGGCAAGAAATTCTGTCTGGGGCGCCTGGGTGGCTCAGTTGGTTAAGTGACTGCCTTCAGCTCAGGTCATGATCCTGGAGTCCCGGGATCGAGTCCCGCATCAGGCTCCCTGCTCAGCAGGGAGTCTGCTTCTCCCTCTGACCCTCCCCCCTCTCGTGTGCTCTCTCTCTCTCATTCTCTCTCTCTCAGATAAATAAATAAAATCTTAAAAAAAAAAAAAAAGAAACTCTGTCTGCATAAAAGAGCCTGGGGCGGGGGGGAAGAAAAGAGCCTGGAGGGGAGCCCTAGGGCTCTGAGACACGGTAGCCTGCACGATACCTGCCAACTTTCCAAGGCTCTCTGCCAAGTCCTCAAGGCGGGGGAAGAGAACATATCCCCACCCTGGCCTCAGAAGCACATCTCTAGAGAATGTGAAGCAAGAAACACTAGTCCTCTTGCAGCTTGTGCTCCGAAGTCCCAAAACAGCATTTCTGTGCCATTGTCTTGGTCAAAGCAAATTGCCATGCCGGCCCAGATTCAGTGTTTTGATGAGAGAGTCCATGTCTTGATGAGAGAAGCAGCTTACACCTATGGGGATGGGAGGAATTGTTCCTAGCCATATTTGGAGGCCAGCTTACCACCCCCCCCCCGCTCCCCGCCTCGTAGCTGATTGCACCTTGAGCAATCCCTGGAACCAAGTTGAGCAGATGAGCATGTGAACCTGAAGACAATCTGTGACTGGAAAGTGGAGGTCTGTGGAGACACCATAATCCGCCCTGAGCATCTGCCCATAGGGTGAGCTGGGGAAGGTGGTCTGCAGGGGGTAGGCAGGGAAAGGGAATAGCTGCGAGAAGGCATGAGGCCCTGAGAAAGTCGAGGGACAACCACGTTGGCTTCTCTTACTCCAGTTCTGGGGTCTTTGCTATACTTGGAATCCTGTTTTTGCCTGTGGGGGAGATTGCCTCCTGTGTCCTCACCATCCTCTGGTCTTATATGCAGTGGGAAGCTGTTGGCAGCTTTAAGCAGGTGCCTGGCATGATTTGATATATATATATATATATTTTAAGATTTTAAGTAATCCCTACACCCGCATGGGGCTCAAACTCACAACCCTGAGATCAAGAGTTGTATGCTCCACCGACTGAGTCAGCCAGACACACCTGATTAAAAAAAAAAAAAAAAAAATTTAAAGTAGGCTCCACACCCAACGTGGGTCATGAACTCATAACCCCTGACATCAAGAGTCACATGCTCTACTGACTGAGCCAGCCAGGTGCCCCCTGATATATGCTTTCTAAGGTATAAATCATTTCCCTGTGTGGAGAGTGATTTGGAGGGGACTGAGCAGTGGAAGTACTGAAATCTATCAGGAGGCAATGGTCCATATCTGGAGAGGCAATACCGATATCGATAGATATCCATCTGGAGAGTGTCTTGGATTAGGGTGGTGATAAGGAAAGCAGGAGAGATGCTTTACAATCTGTTTTGGATTTAGAGCCATCAAGATGTGTTGGATGAGATGTGAGAAATGTGGTAAAGAGAGGAATTAAAGATAAGTCCCAATTTGGGGGCTGAATCAAGGCAAATGGAGGTGCCATTACTGAGACTCAGAAGCCTTGGGGAGAGGGGGGAGAAGTTTGAGGGAGGAGACCAAGAATTCTGCTCTGGACATATTAAGTCTGAGATGCTTGTTGGTATGCCCAAGAGGACATATCCATTGCTTCTCAGATTATACTCTAGCCCCTCCACCGTGGAGTGGAGGCCCCTCAAGTGAGTGCAGGGTCTGCCATTGCCAGGGCAGACCTTTAGCAATTTAGACATCCTAAACCCTGAAAAGATCAAGTGTCTTATCCCATATGTAATTCAAAATAGAAACACTATTAAACACAAAAACCCCCAAATTACATGTTGCTGTAATTAAAATGACTTTACTCTGGATTTTTTGAATGCAAAATTCTGAATGATTTAATTAAATATAAACTTTTCTCCCTGCTTTGTTGCTGCCTCAAGTGCAGGGGTAGTCAGCCTATTGAGTAATGTAGCCCAGAGCCAGTTCCCCAGTGGCCCCCAGCACAGGGCCTGGAGTTAAGTCAACATAAGAATGTTCCACAAATGAATAAATAAACAGTCGTGTAAGTTTTCCTCCCTTGAAGATTGAGCTGACAGCCCTCTGAGAAGGCACTGAGACAGCGACCCACTCATATCGGAAACCCGGCACACTTAGTACCCACAGTCATTTGGTCTCCCAGGGTTCTGGTTTCCTAAGAAACTTTGGGGCTTTCTGGTGAGAACCTATCATTATCCTCAACACCACAGATCCCTGCTGCCCTCTGCTGCCCAATGGCCGAGTGCATGTGATTCTGCCTGGAAAGAGTCAGTGAGTTGCCAGGGGAATTAAAAAACCCCAGGGTCCAGGGACTGAGGTGACCCGTTCTCAGAAAGGTGGCAATGACCGAATGACTGGGGAATTAACTAATCCCGGGATCCAGGGACTGAAGAACCAAGTTATCCAGTATCTGAGATCCATCGACCTCGTGACCACAAAATCTAGTGGTCCAGGAACCCTGAAGCTGAGGACCCAGAGTTGAGAGGAAAGATCGTGATTGAAAGCCCGACGATCCAAGATCAAGGGGTTTTGTGAACACGTGCCCGCAGGGTCCTGGGATCCCCAGCCAGGTGTCCAGGGTTTCAGCGGCCCCTGGGTGGGTCGCCCGAAACTACAGCGCCGCTCCGCAGCGTCTCTCTAGCCTCTCGGCGCCGCACCAACCTTCCCTTAGCATTCATTGGTGAGTCCTTGGAAGCGTGGACCAATCAAAGCCCTCCTCGTGTCTCCAGCCCCCTCCCAGTCGCCGCTCTGGAAAGCCGGGGGCGGGTCCACTCAATGCCGACCCAATGGCAATGCAGGCGGAGCGCCGTGCTGGCTGGCGATTGGCTGCCCATACAGGCTCTGTCAGAGCCGGATTGGCTGGTGGCGGAGACGGAAGCGTCCCATGGGCCTGAGCTGCCGGAGCTCGGCCGGGGCGATGTGGAGCGCGGGCCGCGGCAGAGCTGCCGGGCTGGCGCTTCTGGGGCTGCTGCTGACGCTCTTGGTGCCGAGCAGCGGTGCCGCCAAGACCGGCGCAGGGCTCGTGACCTGCGGGTCGGTGCTGAAGCTGTTCAACACGCAACACAGGGTGCGGCTGCACTCGCATGACATCAAATACGGATCCGGTGCGCGGGGCCCGGGACTGGGGTATCATCGGGGGGGCGGAGCCCGGGGCCGGGGGTTTGAAGGTGGGGTGGTCTTGGGGGACTCTGCAGGGCTACGAGTCTGGGGGTCATCAAGGAGCCTGGCTGGGTGACCAAGGGGGCCAAGGACCGGCCGTTTTAAGGGGGTCGTCGGGATATCGGGGGCGAGGAGGGTCGTCCGAGAGCTGCAGGCCAAGGGACTTGGGAGTTCAGCCAGGGGCCAAGGGCCAGAGTTGGGGGCTGGGAGTGAGCCGTTGGGGTCCCAGGATTGAGGTTGTCTTGGAAAGTTTATGGTGTCCGGGTCAAGGGTAGGGAGTTCAGAGATTGACCGCGACCTCGGGGTGGGGTGGGGTGTCGCCCCTCAGGCAGCGGCCAACAGTCGGTGACTGGCGTGGAGGCGTCGGACGACGCCAATAGCTACTGGCGGATCCGCGGTGGGTCGGACGGCGGGTGCTCGCGCGGGTCCCCCGTGCGCTGCGGGCAGGCGGTTCGGCTCACGCACGTGCTAACTGGCAAGAACCTGCACACGCACCACTTTCCGTCGCCGCTGTCTAACAACCAGGTGAGCCCTCGCCGCAGAGAGGCTCCTTGTGTGTGTGGGGGGGGGGGGGCAGGGACAGAATCTAGACTCTTCCTCTCAGTGGCTCTGAGCCTCAGCTTCCTGTGTGAAATGGGAATTTCAATTCAGAAATGTTTACTGAGCACCACCTCTGCGGGGCAGCTGACAGGAAGAGAGATCTGCTGGATAGCTTATCTCCTGGGGTTGGGTTGGACCCAGGAAGGGGACTCACAAGGCCTTTGGGGTGGGGAATATGAAACCTGGCAGGGGAGGAGAAATGCAGGTTGGGTCTGGAAGGATGAGTAGTTCTCCAGGCCACAGAGGGGAGGAATTGGGGCTTTGCCCGGCCTGGGGAAGAGCTTGTGCTCCAACGGAATTCACTGGAACTGGAGGATGGAGAGGTGGAGGGGTGGAGTTGGGGTATAAGGGGGTTGTGGGGTCAGGGAGGGATTGGGGAGGAACAGAGGCTGCTTGGGGGACTTGTCAGAAGAGAGAGTATGAAATAGAGACCTGTCAGCCTAGGGGCTGGATGTCATGCTGAGTGAGGCTCAGAGAGGTTAGGAAGGGGAACATGGAGGAGAGAGGAGGAGGTCTTAGCTACTTGGGTGCCAGTGGTTATCGCCCAGACAGATGGGGTAGGATGTGCATGTGTTTGAAGAGACCGTGTTGGGGAGAGCCTACTGGATGCTGGGGGTGACAGGAGTAGTGTCCCATTTTTCAGCTGTGGAAGCTGAGGCTCAGAGGGTACAGGGAAGATCTCAAGGCCCAGTGCCCTGGGTGTGAGTGCTGCTGCCAAAGTGACCACAGGGGATTCAGTGTGCCTCTGGTGAGCACTGTCCTTCTATCCCCTGCACCCATAGGAGGTGAGCGCCTTTGGGGAAGACGGTGAGGGTGACGACCTGGATCTGTGGACCGTGCGCTGCTCAGGGCAGCACTGGGAGCGAGAGGCCACTGTGCGCTTCCAGCACGTGGGCACCTCTGTGTTCCTGTCAGTCACTGGAGAGCAGTATGGGAGCCCCATCCGTGGGCAGCACGAAGTGCATGGCATGTCCAGTGCCAATACACACAACACGTGGAAGGCCATGGAAGGCATCTTCATCAAGCCCAGTGTGGATCCCTCTGCAGGTCACGATGAACTCTGAGTGCCATGGATGGGTGGATGGAGGGTAGCAGGGTGGGGCATCTGCAGGACCACTCTTGGTGGAGACTTTGGGTTTGTAGGGGTTCTCAAGTGCCTTTGTGATTAAAGAATGTTAGTCTGTGATTGTGTTTTGCTGTAAGCCTGGGGGTGACCAGGAGGTGCCAGCCTCCCTGACCTGGTTCACCATCTCTTCCTTAGTGCAAAACCTCTTGTCTCCAGCACAGAATGACAGTTCAACCCATCCAAACCTTGATGCTCTTTCATGTATTCCAACACTGCCATCACAACACCCCTCTCCACCCTTAGATGGTCTGATGGCAGGTGACCCCAGTTCCCTAGCCCCTGAGGTCCATGAGCCTTCGTGTTAAATTCTCACACCCTAGCCTGCCTGGGCATGTGGCATCTCCAGCCCCCACTACAACTTTCCAGGGTCCCAAGGAGATAACAAAACTTCAAAAGATTTTGCAAGGGAAGGTAACCACAAAGACCTGCTACCTGTAGAGACCTGAGAAGGCTTCCTGGAAGGACAGGCACAATTCCGGCAGGCAAAGCATTGCAACTTAAAGTCAGGAACAATAAACAGGAGGGCCCTAATAAAGGAAGGGAACAGTTAGTTTTGCTGGTGTGTAGGTGACCTCTAGAGGTTATGGGGGATACTACAGACTTCTTGGACTTGCTACCTTGGCCCAGGTGGGGCTGTATATGTAGGAGGGGAGGGGTTTAAGGGAGCTGCTGGGGGTACAGAGTGCCACTTTCTGAATGAGAATACAAGAGCCCAAGGAGAAGCTGGGGGTAGCAGCTGGTGGGAAGGGCTTGGAGGAGTGTGGGCAGAGCACCTTGCAGGTGAGAAATCAATTGGCCTTATGGGGATGTGAGAAAAGCTCTAGCCAATTGTGAGACTTGATGAGAGGTGGCTCACACTGTAGGCCCTGGACCATTACTTCCC
The DNA here is from genome assembly GCF_002201575.2 of Neomonachus schauinslandi. Taxonomy (NCBI): domain Eukaryota; kingdom Metazoa; phylum Chordata; class Mammalia; order Carnivora; family Phocidae; genus Neomonachus; species Neomonachus schauinslandi. The sequence goes on from NC_058416.1 coordinate 66,023,107, forward strand.
CACCCTTTCAACCCATGAGCTCCTGCTCTGGTCAAACACAGACCTCCTGATCCCTCCATTGCCAAACGCTTCAAGCATTGTCTACAAGTTTAAGCTCCTCTCCCATCACTTACCTGACCTGCGACGTGATTGTGGTACACCTAGACGAATAGCAGAAGCAAACAGTATACAGCATGTAGGATCCTTGGGGAACCAAGGCTGAAGCTGTGGGAGCACTTAAGATGGCTCTAGACAGAATGCAGGACAAGACCAAAAATTAAATTGCAGCAGCAGAGCACGCATTTACTGAACACTAAGTGTCGGGCACTTGGCCAACGATTTACACAGCATCTCATTTGCTCCTGGCAACAATTCTATGAAGCAGGTTCAATTGTCTTAATTTTGCGGAGGAGGCAGCAGGTTGGTAAAGATTTAACCCAGCTATACCTGCCTCAGAAACTTTTGCTCTCAGCCATTGGACTGAGAGAATAAAATGGGGGGGGGGGAAGCAGCGATGCACTGTAGCCTAACCCTCCCCCCCCAACCCCGCACCAACACACATACATACACACACTGCAGCTGTGTGAAGGCTGAACGGTGTGTATCCTTATGGGTCATCAGCTCTGGGTAGGCACTTAATGTGTATCCACAAAGTGGATAGCAATCGCGGGGGGACTCAAGCTGGCACCCTCTTCCCCTTACCTCCCACAGATCCACAAGGCTTCACGGGCTCCAGGACCAGATCTCTGCAGCCCAGGCCTAACCGGGTGGCTTCAGGTCAAGCCAGGCGATGAGGTGGGGTTGGTTGGGGAGCGGGGGCTACCTCAGCCGGGAAGCCCACTGCAGCCGAGTATCTTGTCCGGGAGGCACGGGGAGCGATGTCAGCACGCATAATGAAGCAGCCCGCGGCCCTGCTCCACAGAGAACTAGACAGAGGGTTCGGGCGTTTTCCCAGGATCGCAGCCCTCTTCCCAGTGGGCTCAGCTGCGCGGACGGCGCCCCCCTCCGGGCTTCCAAGTGCTCTTGCCCGCGCCGCTATTAAACTCGCGGAGACTGGAGCTGAGAAAAGGCGGGCAAAATTCCTTTTGATAAGTTATGAATGGGGAGAAAGTGTTTGTAGTACTCATTGTTAAAACCACGGAGCCGGGGACTTGGCCCGCTCCCGGCCAATCGGAGCCCGGAGGCTATTTTGAAATCGTTCCTGTTTCAGCCAATAGGCGTGCAGGAGGCGAAGCCCCGCTCCGGCTCCGGCCAATGAGCGCGGCGTTATGCTAAGAAGCCGGGGGCCGGGCCCCGCCGACTGTCAGCGGGTTAAAGATGGAGCCGGCGAGCGAGAGGGCGCCACGAGGTGCGGGGTCGTCCTGATGGGGATGACGGGGGCGACCAACCGCCAGGACCTTTCTCTCGCTAACCTTCCGCGTCCTGCCCGGCCTGGTTTGGAAGGGGCGTTCCGCCGCGTGAGTAGCAGGGTCCGAGGTGAAGGGCACAGGCAGGGCGGCCCTACCCGGCGGCTCTGTGCGGAGGGGCGCAGCCCGGACCCCGGGCGCCTTCTCCGGACAGGGGACACCAGAAGGGCGGGAAGCCTCCCTTGTTCTTTTGCTTCGCTCTGGGCCGCCAGGAAGAGAATCTTTAGGACTGGAGCCCAAGTTGGGGGCTAGGGGCCAGGGATTGGGGCCTGAGCCGGCAGGGGAACGTCGTTCGGAACCGGGCCACCCTCCTTCTCTCGGAGCCGCAGACCGAGTGAGGGCGTAGGGTCGTCGGGCTGTACCCACCCTCGCTCCGTGCGCGAGTGGGCTTCGGACTGCGGTGGAGCGCGGGTCCCTCTCCTTTGTGTGTTTGCCCCCTCCCCCGTCCGCTCCCGCTCCTGGGTTGGAGCTACCCCTCAGTCTGGGGTCTCTCCCGCACCGCAATGTGGAGCGTGCTGGAAGGGCCGGGACATTTCTGACGACCTCCAGGACCACAGCCCTGCCGAAATCCTCCCCGCCTTGAGGTCCAGGACAGGGCGCCTAGTCCCACCCCACCCACCCACGGTTGAGCTTCCCGCCTTGAGCTTACTGGGGGCCGTGGGGGTCCCCCCAGCTGGCCCCAGGTGCTCTGACGAGGTTGCACTACTGTGCTCTGAGAAGCAGTGCAATGATATTGTCAAAGCATCTGGGACCAGCCTTGGGAACCCCTCCTTCCCCACACTACCAACCCCCTCCCCAGGCCGGGCCCCTTGGGCCTGCAGGCCCTCTCCCCCCACCCCTTCCCTGGCCTCACTCCCTTCTCCATGGAAACTTGAGATCCTGGCCAGGCCTGGGCCTCTAGGGTCAGAGGGCACCCTTCCCCCAAGGCAGAAGCCCCACCCCAGTGGGCCTGCATTCCAGGTCTCAGATCCTCACGGACCACCACCGGACCACCACCGGGAGAGGCGCTGGCAGGCCTGCCTGACACTCTTTCCCTGTTGCACTACTGTGGGCCACTGGGAAGCAGTGCAATGATGAAAGGGCATCGGTCAGGCCCAGCCCACCACCCATAGCGCCTGAAGGGAGGGAGTTTTGGGGCCTCACTCCACTTCCTAGCAGTTAGGAGCAGGTGCGGAACTGGGCTGGACCCTCCATCAGAGGATTAGGTGAGTGCAGAGCTGGGGGATCCTCCCATAAATTCTCCTTCTGGGTTATGGCTGGACAGGAGCAAGGGGCAGAGGCCCTGGATTCAGAAAAGCTCTGGTTTGAAGATCTTTCCACACTAACTCCCTGGGTAAGACTGGGGACTCCAGGTTCGGTCAGGGCCTTGTGGAGAAATGGAGACCCACTGTGTTGCCTGGCTCAGACCCAGCTCAACTTTGAGCATGTGCAGGTGAACTACACCCAGCCCTCCTTGAGGGCTTGGGGAGGGTCAGACTCTGGAGAGAACATTCTCCTGGGTTCTTAGGAGCAGCACTATCTGGGGTGGGTGGGTGGACTTGGGCTATGAAGCCCACAGGTGATACCCATCAACCATGCCAGTTTGTTCTCTTACAGGGAGGTATGCTGCCCTGAGACTGCAGGAGGGACCAAGAGGTGCATGGCATGCACATCCTAACAGCTACAATTAGGGGGATTGCCAAGGAGCCAGGCCCCAGGCGTGCCTGCAAGGCCACCTCCTCTATCAGGACCTGCCGCAATGCAAAAGGCTTTTTTATGTGCCCAGTGAGTCATTCAAGCCCGTCTCCTTTGAGAGGAGGCCTACATTTCCAGATGGGCATTTGGGAGTACCTCTCACCCCTGGCTGAGCACATCAAGATGTCAGCTTCACCCCCACCCTGGGGGGTAGAAGACCGGGCATCCATGGCTGGAAGTGGCCATCCTTATTTCTGGGTAGATTCTGTGCCCACTGGCTGGAGACCCTCATACAGCTGTCTCCGGCCCTTGCTGGGGGATGCTTGTGAACTCAGGGCTTTGCTCATATGTTCCCTCCTAGGGAAAGCCTTTCCTGGGCTCCACAGCATCCAATATCCCTCCAGCAGAGCCTGTTAGATTGAAATTTCTCATTGTGGCTGAAGTCCTCATTACACTGGGAGCCCTGAGGGCAGGGACAATGTCCCTTTTTATATCTCTCTTGGCAGTGCCTGGCACAGAGGAGGGGGCCAATACAACTTTAAAAAATACAAATAAGTACATAAAGTGTGAAGTATTATTAGCATAACATGATGGGGGGGATTAATTAGGGGTCTGTTTGACCCCTCAGAGGATTTGTGCTGTATATAAAGGCAAATACTATATATTTCAAAGTAAAGTCTTTTTTTTTTTTTTTAAGATTTTTATTTATTTATTTGACAGAGACCCAGCTAGAGAGGGAACACAAGCAGGGGGAGTGGGAGAGAAGCACACAGCATCAGGAAGTAGAATGAAGATTTGAACCCATGTGTATCATATCTGTTTGCACCCCTAGGCTAAAATTTTTTTTCCTCCTTGATTGTTTCCATCTTGCTCTCTGACCTCAAAGCAGGAGGAAGTGAAGGCCTACGCTGGGAGAGGGTTGGTGGTTTGGCAGTGGGAGGTGAAAAATCTCTTTTGACTTCTCAGATACACTCCATGGATCTCAGGTTGATCGGGGTGAATGGGTGTGGAGGGCGACAGAGAGGAAGCAATCCAGGGTGGACCCCCTTATCAATGTGGCTGCAGTGGTTGGTGGTGACATCGCTGATCAAGTAGGAAGGGAGAAGAGAAGCAGGTTTGGGGTTGGGAGGGAAGAAGCTGTATGCCAAACTGGATATGTTCAGCATGAGACGCCCAAGAAACGACCCCAGCCGAAACTTGGATGTGGTTCTGGAATTCAAGGGAGGTCTGAGCCTGAGACGCAGGTTAGAGTTAGTTAAGTCAGCTCTGAGTTGGGACCAAGAAGTGGGGTAAGATCGTCCCAGATGGTACCCTGAAGATGGGGCCTTTTGAAATGCATAAGGAGCAGCTGGAGATGCTCGTGAAGAGGAAACCGCGAGTACAGAGCAAAGGAGTGGTTATACAGGGGAAGAGAGAAGACAGAAGCTGAGGAGGGTTGGGTTTGATGCTGGAGAGTAAATCAGGAGAGGAAGAGTGAAGTCTGGGACTAGAGGAGTTAGGGACTGAGTGAAGCCCTTGGGGTGTTGTCTACAGACCGCCAGGAGGGAGGGCGAGCACACGGAATGGGGAGGGGAGAGAGCCTTAAAGAAGTTTGAAGAGGGGCGCCTGGGTGGCTCAGTTGGTTAAGCGACTGCCTTCGGCTCAGGTCATGATCCTGGAGTCCCGGGATCGAGTCCCACATCGGGCTCCCTGCTCAGCAGGGAGTCTGCTTCTCCCTCTCATGCTCTCTCTCATTCTCTCTCTCGCAAATAAATAAAATCTTAAAAAAAAAAAAAAAGAAGTTTTAAGAGTATGGCTGCTGACCATGTTCTCTGCGTGGTCACGGCCGGCTCCCCCATCAAGGCCTGCAGCACGCTAGCGGGACGGGGCCTCCGCGGTGCGCCGCAGCGTTTGCCCCGTCAGCGTTTGCCCCGTCGAAGGCTCCAGAGCGCATGCCCAGAGCGGTGGGCATTGTCACGTGCGGCCGCCTCGCGCGGATTGGCCCCCCGCCCGCGAGCTCCGGGGGGATTGGCTAGAGCGGTCCGGGCGGTGGCTGCGCCACGCCGAGGGGCTGCGTCGGCGCGGCGGCTGTGGGGCAGAGAGCAGGTGCGTCCTCGCGGTGCCCGCCCCGCAGCCCACGGCGACCCGGTCCCTGGCCCTCGGGACCTGCCCCTGTCCCCCGACCCGAGGCGGGTGGGGGTCGGCGCGCCTGGAGCCTCGGTGGCCCGGCCCCGACGGCCGTTCCGCCCCCAGGCCGCCCAGGCCCGCCCGCAGCCGCTCAGGGATGGAGGTCCTGGACGAGTTCGACAGCGAGTTCCCCCAGAGTGTGACCTTCTGCCAGCTCATCTCCGAGGAGGACTTCGAGAGGCAGGCGGCCACCTACACGGAGCGCGCGCTGCGCCGCCTCTTCCGCAGCATCGACCGCAACCCCGCGCTGGCCGAGAGGGTGGTGCGCAAGGGCAAGCTGGCCGAGTACGAGGGGCGCGGGCTCCTCTCCTTCCTCTGGGTGCGAGCGGGCCGGCGGGGCTGCAACGGGGGAGGCGGGGTGGGGACCACGGGGGCGGGTGCTCACACGGCTCCAGCTCGCTGTCCTCTGGGGCGGGGGGGGGGGGGGGGGGGGGGGGGGGCGGGGTGGGGCGGGGGGCGGGTGCGGAGGGAGCCTTCGGGCCTAGCTGGAGCTGCAGAGTAGGGTTCGTCCAGAAGCCCCAGGCGGCCCAGCTTGGACAGTGCAGCCGGCGGGCGTCTCACCTGTCTGGCTTTCTCCTGCCTTGCCTGTCCCCTTGTCGTAGGCAAAGTTCTTCTGTGCAGTTCAGGGGGAGCTGAATTGTTGCAACAGCATGGGTGCCCTGGAGATGCACCAGCGCCTGGAGCAGCTGAAGAGGAGCATTCACCGCGTGCACCTCTACTCTCAGGGTGAGGCTCAGCCTCTGCCAGGCTCCAGTGCCCAGCAAACCTGACTCAGGTTCCCTTATCCCTGGTTCTGTGCTTGGCACTTTTTTTTTTTTTTTTAATTTGGTGTTTATTTTTAAAGTATTATGAAAACGAACATATACAAAACTGGAGGCTGCAGTGAACACTCAGGTACCCGTCACCCTTAAGTTTCAGCAACTATCCCCATCTTGCCATGCTTGCTTCACTCTCTACTACCCCGTTCCCTTTTTCTGGAGCATTTTGGGGGGAAATCTCAGACATCATTGTATTCTTGGATCCTTTAGAATGCTGTTTTATATATTAAAAAAAAGACATTTTGTAATCACAATGTTACCTAGATATTATTGACAACAATTTTTTTTAAGATTTATTTATGTATTTATTTGTTTGACAGAGCGCGCTCACAGAAGCACAGGGAGGGGCAGAGGGAGAGAGAGAAGCAGGCTCCCCACAGATCAGGGAGCCTGATGTGGGACTCGATCTCAGGACCCTGAGACCACCACCTGAGCCGAAGGCAGATGCTTAACCGACTGAGTCACCCAGGCGCCCGATGACAGTTTTTTTTTTTTTTAAAGATTTTTAATTTATTTATTGAGAGAGATAGTGATAGAGAGAGAGCATGAGAGGGGGAGAGTCAGAGGGAGAAGCAGACTCCCCGCTGAGCAGGGAGCCCGATGCGGGACTCGATCCCGGGACTCCAGGATCATGACCTGAGCCGAAGGCAGTTGCCTAAACAACTGAGCCACCCAGGCGCCCGTGACAACAATTTCTTAATATTAGCTGATACTTGGTTTGGATGTTAGGTCCTTTGAGGTTCCTTTTCACTTGGATGGCCATATACTTCGAGTCCACATTGGCACACTTGTGAGAGTGAAATGGAAGGGGGCCACAGTAGTGACCACGTAGGGATGGCAAGTGAGGGATGGCCACGTCTATTGAAGTCCCTTTGAGGTGGGATGCTCTCACCTTACTCCCCCATGCCATCACCTTGAAGAACTGTGATGTCCTTTGGGGCGTTGCACTCAATGGGTTTATATCTGTTGTTAGGGCCCCCTGGTGCCATTTGTCTTGTCCCCCGCTCCCTGTATTTCTTGGATAGTTGCTCTAAAGCCTTATGTTAGATGTGGGTTCAGTTCTTTTGGTGCATTTGTCTTCAGTGATACCCTAGCTAGTGGTGGAGCAGCTTTCTTCATTGTATCAGGAGGCCTGGCTCACCTGGGGTTCCCACTTTCCATGATGCTGAGTGTGAGTGTTCCACATCACCATTGCATCTGATGGACCCCCAGCATGTGTAGCTCTTACACAGCCTCCCAAGGTAGTGTCCATGCTATTAAACTCATTTTACAGAAGAGGACATAGAGGCCCAGGGAGGGTAGCCAACGATGTGACAACAGTGTCACGTAGTAAGTAGTAGAGTCTAGACTTGAACTCAGGTATGGGTTGCTCTAGGGCTCGGGCTCTTAGCCTCCAGGTCAGTGCTCCCTGGTGGTAGTGATTGTCATTCTAGATGAGCCCTTTTAATGGGCTCTATGAGGCACTTGTTCATACCCGCTTTGCTGGTGTCCAGTAGAAATAGCCAGACTCATCAAATATAGGAAGAAAACCTAATGTGGAAAGAGCAGAGGGGGCAGGCCCCAGAGTCCTGCTACTCAAAGATTCTCTCCCTGAGCCCACTTCTGTAAGACCTCCTACAGAAGAGTTTCCTTACAGAGGAAAGGGCCTTTGCATACCCCCAGGATGGCCCTGGGGCTGGGTGTCGTTGGTGAACTCCCCGTCCAGGGTCTGGATATCCCAGGAAGGTGCTGGCTGACTTAGGAGCTTGGGGTAGGTGGCTGACTGACATGTCTGGGACAAGCCCAGCCCTCCTTGGTGGTGATACTCATGTTACTTCCCCTGAAATTCTGGCCTTGAAGTCAGACAGTTGGGGTATGGGTCCTTCCTGGGCCTCGTACACTCGGAGCTTCCCTTTCTCCTTGTAAGAGAGAGACAAAAATAGCCTTTCCTCGTGGGGTAGTTGTGGGGTCGGTGAGCTGGTACATGTTGGTGCCTGTCAGCCGTGGCTCCAGGCACTCTTATGTGGTGCCCTTTGGGGGAGGAACTTTGTGAAGAACCTGCACCATTGTTTGGCCTCGACGCTACCCTGTTCTGGCCATGGGGTAGGCACTCATTGGTCCCTTTTGTCACAGATGCCAAGAAGAAGAGAAGAAAGCCAAAGCCGAAGAAACCAGAACCCGTCCTCTTGCAAGACCACTCAACTTCCCCATGCCTGCCACCAGCCCTGCTGCCACCTCCACCGCTGCCGTCACCTGCCACCACCATGGCCTCCGTGGTGGCCCCATCACCCCCTGTCTACACCATGCCTCGGGTCTTTGGCCCCTTTCCTCCGCTGCCCAGCAAGTCGGTCAGTGAGCTCATCCCCCAGTCCACATGGTCCCAGGAGCGGCAGCCCCTACCCCTCTGCTCAGAACCACCCCAGCGGCTTCCCCGGGCCCATGGCAGTGACTGTCAGAACTTTGTTTTTAAGCGGCAGAATGCTCTCTGGAGGCAAAGTCTTGGGTAGAATGTTGATGGATAAAGCAGATAAAAGGGGGTCTGCTCTGGTTGAAGGGTTGGAGGCACGGAGTTTCACCTGCTTGGCCTCAGCTGAGCAAGGCAGCTGCCAAAACATGGGGCAGAATCCTGGGGTGCCCAAAGGACAGGTGGAGAAGCATGGCCTGCCCCCCAACATCTCTAGCCCCACGCCTGCCCCGCTTCGTGGCTGGTGGTCTCCTTGCCTCTGCAGTGCCTTCCTAACCACATGCCTCTCCTGTCCCCTCCTTCTCCTGCACTCTCATGCCAGTCAGCCCCCAGTCCTCTCTCAGCTCCCAGCCCCCATCCCATCCCCGTCCCTAACACCAAGCTTGAGGTGGGCGCTAAGGATGACCCTGATGTATTTGCTGAATGAGTGATAGTCACATAGTTTCCCTAGTTCTTGTGTAAGGTGTTTTTCTTCCCAGTGGGGCCCCCAGACTTGTCCTAAGATTTTCTTTGTTTCCTGCAGATGGAGAACTTGGAGGTTGCAAGGTCAGAAGTGAAATTGAACTGGCCTGGCCTGTCATCGAACCCAAAGAGGTGGAAGGAATTGATTCTAGGCTCAGGGCAAATGAAAAGAGAGCATTTTAGGGAGCACGTTGTGTGCCACGCTTGGTTCCCAATTTTTCCCCACCTTGTTGTCAGTCCTCACCACAATCCTGAGGGGTGGTTATTCCCATTGTACAGGGATGGAGTCAAGGCTCAGAGGTCTGCTCCGTGCCCGGGAGTCCCTGTGGGAGGGCCTGCCGGGGAGGAGCCCAGAGCTGATGTTTTCCTCTCCCTCCTGTCTTGCAGACACATGGTTGATCTGACCCCCTTGGTCCTCAACCCCGGAGGCTTCCATTTCTCGTACCTGGCTGGAAACAGTGCACACAAGCTCCGTTGCCCTGGCTTCCCCTGGTAAGCACGCCTCTGGGCCTATCTGGGGTGGGACATTGTCCTGGCTTACCTGGCATGATGGCATCATGCCAGTGTGCACGAGGGCCAGAAAAATGTTCTGTATGATGGTCCTTCGCATTTCATGAAAGGACCCTAATGTAATCGGGTGCTGGAAAAGTTGCTCCCCCTTCCTAGTGTTTATAAATGCTGAGAGTTGGAAACAAGCAGCTCAGAGACCCATTAGAAAGGGAACAATTCCATCAACTGTGGGTAGCCCTAAGGTTTATACACATGTGTTTTGCAAAGCAGGGATTTACTGAATAGGTGGTTTGTTTGCTTGTTTGTTTTAATCACCTGTTTTTGCCATTTATGGTGGTGTTATTTCCTATGTCATTCCATGGAGTGTTATTTCAAAGTATGTATTTAGACTGGCTACTTCATTGCATCAGATAATTTTTTTTTAATAGCTTTTTTTTTTTTTTAAAGATTTTATTTATTTATTTGAGACAGAGAGAATGAGAGAGAGAGAGCACATGAGAGGGGGGAGGGTCAGAGGCAGAAGCAGGCTCCCTGCCGAGCAGGGAGCCCGATGCGGGACTCGATCCAGGGACTCCAGGATCATGACCTGAGCCGAAGGCAGTCGCCTAACCAACTGAGCCACCCAGGCGCCCTTTAATAGCTATTTTTAAAAAAATATTTATTTATTTGACAGAGAGAGAGACACAACGAGAGAGGGAACACAAGCAGGGGGAGTGGGAGAGGGAGAAGCAGGCTTCCCGCCGAGCCTGATGTGGGGATCGATCCCAGGACCCTGGGATCATGACCCGAGCCGAAGGCGGACGCTTAATGACTGAGCCACCCAGGCGCCCCTAAATAGCTATTTTTTAGAGGAGTTTTAGATTCACAGCAAACTGAGAAAGTGCTGAGAGTTCCCATGTCCCCCTCCCCCCTACACAGGCACAGACTCCCCCACTATCAACATGCCCCACCTTACAGTTGGTGAACCTACATTGACACATCATTATCACCCAGAGTCCATATGTTTGGGCTCACTCTTGGCGTTGTACATTCTATGGGCTTGGACAAATTTATAATGACAGGTATCCACTATTGTAGTGTCCTACAGAACAGTTTCATTGCCTTCAAAATCCTCTATGCTCCAGCTGTTCATCTATCCCTCTCCCCTAACGCCCGACTACCACTGATCTTTTTACTGTGTCCATAATTTGACCTTTTCCAGGATGTTATATGCTTGGAATCCTACAGTATATAGGCATTCCAGATTGGCTTCTTTCACTTACGGTTCCTCCATGTCTTTTCATGGCTGGCTAGTTCCTTTTTAGCACTGAGTAACTGGGTATACTGTAGTTTATTTATCCATCCACCTACTGAAGGACATCTTGGTTGCTTCCAAGTTTTGGTAATTTTGAATAAAGCTGCTATATAAACATCTACATGCAGGTTTTTGTGGACATAAGTTTTCAACTCTCTTACCAAGAAGCATGATTGCTGGATTATATGGTGATAATATGTTTAGTTTTAAAGAAACTACTAAAGTGGTTGTACCATTATGTATTCCCACTACCAATGAGTGAGAATGTAAATGACTTCTTATGTGTAAGAAACCTACACAGTTCTGTAAAGATGATTCTAAATTTAGTTGATGGAAAGTATATTCACGAAGACACCCAAAGTGTAAGCGAACCTTTAAAAATGTTTTTGGCTTCCTTAGTAATGAAAGATGTACACGTTAAGGTTACTAAGATTTATGCTCTATACCTATCAAAAAGCCCCAAGTAAAGAGAATCCTGTGCTATCAAGGCTTTAGGAGGAGACTCATTTTAGCTGTGAAAATACTATAAATTGGCTTTGTCCTTTTAAAAATTCTCTTATTGAGATAATTTGCATAGCATCATATGAATTCACCCATTTAGTGTTCACTTTAGTGGCCTTTTATATATTCACATTTGTGCAACCATCACCACAGTCCAATTTTAGAATATTTCCATCATGTCAAAAAGAAGAGAGGGAAAAGACAACCCATAGACAACCCACAAAAAAACCCATTCCAAAAAATGGGCACAGGACTTGAATAGACATTTCTTCAAAGAAGGCATACAAATGGCCAATAAACACAGGAAAAGATGCTCCCCGTCATTAGGTATCAGGGAAATGCAAATGAACACCACAGTGAAATACCACGTCACACCTACTAGGATGGCTCTCATTGTAGAGACAGACGATGACAACTGTTGATGAGCATGTGGAGAAATTGGAACTCTAGTGTGTGGCCGGTGGGAATGTAAAATGGTGCAGCCATCATGGCAAAAAGGTTTGGTGGTTCCCCAAAATGTTAAACATAGGATTACCATATGACCTGGTAATTCTCCTCCCAGGTATATGGCTGAAAGAACTGAAGTAGAGACTCAAACAGATGCTTGCACGTGAATGTTCATAGCACCAGTTTCACGTGGCCAAAAGGAGAAGACAACCCAAGTGTATCCAAGATGAACAAAATGTGACCTAGCCATGTAATAGAATGTTGAAACAAGTGAAAGAAGCCAGCACGAAAGGACAAATTATTGTATGGTTCCTGTTACATAGAATATCTAGAATAGGCAGAGTCCTAAAGACAAAGTAGATGAGAGGTTACCAGGAACTGGGAGAAGGGAGTGAGTTGCTTAATTGTACAGTTTGTTTGGGGTGATAATGTCTGGAAATAGATAGCGGTGATGGTCACAGGATATTGTGAATGTATGTAATGCCACTGAATTGTACACATAGAAATGGTTAAAATGGTAAATGTTATGTATATTTTACTACAATTAAAAAAAAAAAAAGAAACCCTAGCACCACTTAGCTGTCACCCCCAGGTCCTCCACCCCCAGCCCTAGGCAGCGATTAACTTACTTTCTCTGTGGATTTGTCTGTTCTGGACATTTCATATAAATGAAACCATACAATAACATGGTCTTTCGTGACTGCCTTCTTTCATTTAGCATAATGTTTGCAAGGTTCATCCATGTCATAGCATGTGTTACTGCTGAATTTCCTGGCAGAATAATTTATTTTTATTTATTTATTTTTAAAGATTTTATTTATTTATTTTGGAGTGAGAGCGAGTGCACTCCTGTGAGTGGTGGTGGGTGGGGAGAGGGAGAAGGAGAGAGAATCTCAAGCAGACTCTGTATTTAGCACAGAGCCCAACGCAGGGCTTGATCTCACAACGCTGAGATCACGACCTGAGCCCAAACCAAGAGTCGGATGCTTAACTGACTGACCCACCCAGGCGCCTCCAGATGATTTACTTTTTATTTTTTTTTTAAAGATTTTATTTTTATTTATTTGACAGAGAGAGGCACAGCGAGAGCAGGAACACAAGCAGGGGGAGCAGGAGAGGGAGAAGCAGGCTTCCTGCAGAGCAGGGAGCCCGATGTGGGCCTCGATCCCAGGACCCTGGGATCATGACCTGAGCCGAAGGCAGACGCTTAACGACTGAGCCACCCAGGCGCCCTTATTTACTTTTTATTTTTAAAATTTTTAATTTAAATTTGGGTTAGTTAACATGAATTTCCTGTTTTTTAAATTTCTTTTTTTTTTTTTTTAAGATTTTATTTATTTGACAGAGAGAGACACAGCGAGAGACGGAACATAAGCAGGGGGAATGGGAGAGGGAGAGCAGGTTTCCCGCTGAACAGGGAGCCCTATGCGGGGCTCGATCCCAGGACCCTGAGATCATGACCTGAGCCGAAGGCAGAAGCTTTTTTTTTTTTTTTTTTTTAAAG
>NC_058416.1:66036410-66094530 GCF_002201575.2 Neomonachus schauinslandi
TTTTTTTTTTTTTTTTTTTAAAGATTTTATTTATTTTTTGACAGAGAGAGAGACAGCGAGAGAGGGAACACAAGCAGGGGGAGTGGGAGAGGGAGAAGCAGGCTTCCCGCTGAGCAAGGAGCCCGATGTGGGGCTCGATCCCAGGACTCTGGGATCATGACCTGAGCCGAAGGCAGACGCTTAACGACTGAGCCACCCAGGTGCCCCCGAAGGCAGAAGCTTAACGACTGAGCCACCCAGGCGCCCCTTAAATTTCTTTCTTTTTTTTTTTTTTTTTAAAGATTTTATTTATTTATTTGAGAGAGAGAATGAGAAAGAGAGCACATGAGAGGGGGGAGGGTCTGAGGGAAAAGCAGACTCCCTGCCGAGCAGGGAGCCCGATGCGGGACTCGATCCCAGGACCCTGAGATCATGACCTGAGCCGAAGGCAGTCGCTTAACCAACTGAGCCACCCAGGCGCCCTTAAATTTCTTTTTTTTTAAATTAATTAATTAATTTTTTAAAGATTTTATTTATTTATTTGAGAGAGAGAGAATGAGAGACAGAGAGCATGAGAGGGTGGAGGGTCAGAGGGAGAAGCAGACTCCCTGCCAAGCAGGGAGCCCGATGCGGGACTCGATCCCGGGACTCCAGGATCATGACCTGAGCCGAAGGCAGTCGCTTAACCAACTGAGCCACCCAGGCGCCCCTTAAATTTCTTTTTTAAGACTTAAAATTTTTTAGAGCAGTTTTAGGTTCACAGCAAAAGTGATAGGAAAGTACAGAGAGTTCCCATACGCCCCCTACCCCCCCACGTGCACAGCCTCCCTCATTATCAACATCCCCTCCAGAGTGATACGTGTGTTCACAACTGATGAGCCTGCACTCATACATCCTAGTCGCCCAAAAGTCCATCGTTTACATCAGGGTTCCCTTTTGGTGCTGTACATTCTATGGGTTGACTTTCTTTTTATGGTTGAACGGTATTCCATTGTATGGATATATTGCATTTTCTCTATTCATGAGTCGATGGACATTTGGGCTGTTTCCATTTTTTTGGCTCTTGTGAATAATACTGTTAGGAACATTTGTGGCCAGGTATCTGTGAGGACATAGTTTTCAGTTTTCTTGGGTATACCCTTAAGAGTGGAATTGCTGGGTCATATGGTAAGTCTGTATCTTGAGGAACTGCCGAAGACACAAGTCCCTCATCAGACATAGGATCTGCAAACATTTCCCCCCACTGTGTGGGTGGTTTTCTCACTTTTTCAGTGGTGTCTTTTGAAGCACAAAAGTATAAGGTTAGTCCTTTTGAAAGGCAGTTTATCAGAACATCAGGAGCCATAGACGTTTTCAAATTCTTTGCTCTGTTTTTTTTTTTTAAAGATTTTATTTATTTGAGAGAGAGAGAGCACAAGCAGGGGGAGCAGCAGAGGGAGAGGGAGAAGCAGGCTCCCCGCCTAGCAGAGAGCCCGATTCGGGACTCCATCCCAGGACCCCGGGATCATGCCCTGAGCCTAAGGCAGACGCTTAACGACCGAGCCACCCAGGTGCCCCTAGGCATAGTTTTATAAGGGTGTGATTCAATTAGACAGTGTCATTTCTTTTATCTTGCCTTTGTCACTTACCATGATGGCCATGGGGACTGGTCCACTTCTTTTTTTTTTTTTTTTTAGAATTTTTATTTTTTTCATTATTATTTTTTTTAAAGATTTTGTCTATTCACTTGAGAGAGAATGAGAGACAGAGAGCATGAGAGGCAGGAGGGTCAGAGGGAGAAGCAGACTCCCTGCCAAGCAGGGAGCCCGATGCAGGACTCGATCCTGGGACTCCAGGATCATGACCTGGGCCTAAGGCAGTCGCTTAACCAACTGAGCCACCCAGGCGCCCTGGACTGGTCCACTTCTTGATGGTCTTTTGAAGCTGAGCTTCGTTGGCTGCATAATAAATATCCTGTGCATGTAGGGCTATCACTTAACTCCACAGGTTTCCACGAACACATGAGGTGCTTCTAGTTGTCTTCTCTACGAGTATAGTTAGTGCTGGGATTAAAGTCTTTATGTGCGAAGCTGTTCCTGAACTTCAGATGAATTTCCTGAAGCGGAATTATAAGGGAAATGGTCTGAACAGTTTTCAAAACGACTCTTTTTTCAGATTCTAAAAAATATGTATTTACTGTAGATAATTTGAAAACCGCACACAAAGGAGAGGAAAAGCCATACCAAATCACTCTTATGCCCACTGCCAGAAATAACCAGCACTAGCATATATTTGTCTTTTCCCTGTGGAAACACGTCTATACACATATGGTAGTCTGTCACCTAACTGGGAGTGTCCCGTTAGGCAGCTTTGTAGCCGGCTCTGGAATGCGTTTCTCCTCGGGTCTTTAGAAATATACTTAAGTTCACCAATAATAATAGATGCAAAATGCTCCATTGTATGGATGGAATATTTCCTCAACCATTCTTGCTCGTTGAAACATTGCACTGATGGGGACAATTTTAGGTTCTTGTTACGTATTGCTTTCTGAGTGAGCTGTGTTCTCATGATGCTATCATCAAAAGTGGGTTATTTTTCATTGGCTTTAAAAAGTTTACAAAAGCAGGACATGTTCTATGGGAAAAAGTTCACAATAGAGAAATGAATACGTGTAATATAAGAGGCCCCTGCTTCTAGGAGTCCCACTGCTAAGAGTTTCACGTGTACCCTTCTAACACACACACAAATACACTGGTTAATTCTGTAACCAAAGCAGGATTATATATTGCATGTACTTCCCAGCAGCTTGCTGTTTTCCACTACTGTGCCATTGGGGCATCTTTATTCGCTGGGATATACAGACCTACCTCAGCCCTTCAACAGCTGCAGAACCGCCTGCCACATGGCGCCTGTGGTTCCTTTAGCCATTCCCTGAGGAGCGTCTAGGTTGTTTCCAGGTCTTCACAATCACAAACATTGCTGCAGTGAACAGCCTGGAACAACCATCTATGGAAGAGAGTTCTGGAAGTAGAAATGTATTGCAAGCCATCCCACAGCCTGAAGCGTTGTCATGTGTACTTCTGGCGGCTCTTTGTGCCAGTATCCCACCTCACGGACGTGTCTTGGCTGTCTCCTGCACAGGACCTCGGCTTGTAGTGGTCCCCCCAATGCTGAGGAGACACCACTCCCTCCTGTGAAGGCCTCCATCTTCAACCCGCCTGTCTTGCTCAAGTTCCAGCCTGTGCCAAGACCCAAAGATGACTCTGAGAACGACCCTAGCAGCACAGAGCCTGAGCCCCACAAGAGGGGCCCATAACCTCTCCCTTACAGAAGGTGGCTAAAGGAATGAATAAAGTTCCCGCGGAGGTGCCTTATTTGCGCTGGGCTCCCTAGAGGCTGTACAATCCCATGGGCTTCCTCCAGTCGAAAGAGGTGTTCAGGCTAGTGCAAGCCTGAGTTCCCCCTCAGCCTGAGCCTGCATACAGTAATTGGTCAGGTCAGTGCTACTGTGAAGTCCCCTCGCTTGCACTCTAACATGGGAATTCAGCCATGGTACTTTTTTTTTTTTTTTTAAAGATTTATTTGAGAGAGAGACAGAGAGCGAGAGAGAGCATGAGTAGGGAGGAGAGGGAGAAGCAGGCTCCCCGCTGAGCAGGGAGCCCTATGCGGGGCTCGATCCCAGGACCCTGGGATTATGACCTGAGCCGAAGGCAGCCGCTCAACCAACTGAGCCACCCAGGTGCCCCAGCCACGGCGGTGTGAAAGAGAAATGAGTGATGAGACAGTGCTGCCCTTCCCTACAGTGTCTGTGGCCCCTTTAGGCCTCACTTGACCCCACTGAGTTGCAAGTCTACCATTTTTTCCTGCACTTGGCCCCTAAACTCAAGCCTTATCCTGGTGTGGGTTTAGAAACAGTGATCTGTTCCCACCCTGAAGGAAAATAAGCTGGTGTATTAGTTTCCAACTTGGCACCTCCCTAAGGAGTTTCAGAGACAGTGACTCCTCTCACACACCAACCTGAGAATCAAACCTGCATGTGAGATGTGAGTCCTCACAAAATACTTGGGGACTGCTGGACATTAGCAGATATTCATTGAACCCTTGTGTATGCCTCACACCTTGCTTGGGACTGGAGATAATAAACCAAGTGGTTGGGGTCCCTGCTCTTAAGGAGCTCACATCCTATCCTCATGTGTGTGTGTGTAACCAGTGCATAGATCTAATTAACAGGGTTATAAGTTGTGGTAAGTCCTGTGGGAGCTGAGTTGGGCATGTATGTGGTGGGCTGTCAGGGAAGGCGTCTCTGAGGAGATGACCTTTATATTGAAACCTAGAAAATTAGAAGGAGGCAGCCACGAAATGAGAAAGGACAAGGACAACTGGCTTTGGGTGATTGGCTAGTGGTACAGTTGACTAGTAGGGGGTACAGGGGGGATGGAGAATTCTGTTTTGACCAGACGTTAAATTTGAGAACAGTGGTACCTAAGTAGAGGTCATGAATCTGGAGTGTTGGCCGTTTAATGATGAGAATCAAGGGATACAGGTGGTATATATATATATATATTTTAAAGATTTTATTTATTTATTTGAGACAGAATGAGAGCATGAGAGGGAGGAGGGTCAGAGGGAGAAGCAGACTCCCTGCGGAGCAGGGAGCCCGATGCGGGACTCGATCCCGGGACTCCAGGATCATGACCTGAGCCGAAGGCAGTCGCTTAACCAACTGAGCCACCCAGGCGCCCGATACAAGTGGTATTTAAAGCCACGAGCCTGGGTGTAGACGGAGGCCCAGGGCTTAGGCTGGGGCACAGGAAGATAGTGATCTGGTCGAGGGAAGGGTCCTTAAGAAAGGGGAACAGATGAGTGAGGGCTTTGGACTTTCGGGCTTAATGGCCACTTGCCCCTAATTCGCCCAGGAGAGGGGCCTGGAGACGGTGAGGACTGAATGGGAGGAGAACGGGCATACAGCGAATGTGGACGTGACTTTGGACGCGTCTGCCGCGGAAGGAAATAGACGCTGGTGGGACTTGCGGTGCCCCGCAGACTCTTTTTTTTTTTTTTAAGATTTTATTTATTTATTTGAGAGCGAGAGAATGAAAGAGAGCACATGAGCGGGGGGAGAGTCAGAGGGAGAAGCAGACTCCCTGCCGAGCAGGGAGCCCGATGCAGGACTCGATCCCGGGACTCCAGGATCATGACCTGAGCCGAAGGCAGTCGCTTAACCAACTGAGCCACCCAGGCGCCCTGCCCCGCAGACTTTTTTTAAAGATCCAGGTGAAACCAGGGCGGGCTTGAGCAGGGACGGCACATAGCCAGGGCTGGATTGGTATGCGAAAGGTCCAGAGAGAGCATCCCCCACCCGCCCGGGGAAAGTGGGGCTTCGAGGCAGAGGCCTCTCGGCCCACCAGCACCTAAGCCCTACCGCGAGCTCCGCCCAGGCACCCTAGGACCAGGCTGTACCTGCTGGGCATGCGCACTTGGCACCAGGCGCCACAGTTCCCGCACGCCCCTCGCCCACTTCCGGGGCGGGTCCGCGGGACCCGGAAGTAATTAGGGAGCTGGGCCCGGAAGTCGGAATCTGGATTGTTTGCCGTCGTTTCTCCGCGCTCGCTGGTCCTGGCACTGCCAGCGCAGCCGCAGCCGCAGCCGCCGCCGCCATGGGGAAGCGACAGCATCAGAAGGACAAGATGTAAGTTGATCCGCAGCCGGGAGCGGAGCCCCGCTCGGCTCGGTGCCCGCCTGTCCCGCACTCCGCGCCGACCCCTTCCCTCTCTCAGAGCTGGTTCCCAGAGCCACTCTCAAATGCCGCTTCGTCCCAGAAGCCTCTGACCCCTTCCCCAGGCGGAGAATTACCCCCCACCCCATACCCCGGCGCCTAGGTCTCCCGGGCTCCCGGTTCTAACGCACCGTAGGTGTCCTCATCCGAGCGTGGCCCACCCACCACCTCGGCGCTGGGCGAGCACGGGCCCCTGAACTCTTGAGTTCTGCTCCTGAATCAGCCCCTTCCTGTCCTGCGCCTCCAGTCTCCCTGCGTGCTGGCTCGTCGGGCTGCACTCATGCTCCGAGTTTTGCAGTTTAAAACAAACTAGTCTTGGGCGCCTGGGTGGCTCAGTTGGTTAAGCGACTGCCTTCGGCTCAGGTCATGATCCTGGAGTCCCTGGATCGAGTCCCGCATCGGGCTCCCTGCTCGGCAGGGAGCCTGCTTCTGCCTCTGACCCTCCCCCCTCTCATGTGCTCTCTCTCTCTCATTCTCTCTGTCTCAAATAAATAAATAAAATCTTTAAAAAAAAAAATAAATAAAATAAAACAAACTAGTCTTGCCCCGTGCTCCCCTCCAGCTGCCACTGTGGTTTGTTGTTGTTTTTCTAACAAGACGTGAAACACTTGCATCTGCTTGCTGTGTTTTGATGTCTCTTGAAACCAATCCAGGCAGGCTTTACTCTGCAGCACTACTCTTGTCAGGATCCCAGTAACTTCTCTGTTGCTAAGTCTAGTAGTCAGTTCACAATTCTCATTTTGTTGGGCTTCTCAACAGCATATGACACAGCTGACCATCTCGCTCCTTCTGAAGCCCTTCTTTAGTATGTGGGACACCATATGGTCTTGGTTTTATGTCTGCCTCAGTGGCCTCTCTATTCTCAGTCTCCTTTGCTGGATCCTCCTCCCTCTCTCCCAGACTTCATACATTCATGTTCTCCACGTTTTTTCTCCCTTTACCTTCTTTGTAGTCTCCTCTCTTAAAATAGTCAGCTGCTTACTCAACATCTCCAGTTGGAGGTCTGATAGACATCTCAAATTTAATATGCTCCCCCCTCATTTCCCCCCTCTCAGTGGTCACACCGCTATTTAGTTTCTTAGGTCAGAAGTCTGGGAGTTAGCCTTGGTGCCTTTCTCCTGCGGCTCTCTCCTCCCCCTGTTCATCGGTAAATCTTTGTGGTTCTTCCAGGAACCACTTCTCACTCATCCACCAACCCTCCCATAGGTGGAGTTTATGTCCGCTCCTCCTTGAACCTTTGTAGTTGCCTCCTGATTGGTTTTCTGCTGCCTCTCTTGCTTGTCCCTCTCTACACAGGCGCCAGAGTGATGCTTTGAGGACTTATGTTAGATCATGCCAGGGCCCTACTCATAACCCTCCAGCAGCTTTCCATACTGCTTAAAGCTGATCCACAGCTCTTACCCAGCTTCTGGGTAAGACCGAGTGGTCCGACCACCACCCTTCTTCATCTGCTGCCCCATGCCCGTGTGCACACTCTTCTTCAGCGACTTCACCCTTTTCTGAAAACACAACAGCTGTTCCTGTCTCAGGGCTTTTATATGTGATAAGCCTGCTTGGTCCCTCTGCCTGAAAAGTTCTTCCCCGAGATCTTCCCATGGCTAGCTCTTTTGCATCATCAAGACTTCTGTTAAGTTTTGTTCATTTTCTTCAGAGGAAAGCAGGATTGTTTGTATTTGCTTATTAATTTGTGTATCCCTGTGTTCTGTTGTATTTACTACTATGGGTCTGACACAAAGTAGGTGTTTAATAAGCATTTGCTGAATGAGTGAAACGATTCAGTCATCACTTACTTCCAGAGACTGTCCTCTTTATAAAGGGGGGTGGTAGTAATATTCTCTTTCTCTTCTTCAGGTACATTACCTGTGCCGAATACACTCACTTCTATGGTGGCAAGAAACCAGGTAAGGCATGAAATCCTTCTGTTTCCCTTGGTGTGGATGTATGTGTGTGTGTGTGTGGGGGGGGGTGTAATTAAGGAATGATGTCTTCACTATACAATGAGACTGTAAAAATTAATAATGAACAAGAACACAGAGGGGCGCCTGTGTGGCTCAGTCGTTAAGTGTCTGCCTTCGGCTCAGGTCATGATCCCAAGGTCCTGGGATCGAGCCCCACATCGGGCTCCCTGCTCCGCAGGGGGCCTGCTTCTCCCTCTCCCACTCCCCCTGCTTGTGTTCCCTCTCTCGCTGTATCTCTCTCTGTCAGATAAATAAAATCTTAAAAAAAAAAAAAACACAGAAACTGTAGCAGACGGATAGGTTGAGAACACAGATAATTCACAAAAGAGAAAATACACTAAACACATGAGAAATGTTTAATCTTGGTGGTGATATTTTTTGTGTGTGTGAGAGCACGTGTGAGAGCAAAAACAGGCTGGGGAGGGACAGAGAGAGAGAGAGAGTCTCAAGCAGGCTCCATACTGAGCACGGAGCAGACGTGGGGCTTGATCTCACGACCCTGAGACCATGACCTGAGCTGAAATCAAGAGTCAGGCGCTTAACTGACGGTGCCATCCAGGCGCCCCAGTGGTGATACTTTTTGACATAGATTAAAATAACATTCTTTTTTCTGTCAAGTTAATAAAGAATAAAAAGAATGATAATACCCAAATCTATCAAGGCTGCAGTAAAAAGAGCACGTTCTCATTAATTGCTGTTGGGGATAAAACCAGCACAGCTGTCTTGGAAAGCCAAGCCAGACCCCACAGCAAAGGTGTTAGGGTTGTGGGAGAAACCCAGCCGCAGTGGCTTAAGCAAGTATGTGCTTTTTCCTCTAAGTGTGTTCTTGATGTACTCCATGTGTTCTACTTATTGAAAGGTTTTTTAACCTACACTAGTTTTTGCAGTAGGTAGTTTACATGAACCTTTTCTTAACGTGGGATTGAATTATTGGTAAGAACACATCCATGAGGTTATTCACAGAATAAACTTTCTTTTATTTTCATCTTAAACAGATATTCCACAAGCAAATTTTCGTCGTTTACCTTTTGATCACTGCAGGTAAGAGTTTCGAGTGTTAATCTGTCCCTCCTAGTTGTTTTCTGATACTCATTATTTGGCAGTGAATCTGATCCTTGGAGATGCAGATGTGGGTTCTGTCTGTGTTCCCCTACCTAGATCTTCCTTGAATTGAGAAAAGGTGACCTAACAGTGATAAGAACTAATACTTACTTTCTGTTCATTCTGTGTCTGTATGTTTATGCATTGTTTCTTTTAGCTTCTTTTTTACCTTCCAGGGTAAGTAGACTCTGTCATTAAGCCTATTTTACACTTGAGAGGATCAGTGTTTAAAAGTGGGAAGTCCCTCACCCCGGTGTCACATCTAGAAAGTGATGCCATCGAGGCTTGAACCCCGTGGACTGACTCCGGGCCCATGTCTTTCATGCTTTACTTTTAGTCCAGAGTCTAGGTAGTAACAGCATCAGTAATAGTCATGATACTGTGAACCCCTTCCCCCGCACCGGGAACACAGGTTACTGGTGGGGATGGGGAGAGACCCAGCTGTAGAGACACTCAGAGGCTTCTTCCTACCATGGTTGGTATGTGTATGAACAGAAGGTGGGTCTGCTGGAGAAGTGGGGCTAGCATTAATGAACCCCAGGACATTGGGGGTTTGGGGATGGTCCATTGGGCCTGAGTTGCCCCAAGCTCAAGCTGTGATCATCCCTGCTCTGGACACATGCATCGTGTGTGTGTGTCCCATTGGTTTCTGATTCCGTAGGTCACGATGAGCCTTGAGAACTGACAGCGCTCCTAGTGTTCTCCGCCAGACACCACAGGGCAGGAAGGGCCAGGGATGCAGCCACTCGGTCTGCCCCTGGAGACTCCCTCGGAGCATTGAGTGAGGGCTTTCCCTGCTCCTGGCACTTGCTCAGGGAGGGTCAACAAGTGAGACCCAGGCATCATTGGCTGGATTTCTCCCCACCAAGTTTTGTCATCAGCCTCATGGGAATCTGTTCTCATTCAGAGTGTGTATGAATGGATTTTATGGAAATACTTTCATCCTTGGTTCCTAGTTCCTCCAAGAGGTCTCTAAACTGTGTTTCACCCACTTTTTAACTACCTTGGGTTTTGGGTAAAAATGTGCTTTGAGAATATGCCCTTCAAGACCCGTTTGGGAGAAGATGCATGTACGGTGTGTTGCCATTTGGAGCTTGCTTTGGTGTTGGGTCCTGTTTTCATCAGTCCCCAGCAGGATCACCACTGGGTTAGAGTAGTAGGTTGGGCCAGAGAGGGAGGGCTTTCTGGAGCAGCATCTGGGGAGGTGACCCTGTCACTGCCAGGCTGTCCAGGTCCGGGGGACTGACCTGTGCTGACCAAACTTAGAGATGACCGATTTACAA
The DNA here is from genome assembly GCF_002201575.2 of Neomonachus schauinslandi. Classification (NCBI taxonomy): domain Eukaryota; kingdom Metazoa; phylum Chordata; class Mammalia; order Carnivora; family Phocidae; genus Neomonachus; species Neomonachus schauinslandi. The sequence continues at coordinate 66,046,487 of NC_058416.1, forward strand.
ATAAGCCAGGTCAGCCAGGGCTCTTGATGGCTAGCGATGGAAACCCCGTGAAAGGAAAAAGGGTACTGGCTCAAGCAAGGTCACCATGTACAGTCTCCCTTCATCTATATGTTCTGCTTTTCCCAAGTAGACGCTCCACGAGGTGGTAAATGGCTTGTGGCAGTCTGGGTCTCTGCAGACCCATCTACCCCCATATCCATGTATTAGAACTTACCCAGGGCTCCTAGGGCACTTGCCTGAGTCATGTGCCTACCCCTTGGACATGTGGGGGGAATTGTGTGCACACTCTAAGCAGGAGCAAGCAGGGCACCCCCAGACCAGGATAGGTCCACCAGAGTCTCTTGGGATGAGAGAGGGCAGCTCTCAGTAGAAGAGTATGGCCTGCATGCCATGTGAGGTTTTAGGGAGTGAATTCCAGTCCTGCTGCCCCAAGGCTACCCTCAGGAACCTCTTTTGGGCTCGAACATGATGACACATGTCAGGTGACACGGCAGAGAGAGTGGGGAGAACGGCTGCTGTCCCCCCAAGGCCCCCTCAGCACCTCCTGGGACCCTTGCCTTGTATTGATTGGTGTGTGCAGGGAGCTTCTGAGGGGCGGGGATGTGGGGGTCACCTCTGTACTGGCCCCTGGCCCTGGCTGGGCAGAGGAGCCCCGGAATTGTTGGAGGGAAGCAGGAGGAACAAAGGGAGAAGTCACGGGAGCCACTGCGTGACCCGGAGTGACTCTGTCCTTTCTCAGTCTCTCTCTGCAGCCCTTCGTCTACCCAGTCTGCACCCCTGAAGGCGTCGTCTTTGACTTGCTGTGAGTTTTCCCTTGACTTTAGAGCTAACAAAAGGGGTGAGACTGTGGACACCCACTCAGGAAGGGGGTATGGGACCAGCTGGAGGGGTTGTGGCTTCAGGTAGTGCCAAGCCAGGCCGCACACTGGGGTCTTGGCAGCCTCGGGAGCATTGGGTGGCCCCTTGGGGACCCAGGAGAGACTTCCAGAGCCTCGGGGATGAGGCCGCAGTGTTGGTGTGACCCCTGGCCAGGCAGCCTTGCTGGCAGGCGCTACTGTCCCTGCCTGGGGTGGCATTGACCTTTCCCCGCGCATGGGGGAGCCTAGGGTTCTAATTGGCCTACCTATACCTGTTTTGGATGTTAATGAACTTGAGTACTTTTCACTTTATGAAAGCAGAGTCATAATTTAGGTACATAGTTTCCCAGTGCTGTGTTTTGAAGCATGATGCTCAGTTTTATGTTCCAACATAAACCAGCTTCTGTAACTTTTTCATGCTTCAGTCTCTTTTTAGAGAATGTGGAAAATACTTCAAAATAAAAGGAAAAATTTATCTTAATCACACTATCCAGGATAACTACTGTCAACATTTATACTCCTCTTTTTCTGTGAGTTTATTTGTGGTACATGGTTGAGATAATACTGCAAAGATAGTTCCTTTTTTTTTTTTTTTTTTTAAGATTTTATTTATTTGACAGAGAGAGACACACTGAGAGAGGGAACACAAGCGGGGGAGTGGGAGAGAGAGAAGTGGGCTCCCTGCAGCCCGATGTGGGGCTCGATCCCAGGACCCTGGGATCACGACCTGAGCCGAAGGCAGATGCTTAACGACTGAGCCACCCAGGCGCCCCATGCGAAGATAGTTCTGAATCCATTTTTCACTCAGTTGTGTCGTTCAGAATTCTCTGGAAGCCTGACTTTCGATGCTGGCCCAGTATCTCACTGTATGGACGTATCAACATTTACATGTATCTTTTCTCGCTGGTTTGTGTTGTTTATCCGTAACCACAATAAAAACACTAGGTGTGTTTTTATTGAAACCCACGTATCCAGAAACACTCCTCACTTCCTTGGTCAAGGCAAGGTGCTAGCAGAAGTGAAGCGGAGCGAAGCCCATTCGCAGCTCTCACCCGGACGGGGCCCTCCTGGATGGTGGCCTTGCCACCGGGCTGCACCTGTCCGCCTGGCTGACATTCTCTCCTCTCTTCCCTTCAGTAACATCGTCCCTTGGCTTAAGAAGTATGGGACCAACCCCAGCAATGGAGAGGTAGGTGGCCGGGCAGGAGTTTAAGTGATGCCGAGTGAATGCTATCCTCGCGTCTGTCCTTTGGGTCTGTGGTTTTCGCGTACACACAAGCGTGGTAGAGGACCGTTCACGGGGCACTGTGAATGGGACTGTTCTCCCCTCCCTTCCCCACACTGTTCCTTTCTGGAAATGTTCCCTCACGTACACACTTTTGTACAGGTGTACATCTTCTTTCCTTGGGCCATGGATGCAGTCACACGTGCGAACGCCTCTGTACTTTGCTTTCACACCCCTTGGAGTGTTGGAGATCTGAACACCCATGCGTCGAGCCCTGCTGTGTTCTGTGGTGGCTGCATGCGTCTTCCTGGGGGGCTGCCGCAGCGTGTTTGAAGTCACCCGCTGTTACGGCGGACAGGGACTACCCTTGTGCACGTTTCTCTGGACACATATACGAGTGTCCTCCCAGGACTGCTGGGTCACAGGGTGGGTGCATTTTCTGTTTTGGTAGCTACTGGCAAATTGTCCTCCAGGGAAGTTGCAAACGCCTGTTCCCCTTTCCCCCAACGAGTATCATCAGGTTTTAGACATTTTCCTTGCCTCGCCTCAGTATGAAAGCGTTAATTTTTTTTAAGATTTTATTTTTAAGTAATCTCTGCACCCAACACGGGTTGGGTGCAGAGCCAAGTTCCAGCTTAGTCGCCTTTTCTGCCCCCCCCGCCTTGCCTCCATCATAAACCCGTGGGGCTGCTACGTTTCCCACTTTCCTGTGGTCCCTTTACTTCTCGGAGCCCTCGCGTTCCCTCACACTGCAGGCCCATTTCTTCAGTTCCTCAGTTGCAGCCACTTATTCAGCGAGGTGTGAGCCTGTGCTGTGTGCAGGGCCTGTGAGCTGTTGGCTGTGGGAGGTGTAGGCGGTCACTGGCAGGGAGCCGGCGGGGGGGGTGGTCTTGGGGAGCGTCTGTGGAGCAGTGCCGTCGAAGCTGAGACCGGGGTTGGGGGGGAGATGGTGGTAGATAGAGGCCACGTCATGGGGGCCTTGAAGGCCCTGGGGGAGCTCAGGTTTGTTTTGGGGGTGCTGGAACCGGGCAGGGTTTCGGGCAGAAGTGTGTCACGATCGGGACTGTGTTTTAAAGGCTCGCCTTGGCTGCGGTGTGGGAAATGGGACTATAGGGAGGCAAGGGTGGAAGGTGGGAGAGCAGCCAGGGAGCTATGCACTTGTCTGCGCGAGAGGTGCTGTGCAAACGTGGACCAGGAAGAAGGCTGAGGAGGTGGCACAGAGAGGCCGGACTCACCATTGCTGTTACAAATGGACCTGTGGGCCTTGCGGGGCCCTCACATCAGGGTCTGTGTTTCCCCGGGGCCGGGGAGAGCCCAGTAGGGGCCTTTTAGTGCAGTCCCATCTTCGGAGGACTGGATCAGTTAGCATGTCCTATGCCAGGGATGCCAGGGACGGACGGGTGGAACCAGGTGATCTAGCCTGTGCTTGGCGTTCCGGGCCAGTGGGGCTTCAGCAGGAAGGCAGACCCCTCAGAAGCAGAGCCCCGAGTGGCAGGAGGGATTTGGGTGCACGAGTAGGGGCAGGCAGTTGGGGTGGAGGTGGAATGAGGAGGGCCAGCAGGGAGGGTGGGCACTTCTGTGTGACCTTGGAGGACAGTTGGCTCCAGGGTGTCTGGGGTGGTGCGTGAGGCTGAGAGGTTAACCTGATGAAATACGGAGGCGGCCGGGTCTGGCACCGTGGAGCTGAGAGCCGGCCAGAGCCAGGGCCTTGGAGCCGTGTGTGCTAGGATAAGGCCCTGTCCTGATGGGGAAGGCAGCAGTCTGCGTGAGGCCAGGTCAGTTCTGTGACGGAGACCCTGGAGGCCGTGCAGGGTGGAGGCCGCCGTCAGGGAGGCCCAGGAGGACCTGGGCTCTGTGAGGCTTGACGGGGAGGCAGTGAGGGCCAAGCCGTGTGAACCGTGTCCTGGTTGCCAGCGTAGGTAGGACAGGTGAAATGTCACTGGTTCTTTACTTAGCCGAGGTCTTGTTACCTGATTCCTGGAGGCCCTTCTGTGCTGTCTGGGCTCCGCTGGCCCCTGTGACAGAGTGTAGGGTGCTGTGGGCCCCTCGCGTCAGGTGGGTGACTCACCAGTGGTCCTTCCCTGCCCTTGGAAGAAAGGGGGCTAGACTGGGGGTGCGCGTTCTGGGCCTGGCCACCAGAAAAAGCCTGTGGGCTTTTTTCTCAGACGGTTGAGGTGATGCTTGCAGCCTGGCCTCCCTAAGGAGAGCGCTGTCCTTCGGGTGTCTGCTGTGTCCTTCTCAGTTTTGGTCATTTGGAAGCGTGACTGGCAGTGTTCCTGTGAGGCCTTCTGCTGGGAGCCACTGTGGGCTTCCGGGGGCTTCCTGTGGGGTCCGTGCTGCCTGCCTGTGCCCCGTGATTGGCTTGTGTTCAGGGTCCGTTGCCTTCCCTGATGCGAATGCCACGCCAGCCTCAGTGGAACAGCCGGGGTCAGGCTGAGGGTCTGCACTCTGTGTTCCCAGGGGTGGCTGTGCCCCTGGACTCCCTCATGTCTTCTTGTCCATGCTTGTCCTCACGGCCTCGGTCTCCTTCCCCGTGGATATTGTCATTCGGTTGCCTCTGAGCGCTTTTTGTTGCTTTGGGCATTTTGCTTCACGGGTGCTCTGCAGGGCCCCAAAACCTCGGCCTCTGGCCAGGCCCAGTATGGCAGCTAAACAAGGGCAGTTCACCAAGGGCTGGCTTGGCCCATGTCACTTCTCGGGGACCCAGGAGGAGCATGTTATGTGCAGGGTCATGCACCCAGGCCGCCTGGGCCTGAAGGAGGAGGGCTATCTGATGGGAGCAGCCTCGGAGCGAGGACCCTGTTGTCTGCCCTGAGTTGAATGCTCACCTGCACTGGGCCGAGGAGGGGAGGGCGAGGACACAGGGGCCCGGCCCTGGGATGCCCACCAGCGTTTCCTCTGTGCCTCGCTCGGGTAGGCAGGGCCGGTCCTGCACCAGAGTGGCCAGGGGCCAACCGGGATGTGGGCCCTCAGTCAGGCGCTCCTGGGCACGCAGCCTTGCCTTCCCCTATTGGGGTCTCTCCACGGCCCCCTTCACTTGCTCCAACCCAGGCCCCCGACTCCAGGGCAGCTTTTTCCCCCTGGCTGCCTGGACTTTGTTTTATTGTAAGGTTTGCCATAGAAGAGGTAAACCGCAGACAGTGCAGGAACTGTGAAAAATAGAGGACCCATCACTCAGCATGTGGGGGTGTTGATTCCTTCCCCCCTACTTTAAAAAAAATTTTTTTTTTGTTATGTTAATCCCCATACATTATATCATTAGTTTTCGATGTAGTGTTCCATGATTCATTGTTTGTGCATAACACCCAGTGCTCCATGCAGAACGTGCCCTCCTCAATACCATCACCAGGCTAACCCATCCTCCTCCCCCTTCCCCCCCCGCCCACTTTTTAATGTTCTGTCTTTCTTAAATAGTCCTACAGCAGAACAGTAGGGGCACGCCTATGTGCCCCCCAGCCAGATGAAAAAAATACGTTCATTTTTAACTTCAGAAGTAGTCAGTGCATCAGGGCTCACAATAAAAACGTGTGAACATTTGAGAAGTATAAAACACACCTCCACCCTCAGCCTCTAGGTGGGGGTCGCCCCTGTGAGCGGGTCAGGGTGCCACTCAGAGACTGGGGGGTTCCGTGGGGCGGCCCCTGCGGCTTTACCTCTTAACTGCAGCTGTGAAGGCTTGCGTGGTCAGAGACATTGCCCATCTCTCTGCTTCACCCAGCCTCATAGGCTCCGCGTTTCTTCACATCAGCCACTTACTCGTTATTACTAATTATTAATTCTTCTTCTTCCAGAAACTGGACGGGAGGTCCCTGATCAAGCTGAACTTTGCAAAGAACAAGGAAGGTGAGTGATCCCTCTTACAGCCAATTCAAAGACTGTGCCACAGACCCCAATGCCCCTGCTTCTCACCAAGTTCTCTGCAGAATCCATCATTCCTTTCTGATCAAGCTGGACACTTAATTTTTCAAATATGTAGGGGCGCCTTGGGCTGACTGAGTCAGTGGAGCACGCAACTCTTGATCTCGGGGATGTGACTTCAAGCCCCACATTGGCAGTAAAGATTACTTAAAATAATAAAATGGTTAAAGTGGCAAAGGTTATGTGTACTTTACCCCAATTAAAAAAGAGATGTAACATAATTTCTCCTTAAAGGTCCAGGTAGTTTAAAGCTGGGGATGGGGTGGGGGATGAAATGTTGAGTTTGGCACTTCTTCCCACGAGGGCAGTGGGGCCATGAGGGTTGCTGATGGCCTTTGTGCATACAGTTGGGCCCTGTGGGCATGGACCCTGTCTAGCTGCGACCCTGGTCTGCTCATTGCTGGGGGCAGGAGCTGCTCAGAGGCCAGGGCAGGTGGGTGTGGGGGTGTGATGGATTTGCCGGGTTCTTCGGCTGGGCTTCTCCTCACCACTGCTTGTGAAGCCCCACCCCAGCCCAGGGATCTTGCTTTGTAGTCCTCCACACCCTCCGCTGGTCTTCTCAGATACCAGAGCTGAGGTGACCCTCGCAGGCACCGACCTTGCTCTTGGCTCTTTGTGGGTCTGGCACAGTTTTCTCAGCCCGTGTAGATGCCACGGTTGAGGTTGTCTGCGCTCCCGGCAAGATGCTGAGGCACCTGACGCTGGGGCCCAACACGCCTGTCTCGCCCCAGAGCTGGTGCCGGCTCACTGTAAATGAGGGAGTGGCCTCGACAAAACAGAAGCACAGCGCTTTGTGGACGGTCTTGGAGGTCAGGGAGCTCCACGCTGGTAGCCAAGCACTGTAGACCCCCCGCTCTGAGATCGGCTAACTCAGAGGCCCACAGTGTGCCTCTCATTTAGCACATATTTACTGAGTGCCTGCCATGTGCAGAGAGCAAAACAGGCCACATCCCTCCTGGAATAAAAGGAGCTTACATTATGGTGAGGGAGGAAACTGGAAAACAGCTCCCCATAGCGTGTCAGAGGCTGCTGCTTCCAGCAACCGAAGATAAGGAGCGGGGAGGAGAGAGTCATAGCAAGACACGCTGACGGGGTTTGCGTGGGAATCCGATGAGAGAGGAGGCATGAGGGGATGTGGGGGAAAGCATTCCAGGCAGAGGGCACAGCCAGTGCAAAGGCCCTGAGGAGGCCTGTATTGCTGGAACAGTGTGAGGGGTGGAAGCAGGGGGCTATGGTCAGAGGGGTCTGGGTTGGGGCGAGCAGAGCAGTCGTGCAGGGCATGGGCAACCACAGGACTCTCCGCTGCCAGCCAGAGAGGAGAGACGAGATCTGACCATTCACCTGGGGTTTTTTTAACATTTTTTACCAGCAAGCACTTTTTTTTTTTTTTTTTTAAGTACGCTCCACACCCAGCATGGAGCTCAGTGCAAGGCTGGAACTCACAACCCTGAGATCAAGACCTGAGCTGAAATCAAGAGTTGGATGCTTGGGGAGCCTGGGGGGCTCCGTAGGTTAAGCGTCTGCCTTCGGCTCAGGTCATGATCCCAGGGTCCTGGGATTGAGCCCTGAGTCAGACTCCCTGCTCTGCGGGGAGCCTGCTTCTCCCTCTCCTACTCTCCCTGCTGTGTTCCCTCTCTTGCTGTCTCTCTCTGTCAAATAAATAAATAAAATCTTTAAAAAAAATAAAAAAAAAATAGGGCGCCTGGGTGGCTCAGTTGGTTAAGCAACTGCCTTCGGCTCAGGTCATGATCCCGGAGTCCCTGGATTGAGTCCCACATCGGGCTCCCTGCTCAGCAGGGAGTCTGCTTCTCCCTCTGACCCTCCCCCCTCTCATGTGCTCTCTCTCTCATTCTCTCTCTCAAATAAATAAATAAAAAATCTTTAAAAAAAAAAAATTTTTTTTTAAATAAAATCTTAAAAAAAAAAAAGAGTGGGATGCTTAACCAACTGAGCCACCCAGGCGCCCCTTTTGCTTTGTTGTTGTTTTAAAAGATGCGAGAGCGTGGGCATGTGCGTGAGGAGGGGGAGGGGCAGAGGGAGAGGAGGAGAGAGAATCCTCAAGCAGACTCCATGCTGAGCACGGAGCCTGCCATGGGGCTCAGTTCCAGGACCCTGAGACCATGACCTGAGTCGAAGTCAAGAGTCGAACGCTTAACCAACTGAGCCACCCAGGTGCCCCTTTGGCTTTGTTTTTAATTGAAAACTGCAGACACATGAAAGTAGAGAGAATTAGTATGGTGATCCCCTGCCCCGTAGCCATCACCCAGCTTCGTTCCTGTCCACTCAGGGCTGTGTGATTTTATCTGCTCCCCTTTGGCACCTGCTTCGGTAATTTTGAAGCAAGTATCAGATACCATGTCATTTCATGCCTAAGTACTTCAGTGTGTATCTGTAAATGATAAGGGCTTAAAAAGTAATCAGTACTATCATCACACCTAAAAATTTAACAGGAATTCTTTAGTATCATCAGATGTCCAGCCCGTAGTCAAAATTCTGGAATGCTTTCATAATCGTTTTTTTATAGTTTTCAAATTAAGATTATTTATTTATTTGACAGAGAGAGAGATAGCGAGAGAGGGAACACAAGCAGGGGGAGTGGGAGAGGGAGAAGCAGGCTTCCCGCATGAGCAGGGAGCCCGATGCGGGGCTCGATCCCAGGACGCTGGGATCGTGACCTGAGCTGAAGGCAGACACTTAATGACTGAGCCACCCAGGCGCCCCTCAAATCAAGATTTTTTTAAAAGTCCACACAAATCCGTGTGATTGCTATCTCCTCAATCTCTGATCTGTAAATATCCCCCCCACACACTTTTTTTCCACAGTGTATTCATTGGGACTTACTTGAACGGGCTTCCTGGCTGCCTGGTGTGGAGTCAGTGGGGCAGGCGTGGGGAGGGCAGTGGGAGTTTGTTGCAGTAATGCAGGCGAGGGTATAGGAGGTTAGGGAATGTGGCAAGGTCTGAGATGGAGGAGGAAGATCTTGTCTAGGGTGGTGGCTGCTAGCAGCGGGCTGGGGGCTGATGGTGCAGACTCCTCCAAGGAAGGCCATGCAGGGCTTGGGTTTTGCAGGATGACTGGGAGTTTCCCACTGGGATTGGAGCAGGGGGCGTGAGTGGCTGACTGTCCCTCTGGGTCTCCGTTCTGGGCCTGCTGACACGGGGTTCTGCCTCCTCCCTTGCTCTGACCTTAGCCCTTTCTCTGACTGGTTTTGCATGGGCCTTCTTTCTAGGAAAGTACCACTGCCCAGTGCTGTTCACCGTGTTCACCAACAACACCCACATCGTAGCTGTCAGGACCACTGGTAACGTCTACACCTATGAGGTGGGTTCTCAGGAACTGTGTCACATGTAGGCTTTTCAGGTGTGTGGCTCAGGGCGACCCTGGGCTGGCGCTGAGTTTGCACCAGGCACCGTGGGCACAGCCTGGCCTCGTCCCAGTGTAGTCGGGAAGAGATGTGCCCTTCCTGCGGCCTCCAGACCGGAAACCTGGGGTGTGGTTTTGTACCCCAGGGGTCTGCCCCACAGTCTTTGTCTTCATTGATCAGGCCCTGGGAGGGAATCTGTGCTCTGAGGGCAGGCCCAGGCCTGAGGGGAGTGCTGAGCCAGGCGCCCCCCCCCCCCCACCGCCGCTGGCATCCCCTGGAGGGGCAGATGCAGGATGGTGGGCAGGCCCCGCTCCCCGCCCCCAGCCTGCTGCTCCGGGTGGGCCGGCAGAGGGCACAACAGCAGCCGTGTTGGCGCCGTGTGGCAGGGAAGCCCCCTCTGAGCTGTTTTCCCACCTGTCCCTGGCCATTGGCAGGGTCTGGGTGGCCAGCGCTGCCCTAGGGGCTCCGGGGTCGCTTTTGCCCAAAGAGTGCACAGATTTGGTGCAAGGGGTTTGGTAGAGCTGCATGGCCGGCCTTGTTGAGCCTGTTTGCTGATGTCACGTGTGTAATGGGAGTGTCCTTCGGTGAGCCTTGCTGAGATGGCTGGTTCGAGTGTCCGGGGGCTCAGCAGGCTCCGCCCTCCGTGGTGGGGCTCTCGGCAGTGGGTACATGGTCACGCCGTCCTTTTCCTCACCCCTGGAATGGCGCTGGCACCCACCCAGGGCCAGGGTTGGGGCAGGCACCATAACGGTGGGCTCCCTCCTGGCTGCAGGCAGTGGAGCAGCTAAATATCAAGGCCAAGAATTTCCGAGACCTGCTGACGGACGAGCCCTTCTCTCGGCAGGACATCATCACCCTCCAGGTGGGTGCCCTCTGCCAATCCCACCTCCCTGCCCAGGCTCTGGGGCCTGACTGGTTGCAGTTTCCCAGCTGCCCCCAGCTCCTGGCAGCGCCCCCAGCCCCAGCGCCCCTGCTCTCTGTCAGCCCAGGTCTTCACACGGCCGCTTCCATCTGGCTGTCACATCTCTCCTTCCGATGCCTGTCCTTGCTGCATCAGGGCCGCTCATCTCTGCCCCCAAAGCCATGTCCGTATCCAAGTGGGAGAGGACAGGCTAGTGTGTGCCCTGCCCCAGCATCGAGCATAGGCGTGCCTCTAGGTGTCAGCCCTGAGTGGGTTCCTGAAAGACCTGGACTTAGAAACTTCGGAGATGGCCTTCGTGGGCCGTTCCTGTCCTTGGCATGTCCCATCCTCATCAGCGGTCCATGTGTGCTCCCTCCCACGGGGTGGGCTTGCCGTCACCAGGGCCCGAGGCACTGCGGGCTCTGTGGCATCCGGGCCAAAGGGAGCGCGGGGGGCTGTGGGAGGCCTAAGGTGGCTGCCCCATGCCTGCCCACATCCCCTAGATGAACGTCCGTTCGTGCTCATCAGCCATGTGCTGGGGAGAAGGGGACACAGTGTGCCGCTGTCCCCACCCCTGCTTGTGGCCCTGCCTGGGCAGAGCCTGCTCATGACCCCTGGTGCCCTCCGTTCCCTGCTCGATAGCCCAGATCTCTGTGCTGCCCCCGGCCTCTCTCCTTCTGGGCCCAGGACCCTCAGGCCGCCCGCCCATCCTTTGCTGCCCGGCTCACTCTGCTGCGTGTGTTCTTTTTGCTGCAGGACCCCACCAATTTGGACAAATTCAATGTCTCCAGTTTCTTTCATGTGAAGAATAACCTAAAAATAACAGATCCTGGTAGGTACAACCACAGCTGGCCTGGGTGCCAGGGGTTTGGGTGAAACAGGTCAGTGCTTTCTGGGTAAAGCCCTCACCTTGCTGGCGGCGGGAGCACCCAGGAGCCTTGCCCAATCCCAGACCGGCTGATGCTTCGCTTCTGTGCCGAGGTTCGCAGGACCGCACTTGCCCACGCCCGCCCACAGGGGCCTGATGTGGGGAGTCCCAGCTGGGGCCCATATGCTTGGTGCCCACAGCCGCATACAGTGGAGGCCTGGCTCCTGCCTCCGCCCCAGGGTCCCTTGAGGCCATGTCCTCTCCCAGGTCCTCCTCTCGCTCCTTAGAAATTGTCTCTGTTCCCATTGCGGGGACAGGTGATGACTGCGGGCTGCTGGGTCCCTCTGGTGTGGACGCAGGTCCTGGGCGGGGGTGTGACTGGGGCCAGGGCAAAGCTGGGGACGGAGTCCAGAGCTGACCACAGCCGAAACTGGGCGGGCTGACTTGCCATCCTTGCGGGCTGTTGCCTCGAGCTCTTCCCCGCACCCCCTCCCCTGCATCGTGGCCACCAGGAAAGTGTCACCGTGTGGAGGCTTGGGTTACTTGGCCTGCGTCCTGTTCCGGGCTTCTGCTGTTGCAGCTGGCTCTGGCCTCCTGTCCCTGTCACGCCTGTCTGGGGACATTGCTGGGGGATCGGCTGGCTGAGCAGGGACACTGTGCTGTTTTGTAGACGAAGAAAAGGCCAGACAGGACCCATCTTATTATTTGAAAAATACGAACGCCGAGACCCGCGAGACACTGCAGGAGCTCTATAAGGAGTTCAAAGGGGACGAGGTCCTGGCGGCCACCATGAAGGTCCCCGAGAAGAAGAAAGTGGACAAGCTGAATGCTGTGAGGAGGCAGAGGGCCACACAGCTGCCAGCGTAGCCAGCCTGCGCTCAGAGGGGTCCTGGGGGAAGGGGCTCGTGGGGGCCCTGGCATACATTTGGAGGGAGGTGGCCAGGACCCCTCAGAGCCCAGCTGCCCCTTGGGGGCCCAGAGGTGGCCTGCACTGAGGCTGGGGGTGGCAGGGCGTGTGCTGGGGGCCACACGGGGTCTCTATCTCACCCTGGCCCGAGCTCAGCAGCCTGGAGTGGGGAGGCTGGGTGGACCTCTGCCTGGTTACCACGGGACACTGTAGCCTCGGGACAGTGGGGAAGGGACAGAGCTGGTCCCTTGGTGCCCAGAGGAAACCCAGGGAGAGACTGCAGGGGTGTTTGAGGGTGCAGTGGTGCTGAGAGGAGGGCACAGCTGGTGCCCACCGCCTGGGTGTCACGTTTGCTTCTTGCAACACCCACTGGTTGGCCCCGAGGCCCCCAGTTGGCAGTGATGGTGCCAGGATTTGTGCCCCGGCCTCTCTGGCCCCAAAGCTGCTCCTTCCCCTGTTCAGGCAGGGCTATGGGGGATAGCGGGGGCTCCGTGGCTCCCAGAGAATTATCCAGGAAAACTTGCAAGAGGAAAGAAAGTTTGTTCACAGTCCCACCCCTTTAAAACAATAGCGCTTAGCATTTTGGTGTATTTCTTTCTGATGGGGAGAAATCCCCCTTTTTTTTTTCCTTCTCTGTCTTGGATAAAAATACAACATATTGGGGCTTATTTTTTCCTGATTGAAAAAGCAATCTGTTTACTGTAGAAGACTGAAACCTTTGAAAAAGAATTAGAGTCCCTCGTACTGTGAACCTCAGCAGTGACCAGTTCCTAGTTCAGTCCAGGGTCTCAGCTGCCACGAGAGCCTTGGCCAGTTGGGCCTCAGCTTCCTGCCCGGTCCAGGCCCTTCGTCGCACGTGCCCCCGCTCGGTCCCCTCACTCCCTGAGCCTTTAGGGAGAGGGCCAAGCGCCCCGGAAGCCTCTGCTGGGCTCTGTGGGTGGCGGCCAGGGACAGCTTTTTGGAGGAAGGGCCCCGAGTGGCCCCAAGCCGTGGGGTCCCGGCCTCCTGGGCCGCTGCTCATGGGCCCCCTGGTTTCCTGTGCAGGCGCACTATTCCACTGGGAAGGTCAGCGCCTCCTTCACCTCCACCGCCATGGTTCCGGAGACCACGCACGAAGCAGGTAGGTGCCCGTGCGCCTGCGTCCGCAGCAGTGCTGCCTCACAGCGGCCGAGGGCGGGCGTCCTGCCCACCCCCCGCCAAGCGTCACTCCATCGTGCCCGGCCCCCCCCCACAAGCGTCACTCCATCGTGCCCGGCCCTCACGGGGGCTTCGGCAGCTCCCACGTGGTCAGGCAGCGACGGGCTGCAGCAGGGGCCCGGCCGGGGGCAGGCGGTCCTCCCTCTACCCGTCGGGGCTGCACCACCCTGGGCTCCAGCCCACGTCCCACCCCAGCACCGGCCCTGCACCCCTTCCTCTCGTGTTTTCGGCCTAACAGGTCCCCTTCCTCCCCACCGACCTCACGTGTCCCGGCCTTTTTTGTGCCCCCCCCCCCCCCCCCCCCGTTGCCGAGCCGCGCCCCGTCCCTCTGCCCCCTACACCCGCCCTGTCTTGCGGCCAGGGTCCTGTGAGCCCGGGCTTGGCTGGGGCCAAGCCTTGGGCTCTCCCCAGAGCCTGGTGTGTCGGGTGGGGGGGTGTTGCCCCAGCCAGAGGGCAGCACAGAGCTCGGGCCTCGGTTTGCAGCTGCCATCGACGAGGACGTACTGCGCTACCAGTTTGTGAAGAAGAAGGGCTACGTGCGGCTGCACACCAACAAGGGCGACCTCAACCTGGAGCTGCACTGCGACATGGTGCGTGTGGCCGCCGTCCCCGCCCCGAGCCCGCGCTGCCTTCCACGGTCTTAAATCCGTAGCTGCCCTTGGTATGCGCTTGTGGTAGGACGAATGTCCCACTTGGTCCCTAGAAGGCCTGGGGCCCGCACTTCCCTCGCCGGAAGGGACCCCGTTAGCCGCGCACTGTGTTTCCTGGGCCCGTGTTCTGGGCAGGGGCGTGTGCACCCATCACACGAAAGGGGTCAGGCTCCACACACACACACACACACCCCTGCCCCCCACCTGCTTGAGCGTCTCCCGGCGGCCCTCGCTCCAGGTCACGGCAGATGCCGGTGTCCGCAGCTCAGCCTCACGGGTCCTGCTTTCCCGCGTCCGGGCCGCGCAGCTGACCGGCAGCCCTGCTGAGAGGGGCCCCGGGTGGTGCTTGCGCTCCTCCCGTCGGCTGCTCCACACCTCACAGAGGTATCTGGGCTGTTCTGTAGACGCCAAAGACCTGTGAAAACTTCATCAAGCTTTGCAAGAAGCAGTATTACGACGGCACCATCTTCCACAGATCCATCAGGAACTTTGTGGTGAGTGACGAGAGCCCACACTGGCCGCACACCTGCGCGTCCGTGGAGGCCGTGGGACTCCTGGCCGGGGCGCGTGCTGCAGGCGACTCCTGGGAGTCGTACCCGTGAGCCCTGCTCCTCGGGCGGGGAACGTGCGGGGGGGCTGACCCCCGCGCTGGGCTCCTGAGGGGGGTGGCCCGGGAGGGCGCTCTCCTCACCAGAGGTAGGTGGGCCGCGGCCGCAGGGCAGGGCAGGGGCTCGGGCTCATGGGGCACAGCTTGCTGACTGGCTTTGGTTCCTCTCACAGATCCAGGGGGGTGACCCCACCGGCACAGGCACAGGTAGGCCGAGGGCTCCCCCGTCAGCTTTGGCTTCTCTGTAGGCCATGGGGGGGCGGGGGGCTGGTGGGGGGGGCCATGTTGAGAGTTCCAGATGTGGAATCTGATAGCCAGCCACCAGCCTGCTGTGTGACCTCAGGCACATCCCTCAGTTTTCTCACTTTGAGAGGGTCGCAAGGCCTGGATGGACGGGGAGAGGCAACACGATGCCCTCTGGCCGCTCTAGAGACCCCTCTGGGCCTGTCGGCTCCGAGGCCCAGGCCGCTCCCTCACCCAGTGTGGTGTGAGCAGTCATGACCTGCAGCTTCCACCCTTTACTCCCTGAACTAGGGGTCGGGCCCCACGCAGGGCTCCGAGGGGCCAGGGGGCTGGGGAGGGATCCGTGGGGAGATGGTGACGAGGGTCCCTCGGGGCCAGGGCTGCCCTCTGAAGTACTCGGCGGTGCCCCTCGGCACTCAGCACACGTTTCTGGAGCTGGGCTGCGTCCCACTGGCAGCACCGGGGCCAGGACCCCGGCGTCGGTGCCGCCAGCCATGCTGCTTCTCTTGCAGGCGGGGAGTCGTACTGGGGAAAGCCCTTCAAAGACGAGTTCCGGCCCAACCTCTCGCACACGGGCCGGGGCATCCTCAGCATGGCCAACTCGGGGCCCAACGCCAACAAGTCTCAGTTGTGAGTCAGCGGGCGCCTGTGGGTGGGTCCTCCCTCTCAGCTTTGTCTTAAAGGGTGTGCTCAACCTGAATCTCGCCCAGAAAGTGGGCAGCGCCCTGGAGGAGACTCCTACCTCCCCCATGTGTGTGCCTTGTGGCGCGTGCCCACGAAGTAACGTGGGTGGTTGCTCAGAGACCCAGGGAGGCCGCGGGAGGTGGCAGATGCTGGCCCCAGGCAGGGGGTGGCCTAGGATGTGCACTGCATTTATAGAAACGGGGAGACCTGGGGAGGGCATGAGAATTGTGCTTGAAGCGCTGATAATGTCTGATGCGTGCAACACCCAGGCTGGTCCTAGCGGGTCAGCCGAGGGGGTGAGAATGGGCTAGAAGTACGGGCCCGGGTGGCCCCGTGCTCTGATGGAAAGGCAGGGGGTGAGGGCCCAACGGGAGTGAGTGTGGGGAGGGGAGCGGCCAGACCCAGCCTGGCAGGGCAGGGGTGGAGGGGCGTCTTCGGGGTGGTAGCAAGACAGTTTTCTGGAGGAGCCTCACGCCATGGGGTGGGCAGGACAGGGGAGATCCGTCTGGCGCAACGTGGCGGCTGGTGATGGTGGCATCGGAGGTGACGGCTTTCCTGCACATTTGATGGGATTCCCCTGCAGAACCGTCCGGTTGGGTGGAATGGGGGTGCCCATCCAGCCAGGGTTTCTCTTGACCTGTCTGTCGTTCCCTCTCTGGGAGCTGTAGGAGTTCACCTGAGTTTCATTATTTCTGATTTTTAAAAATTCTTTGTTTCTGCTTGTTCTTTGTCGACTCCTTCCTCTTTGTTTTATTTATTTATTTATTTATTTATTTATTTATTTTTTAAAGATTTTATTTATTCATTTGACAGGGAGAGACACAGCGAGAGAGGGAACACAAGCAGGGGGAGTGGGAGAGGGAGAAGCAGGCTCCCCGCAGAGCAGGGAGCCCGATGCGGGACTCGATCCCAGGACCCTGGGATCATGACCTGAGCCGAAGGCAGTCGCTTAGCCAACTGAGCCACCCAGGCGCCCTCCTCTTTGTTTTTTATGAGGAGGTTTGTATTTTTCTTCAGAGCTTTTTAGATTAGGTATCTGTATTCCAGATATTTTTTTCCAGGTATTTCCAGTTGGAAAAATCGCCCATAGTACTTTAAAATATATTCCAGTATATATTCTGAGCCACCGAGGTGCTCCTAATTTGATATTTTAAAATCAAAATTCTTTTCCAATTCTGTTGCTCATATAGAGAAAGTCTATTTTTGGGGGTGCCTGGATGGCTCAGTTAAGCATCTGCCTTCAGCTCAGGTCATGATCCAGGGTCCTGGGATGGAGTCCCGCCTTAGGCTCTCTGCTCAGCGGGGAGTCCGCTTCTCCCTCTGCCCCTCCCCCCTGCCCCCCTGCTTGTGTGCATGCACGCACTCTCTTTGAAACAATCTTTTTTTAAAAAATTGATTTTAGATATAACTGCTTTATTAAATTCTCTTAAAATTCGAATGGTTTTTATTAAGAGTGTCTTGGGTTTCCTAGATACTCACGTTTATCAGCACAAGGTGGTGTTCCGCTCTTCCAGCGTGAACACCAGTCCCCTCCCGGTCAGGCCTGTAAGGAGAGGACGTGGGCATCCTGCTGTCCAGGTTACATGCTCTTTTGCCATCTGATCAAATTTGTTGCTGGGCCTACTTTTTGGGAGAGGCTGTGTTTCCAGATGCTTTTCTCTTAGCATCTGTTACTCTGGTCAGAGCGTTTTCTCTTCCTTCTGGAATTTGTGGATAGAAGCTCTGGGTTGACCAGCCTTGCTGTCACTGTTTTGTCCTGGAATAAACCTGGGCTGGTCCTCGCCGCACCGGGTGGTCCACCGGCCACTGCTTTAGGCCGCGTGCCACAGTCCTCTCCCCAGAGCCGGGGCTGGCTGGTCAGCTACCTTACCCAGCGTGCACAGCCTGGGGGCGGTTAGCTTACATTGGGGTCTGCTTGGTAAGGTAGCTTGCCAAGGACAGCTTTTGCGGATTCTTCACGCTAATTCCTTAGTCGGGTTCCACTTTGTGCACCATCTGGGTAGCTTCTGTTTTGCCAGAATGTAACTGGTCCATCTCTAGCTTTCCAAACTTCCGTGGTGTCTGCATTCCCGCTCTCCTTAATGGTTTACGGAGGGCTTTTCTGGTTTTATTTTATGTAATTTCCTTCTGTTTCCATCTTCACTGGCTTCCTCCGGTTTCTCTCCTTTCTCAGGCTCCGCCTCCGCAAATATCCGGGTCTGCACATGCTGACGGCACGCATTTCCCAGCTTCACTGTCTTCTTAGGTCAAAGAACGAATCGTAGACTTTACTTCCTTTCTGGTATATCTTTGTTTGCCATGTTATTGCTTGTCTTTCCTTCTTTTCAGGACTCTTTCATTCCCTTTTAAGCTTCCCGACCTGTGTTAGAAACGCATGGCAGAGGGGCTCCTGGGTGGCTCAGATGGTTAAGCCTCTGCCTTCGGCTCAGGTCATGATCCCAGGGTCCTGGGATCGAGCCCCGCATCGGGCTCCCTGCTCCGCGGGGTGTCTGCTTCTCTCCCTCCTTCCTGCTCGAGCTCTCTCTCACTATCTCTGTCTCTCTCAAATAAATAAATAAAATATTTAAAAAAAAAAAGAGAGAAACGCATGGCAGAGAGACCCACCTGGTGGCCAGAGTTCAGGTCTGCACACTTATGGGCATTGGCGTCTGTGGAGACTTGCCCACTGGCCGTGTCTGGTCAGGCCTGGTGGGCTCGGAAGTGGTGCTGTCCCCGGTGGAGTGGGTTTCTGGAAAGGGCCTCTGTCCCTTGTTGACTGTGTGTGCCGTGGGCCGTCGGGACATGGGCAGCATCATTTGGTGTCCCGGGAGGGCAGCCCTGCCCACACTGCTTCTCTCCATCTCTTGTTAGACCTCTTTCCTTTCTTTTACTTGGAGCTTTCCAGATTCTCGAAGCTTTAGGGCCGTCTTTTTAATGACACACAGTTAGATTTGGGGTTATTTTAATTCAAACTGACAGTCTTAGGTGCATACTTCCAGTCAGTATCCATATTTTCTGTTATCCTAATTTGTACTTCCTGGTTCCCCCCCCCTTTTTTTTAAATTTTTCATTTCTTCTCTTCTCTTTCTCCTGCCTTGGAAGTTAAGTGTCACTTCTGGCTTTAAGTAGATTTAAAGTCTGCAGTTACCAGTTAATCTCTCTCTCCTTTCCTCGCAGACAGACCCTGCCCGAGCTGTCCCCCCAGCCGAGCCAGCTCCCATGTTCAGATAGCTGGACATTTAAATTTCACTCATTTCTATACCAAATTTGATGTGAAAGTTTACTAGGTCAGCATTTAGGGGTGTTTACCTACGTTCCTCGGCGTCTTTGCTCCCTTTCCTGCCTGTCTCCTTTCTTTCAGTTCAGCATCCCTACTTCTTCAGCTGCTGTCACAATGGGACGGGCTCAGGTGTCCAGTCTCCCCCTCTGCCCGCGGGCTCTGGCAGTGTCTGTCCGCCAGAAGCTGGCAGCAGCCGGGGCTGGAGGCAGAGCTGGGGTCCCGGTCCCCTGGGCGGCCTTGGCTGACGGCCTGCCCTGACCAGGCAGGGTGTGGGGGCTGCACACACAAGGAACTCCAGCTTCCCAGAGCTGCTTTGGGGGGATGGGGATGCCTGGTGTGTGCCCAGAAGTCTTGGGGGCTAAGCAGGCTGCGGGGGAAGCTCGCAGGCTTTTCCTGATTCCCCTTCTCCTCCTCGCCCAGCTTTATCACCTTTCGCTCCTGCGCGTACCTCGACAAGAAGCACACCATCTTCGGGCGGTAAGAGGTCTGGGGTGGTGGTGCGGGTAGGCTTCTTCCCCAGTGGGACCCTCTCACTGCCTTGCCCCCACACCTGGCTCAGTGCCTGCTTGCCCCCACAACCATCACTGCTGCGGCCACGGCCACACAGAAGTGGGGACTTGGGCCTTTCTGTTGGCCAGGGGATGGTTGGCTCCGCAGACCTGCCAGCCGAGGGGCGGGCCGCTCTAGCCCCCTCTGGCCAGATGCCGTGTCCAAACTCACCCCCCTTGGGCTCCCCTCTGGCTGGGTCCAATTTGCAAGTCTGGGCACGTCCTCGCCTCTCTGTTCTCTTGTCCTATGAAGGCCCAGATGGTATTTCCAGCTTGTGGCCTCGTGGCATGTCACACCCCTCAGCTCGGCAGCCTGTCACACAAAAAGTGCTAGGGTGCATGGAAGCAGTACGAGTACCTGTGGCCCGCTGGCCCTGCTCTGACCGCCCCCCCCCCCGCCCAACCCCAGGCCTCTCATCCCTGTGGCACCTTCTCAGGCCCATCCTCTGCCCCTCTTCCTGCCATGCCACAGGGACTTGGCTTTTGGGGGTGCCCTGTCCTGGGGCACACTCAGAGGTACCCCTGTCCCTCGGCCGCAGGGTTGTTGGGGGCTTTGACACACTGACAGCCATGGAGAACGTGGAGAGCGACCCCAAAACCGACCGCCCTAAGGTATGTGCCGAGAGAGAACGGGGGATCGCCGCCCAGGCTGGGCACCGGGCAGGCGGGTTTGGAGGGGCCTGCTGCCTCCTGCCGTCCCCTCACTTGCCCCCCTCTGCTGCTAGGAGGAGATCCGCATCGACTCCACCACGGTGTTTGTGGACCCCTACGAGGAGGCCGACGCTCAGGTGAGGGGGCCACCAGGGGGGCAGGGGCTGCAGGGACCGTGCCCGGCCTGCGGGGCTCCGGGCCAGCCGTCACCGTGCTCCGTCACAGATTGCTGAGCAGCGCAAGATGACGCAGCTCGAGGAGGCAGCCCCAGAAAGCACAGGAAAAACCCACCAGCCCAAGCCGGGGAGCCAGGGCCCCCAGACGTACCGCCAGGGGGTGGGCAAGTACATCAATCCAGCAGCCACGTGAGTGCAGTGAGGGCGCGCGTCCCGTCTGCGTGCTGCTCTCCCAGCCTCCCAGAGCCCACGGGTCAGACGCCGCCCGTGGTGAGCGAGCACCGGGCATGGGGGGTGAGCAGGTGCCCGGGGGGGGGAGCGCCACCGTGCACGAGGACCCCGGGGGTGGGGGGGGTGCGTATGTGACTGTGACCTCACACCGAGCAGGTGCTGCGGGAGGGCGTGGGTTCCCAGCGCGGGGGACTGGTCCACGCCCAGCAGCCAGAGCGAGTCTCCGCTTTCCAGGAAACGGGCAGCAGAGGAAGAGCCCTCCACCAGCACAGCTGTCCCTGTGGCCAAGAAGAAGCCCAGCCGAGGCTTTGGGGACTTCAGCTCATGGTAGCAGCAGGTCGGCCCCTCTGGAGCCCCGGAGGGACTCAGGGCTGGGGGCCTGTGTCCACATCACAGAGTTCTCTGCCCTTCCGACTACAGCTTACTAAAGCTCTTACTTGTTGCCCGAGTCCCCTTTCCTGGCCCTCGGAGTCCACGGGCCTTCCCAGCCTTCACTGGGTACAGTGGCCCCGGGCCGAGCCCGAGCCCACGTCTCAGACTGCCGGGCATGGGCTGTTGCCCTTAGGCCTGCCTGCAGCCCGGCGGGGGAGGAAGGCAGAGTCTCCTGCCTCTGGCTCTCCTACCCTCCCCCACCCCGTCTGCGTCCTCGTCTCGGGGACTGTTTACTCAGTGGGGCACCTGGGACCTGGTTAGAAACACGGGCTTGCAGAGCCCAGACCTCCTCCCCTGGGGCCGCGGGCTGGGCGCTGCACCTGCATGCTGCCCATGCTGGGGAGCTCCTGCCGTCCGGCCCAGGTGGGGGCTGTGCCCAGGACCCCCCGCCCCAGGATGGTAAGCAGAGCGCACGTGGGAGCAGCTGCCCACCCCCTGCCCCCCAGGCCTGCCTTCGTGCTCAAACACTCGATCCCTCACCCCAGCACTAGGGCTTCCAGACCGGCCTCACCAGCGTTTCCGGACTTAAAGAATCCCTTCCCTTGACTTTATTTTTCTATAAATGTAAAAAAAACAAAAAACAAAAAAACCCCTAATGTTTGCAGGCCCGCCCTTTGTTTTCTGTTCGTTCTGTAGCCCGTGCCAGCGTGGCTTCCCTGCTCCTGACCTTGACGCCACTACCTCGGCTTTCCCAGAGCACCTCTGCAGAAGCGTGGCGACAGCTGTCCGCCCCTCACACCCACTCCCAAGGCCTGTCGTCCTCGGGCCGGCACGGGCCACGACCCCCTCCAGCTGGTCACACTGCAAACTTCAGGCTCGGTCCTTGGTGGTTCTTTCCTTCACCCAAGCCTCAGATGTCCACAGCGGCTCCAGAACATACCTGGGCTCCCCCTTTTCCACCTCTGATGCTGAACCCCAGACCCAAGCCTGGTCTCTCGCTGCCTCGGTTCAAGCCCCTCGTGCACGTCCACGCCGGTGCCATCTGGGCCCCCTTCCCAGAGTTCATCCGCCCGTTGTCCTCTCGCTTCACGCCAGTCACGGGCTGTCCTGTGTGTGGAGAACAAGGGCTGTGCTCCCCGTGCACCCTGTCCCTCTGCAGTCCTCTGCCTGTGGCAGCCTGCAGCCGGGGGCCGGGGCCCTAGAGAGCGCCCGCTCACCCCTCTGCCCGGGGCCAGGCCCTCATCATCCTCCTTCACGACCTCCTCACCACGACCCCCTCCCGGCTACACCGAGACATCAGGTAGCTGCTGAAAGGCTTACACTGCAGTGTTTGTGCCCAGGATGCCGCCAAGAGCCTGTTCACCCAGGAGAGGGCTGTGCGTGGGGACAGCCGTGTAAACGCACAGCTGCTGGTGGCTCAGGGTGCGGGTGGGGGTGGAGGCCCTGGAGAGGGAGGGTCCCAGAAGGCTCCCGGACTCCTCAGCCTTTGGGGGCGGGGGGAGCTCAGGTGAGGCTTTCTCGGGCTACGTGCACCAGCCCCCTACCCTCCTCCCAGACTTGCCGGGTGGGGAGCCCAGTGGCTCAGTGCTCCGGGACACGGCGGGCTGCATGTGGCCACAGGAGGAGCTCGGAGACCTCAGACCCAAAGCTCCCAGCATCAGAGCAGAGCGCCCGAGACAGGAGGTGCTACGGGGAAGGACACCATCTGACAGTGGAAGCTTTATTGTTCAACCTCACAAAGACACAGAGGACAGAGGGCTGGACACGGAGGCTGAAGGAGGCTTGTGCACGTGAGCGTGGCAGTCCTGCTCCAAGGGGCAAACCTTCTGGCTGCTGTCCATCTGTCCGTCCTTCCAGCTGTGCCCAGCGGCCACACCTACCTGGCCCAAGGCATGACGGCCAGGCCACCCTGGGCTGCAGGTCCACCCAAGAGCCTTTGACAAAGGACGGTTTACATTGCTGTAGGTCGTTTTGGAACTTAAATTAGTTTTCTAGATATTAAAACCACTTGGATTTTATAAGTACCTGGTGAGGTCCTCAGGTAAATTAAAGGGCTTTTGGAAAAATTCCCATGTCTGATCTTGCCTAATATCTGACAGATGCCATCAAGAATAAGCATTAGGTACAAAAATACTATATATATGTATATATAAGACGGCAACAAAACTAAACCACACTTCTAAAGCAGATGTGCTGTGCCAGAGAACACTACATAGTTCAAGTTAAATACATTTATGATCCTGGCATCACCTCCCATTCTTTAAGGAAAAAAATATTTTAAATAATTTAAATAAAAGTCACAGGATGATATTTACTGTTTAGGAATTTAAGAGGGTGGAACATTCCAACACTTTACCAGCACATCTGGTTGTGGTTTCATGAATGTCCTTCCCTGAAGCCAGCTCACGGTCAGTTCATTTGGTTTCAAAAGGAGCTTGGATTTCTCAGAAGACCAACAAAAAAAGTGGTAAGAGTTTTCGGTATCAATTACAAAAAAAAAATTACAAAATAAGGCAGAAGACCACTAGTAAAAATGTTTCAATGCCATCACAAAAGACAATACAAAAACCAAAGTGCTCAAGTCGAAGGAGCAGTAAACTTGCCCAGAACATACAAAAGCTTTAAATATAGGTTTAGTATACACAAAACTCGGTCAGAAAAATTTGAGAAGATTCTTCAGTTTAAGTGAAGAGCTTGGGAAGCGCTTGGGAGCCCTGCCCTCGGCACCCCCGGGACCCCCCCGGCCCTCATCCTCTCCGGGCCTTGGGCGCAGCACGGAGGCTCACGGAGGAACTAAGACGAGAAGGGAAATGTCAGTTTAGGCGACGTTTTCAATGATGAGTACGCACTCCTCAATGAAGGGGCCTTTCTGTCCCTTCAAAGTGGCCACTAAGGACGGAAGCCGCAGATGTCCACGCTGCACGTGCCAGCTCGAGGGCGAAGCGTCTTCGGATTTCAGAGCATGGCAGCGAGTGCGCCGCACCTGCGGGCCCGGGTGCCTGAAGGCTGTACAGCTGAACGTGAACTTAGACACACGGGGACTGTGCTGGGACAACCGAAATCTGCGGGGGACGCCAGCTCGGGGAAGAGCAGCCTGCTGGAGTACCTGCACGCGCAGAGGCTCACACAGCTGTACGAAGACCTGCCCTTGACACCTGGAGACGTGCGTACGCTAACTCGGGCGCCTGTCCCCTTGCCCGGAGCAGGGCGCCGCATCTCCCCACATCCCAAGGCTTCACTCTGAGCCAGAAAGAGGGTGCCAAAAGGGAAGCTCTAGGGGGGCAGCTGTGCCAGAACCAGTCGGGAGCCCAGTGCCTGCCCGGGCCGTGGGCTCTGGGCTCAGGGGAGGGCTAGGGGGAGGGAAGGGACCTCCCAGGGACCGGAAGCCATTCTCCCACCCTTCCTGGCCAGCTCACACGTGCCCCTGGGCTGACCTTCTCTGCAGGTGGTTTCAGAGCCGCGGGCCGGGGTGCGCTGCCCTTCTCTCTCCCTGCCTCGCTGGGCCCTTTTCCCGCCCCCCAGCACTGGGGTCTCAGGAGTTTCATGCCATGCTACACGCAAGGCCCCACCAGACTCCTGGAGCAGCAGGTCGGGCCCAGCAGCCGGAGTCAGGTCAGAATATTGAAAACCAAAACTTACTTGGGAATGATTTTTGGCCTCCATTCTCTGAAAACTGGCCATAACCCTGCCTCGTGCCCTCTCCCTGTGGAGGCACAGGTGGATCGGAACTTAAAATACATTGCAGAGACACGGGGCATAGAAGACCGCCCAAGTCGCTTCTGTGTCAGCTCAAGGGACAGAACCAGTGGGGCACGGGAGACCCATATTCATTTACAAAGTTTAAATCTGTTTTGGAACTTGACTCTTTTCCTGAAAAAAATTTTAAAATAATCTCCCAAATCTCAAGTTTGGAAGTTCATCCCGCTAGTTCTGGCCTCTTTCATATGCACAAGTAATTCATTTTCTTCAAGTACAACAGAATAAAAAAGGAAATCCGATTTGACTCAGTCCAGTGTGTTAACCTCTAACTGCGTGGACCGCCCCATCAGCACCTACCACAGAAGCCCCACTTCCAGAGCCCTGCCGGCCTGCAGCCCTATGCGCATGTGCACCTGCGGCCCACGAGGACAGTCTTTGCTGACGCTTTCTAGATAAGGAGGCTGTTGGCTTAAATAAACAAGATGTTCCATTAGACAGATTTCTCTATTTATAGCTTATCTAAAATGTAATCAGTGATGTCGTCTAGTTCTCAACAAGGCTTTAAAAAAAAATGGTCCCTTGGTGTATAGATTTCTTGACTGTTTCTGGAAGATTCCTAAATGAGCACTATGCCTTAACAGCTCATATGCAAGAGGAATAACCCATCTGTAGTTTCACAAATAGAAAAAAAAGTGGCCTACAGTACCCTCACTCAAAAAAAGAGGGGAGTGAGTTTGCTCCCCAAAAAGCCCCTAACCCTGTGGTCCGCGGAAGTTTGGTTTGGTTTCTATCAAACATGAAGGAGCACAGCCAAACTATCTTAAAGGCATAGCTTAAAGGAAGGTATTAACTAGACAGGTAAGTCATCGGTTAATTCTTTCTCTAGAACTTGAGAAGTTAGAAAAAGGTCATTGAAACATTTCAGAAACAGCCATGTACGTGAACAGGAGAGAGGCTGGAGGGACACCTTACCACCTGAACGGCCGGGAGAGGCCAGCCTGCCGTAAGGTTCAAGTTCAAGAAATACTGTCATCCAGGATGCCTCCGTTACGCTTACAGTCTCTTTCACAAAATAGTATTCAGAAGAGAACAGTTTTCACTTTACTCCCAACCATTGTCTTTGATCATGTGGGCAAGCTCAATAATAAATTTTCCTTCCTTATATTTCTGACTGCTTTCAAAGGCATGTTCCTTGAAAAAGAAAAAAAGTAGAAAGAAGGTTTCAGGGTAGAATCGATTTCACTTTTCAACCTCATTACACTCTTGGCAAAGAAGATAAGTGTATGAGATCAAGTCTCCCCAGGTGTTCCTTGTTCTGCTGACCAGGGACGGGGGAAGAATCTGTCTCAATGACAAGCCCGGGCGGGCCAGGACAGCCCACCTCTACTCCTCCTTACCTTACAGATCAACTCACAGGGGAAGGGTAATTCACGTTTGTCCCTGAGCATCTACCATGCGCAAGGCAATCTGGGAGGTAGGAAGAGGAGCAAGATACTCCTTGCAGGGACTGCAGGTAAAAGGCAAGTGAAGGCAACTATGCCAAGCACCCTGAGGATTGTTCCTCCAAGATGTTGGAGGAAGAGAAGACCCTTGGATGGGCAGTGAGGGTGGAACAGAATAGGGGTCGGTGATGTGTGTGTGTTTGTGGGGGGGTGTGTGTGTGTGCGTGCACACTCTTGTGCAGGCCTCACGGAGCCCATCTCCATGCTGGGGACTGCGTCTCCTTGTGTGTGATGGGGAATACGGAGAACAGGAACAATCAGGAATTCCAGGAGGAGGGAGCACAGGTGGCCCTGCCCAAGATGGCCAGAATGGCTGCAGAGGACAACTGAATGAAGGCAGGCACCGGCCACACCCACACGCACCTCTTGGATGCCACCGGGGTGGTCGGGGGCACTGGGGACAAACTTGGGAGTCAACGGGAGCGGTGGGGAACAACAGGAGCAGGGAGTGTGTGTGGGGGGGGTGGGCAGAAGCTGCGCACGGGCCAAGCCCCCCGTGGGCCGGCAGCAACTGTGCCCAGCACCGCGGTGGGGTCTGCTGTCACCACTACTGCAAAGTAACGTTACCAGCCACCTGCGTGGGGGACACTCCCCTCGTTTCAGGGGGCCCTCGGGGGTCACAGGTCTGCAGGGCGGGGCCACATGCTCCCCCAACCAGCGTGGCTGTCACCCCTGCCCTGGGAGTGAGGTGAGCGCGGGTGCGCCCACGTGGGGACCTCCATCTTTAATCAGCTCAAAAGAGATCCTGTTACGAGAACACGGATTTTCTGACACTTCCAGCAGGAGGTCTTATTCCTTTGCAAATTTTGTTTCTGTTTGTGACATGTGTTTTATGTCTGCGCAGTCTCCGTGAGGCCGGTATGGACGGGTACTCACATATTTCCACCCGAGCGTGGTTTTGCAGTTTTCACAGTAGATGTCTGCGACCGCGTGCAGGCCAGTGAGAAGGACCCTCTCCTCCGCAGGGCCGCAGCCCACATTCACCCTGCAGGGGAGGAGGGGAGGACAGTGCTCAGGATCCGCCCCCCGCAACTCTCCACCGGCCCCCCTCCACCCCGCCCTGGGTGGTTCTTTCTCCAGCTAACTGGTTACCAGAGGCACTGCCCCCTGCCCACCACCACCTTTCATGAGAAGGAACAACTCTATTTCCCCAGGAGAATTTCCCCAGGAGAATCCCAACATGGGATTCACAGTGACCACAGTTCTGTATGGAGCGCGGTCAAAATCAAACCCACCACAAATGGGTCACAGACCACACCGCGTGTGGGAGCTCATTCTCAGGTAAGAGCACACCTCTCTCCCAAACTCTCACACTAGAGAGAGAGGAATTCCTGAAGATCATATCAAAACACTGGGTCCTTCCAGGGGCACCTGAGCGGCTCAGTCAGTTAAGCTCCCTGCTCAGCAGGGAGTCTGCTTCTCCCTCTCCCTCTGCCCCTCCCACCGACTTGTGCTCTCTCTCTCGCTCTCTCTCACTCTCAAATAAATAAAATCTTAAGAAAAAAACCCCAAGAACCAAAAACAAAACCACTGGGTCATTCTAGCCCACTGGGGAATTCTATCTACATATTCCGGCTTTGAGTAATTAAGTGCAGGGATGGACAGAAGCACTAGATGGGATCTGACCATGAACACAGCATGTCCACATGGCCAATGGCAATAGTACTCACACAGAATTGAAGAGGTAGGCTCGTCCCTGACTTCCCTGAAAAGACTGCAAGGAAGAAAAGATTTTAACAGATTTATTGCGGTAAGATGAAAAGTTTGGCATTTTGGGATGAAGGTGGAGAGACTGTTTCAGGTCACGGACCTCAACGTGAGTGGAAGGGCCGCCTTGTGGGCCATTTCGAGCAGCGCTCAGGAGGAGCAGTGACCATAGGCCCTCAGGACCCCGGACCCCACACAGGACCCAGAAGTCACAGCGCTCCTAGAGCCCTGGGGGGCTGCTCAGCGTCCTGATTCCCCCGGCCAGGACAAGGAGCACCACCGTGGTCAGGTAGGGCTGAGGGGATGTTCCCATGCTTTTCCACTGAAATTTAAAGCAAAATCACATCCCAAGATGACCCCTTACTTGGAGGAAGGGACCTTCCAGTGACATCTCCCCCAGGAAAGTGCTATAAGCTAAGAATGCTAAGAAGCATTCTCATGTAGTCTGGGATGATAAAGGAGGCAGGATGGGGTACAGTCGGGTCAGTCCCAGACTTAGCGCCCGCACCGTTCACTCTCAGCAAAAGAGGGAATGTGAGTTCCCTCTTAGGCAGATGGGGGGGCTCGTCCGCTTTGGTGCCAGGCTTAAGTGACCGAGGGGAACACAGGGACCTCAAAAATAACCAAATCAAGAGAACTTTTTTTTTTTTTGGCCTATCACCTCAGCACAAATTCAAAAGACGGGTGAGGAATGTTGACTGGAGCCCAGGGTGACAATATCTAAATGTAAGAGGCACACACTGTGTGACCAGCTGCCCCACTCCCAAGAATTCACTATCAAGACAAACAGAGTGCATAGGGAACAGTGTGACAAGAATGGTCACCAGTAAGTGTTTGCAGTTGCAAAAAGGTGGGACAGCGATACCCACCGACAAGTGAGCAAACAAGGGCACTCACGTACAGGACTCACGCAGACATTAAGAGGGGGACGGAAGCAGCTGGGTACGAGAGAGTATGGGGAGAAAGTCAAGACCCTGGGAAATGAAGGAGAGCTAGCCATAAAATGCCATGTCGTGGGGGCCCTTCAGTTAAAGGAAAAACCATAGGGCACCTGAGTGGCTCAGTTGTTAAGCGTCCGCCTTCAGCTCGGGTCATGATCTCAGGGTCCTGGGATGGAGCCCTACATCGGGCTCTACACTCAGTGGGGAGTCTGCTTCTCCCTCTCCCTCTGCCCCTCCCCTGCTTATGCGCTCTCTCTCTCTCAAATAAATAAAATCTTAAAAAAAGGGAAAAGGGAAAACCATGTTCTTATAGAAGAGAGAGAGACCATGTATGCCACACGACTAACAGAGACAAGCAGAAGGAATGGAGTCAGGGGTAAGGAGGGGAAAGCAGATCCGTCCCTGCCTCACGTGCACATGACACTGAGCTGTACCAGGACTCGCAGTCCCTTCCACGAGTACAGAGAGCAGTGCCCCCCGCTGACCCTGGATACACGTTCGCTGGAGCAACACAGAGACCCTCATGCTAAGCTACTAAGCCACTGCAGTTTGGGGGGCTCCTTGTTACTGCGGCATAACCTAGCCTGAGGCGAGCAGTGTTCTGATTGAAATATACAGCTTTCAGAGAAAAAAAAGGGGAAAAAAAAAGGAAAAAAGGAAAAAAAAAAAAAAGGGGGCACCTGGGTGGCTCAGTGGGTTAAGCGTCTGCCTTTGGCTCAGGTCATGATCTCAGGGTACCACGTCGGGCTCCCTGCTCAGTGGGGAGTCTGCTTCTCCCTCTGCCCCTCCCCCCCCGCCCTTCTCTCTCATTCACTCTCTCCACACTCTCGTTCTCTCTCAAATAAATAAAATCTTTAAAAAAGAAAAAGAGAAAAACCCTTTATAAGAGTTTCCTTTTCAAGTGGCTTTCTAGAATTAGGAATATTACTTGATGTCCAATTTAGCAAATAATCCACTTACGGGCTTCCCCACACATCCTTATCAGCCTTCAATTCTGTAGACCAATTTTCCTAATCCTCTTGCCTACTCTGCAAATTCACCCCCCTCCCCGCCAAATCCTTATTTTTATTTATTTAATTAATTAATTTATTTAAAGATTTTATTTATTTGAAGAGAGAGACACAGCGAGAGAGGGAACACAAGCAGGGGGAGTGGCAGAGGGAGAAGCAGGCTTCCCGCCGAGCAGGGAGCCCGATGCGGGGCTCGATCCCAGGACCCTGGGATCACGACCTGAGCCGAAGGCAGACGCTTAACGACTGAGCCACCCAGGCGCCCCCCTTATTTTTTTTTAAAACAGGGTTGGGATCAGTGATGTGGCCAGATCTGTGGCTCGGCTTTAGACGGAAGTCACACTAGAGCGGGGTCTGCAAACCGCCCTAAATGCGGGCCCCCGGAGAAGCGTTTTAGGCTCTGGGGGCCGCGCAGCCCCTGTGGTCAGGACGCTGGCGCTCCGGCGGGCACGGCGGCAGCCATCCGCGCTGTGGAAACCCACGAACGTGGCGGCGGCCCGATAACACGTCACGGAAACAGGTGGCACGCCGGACGTGGCCCACAGGTAAAACCAGAGCCTGCCAACGAGACCCGCCCGCCCCGAGAACGGCTCCCTTGGGCCAGGGCATCACTGACTAAGATGGACCCGGATGCGGGGGAACCCCTGTCCGGACCTCTGCCCTCAGGGGAACCGGCCTCTGCTCTACGTAGGAAGTGCTGTGGGCAAACAATGCGCGGAAGGAAAAGCGGACGCTTCCGGGACCGCCCGCCGGAGCGCGAGGCCCGGAGCGCGAGGCCCGACGCGTCTCGGCAGCGCGCATGCGCCGGGGGCGCCCAGGTTCCCAGCAGGGCTCTCCTCCGGGGATGCTCCGCCGCGGCTGCGGCTGTTTCCACCTAGTGGGCCTCTACTCTCTGTGGAATCAGAAAACAGCGTAACGGCTCTCGGGCTCCTTCAAGGCAGCACCTCAAACCCCCTCGGGCCCACCTCAGCACCGGTCCGCGCCGCGCGCTTCAGAACAAGGGCCCGGACGGCGCCGGACGGCGCCCGACGCCGCCGTCCGGGCTCCGGGGGGTCAGCAGGCCACACGGCTCCCCGGGGAGGCCCCGCAGCGGCTCTGCCTTCCGTGAACTCGGACGCGGTGACACACCCGGAGCCTGCCTCGGAGGCCACCGAGAGTGGACAAAGGAGCCACGGCAGAAACTCTTGCCTTGTTCCACCGCATTTAGGTTTCGATGCCAGCCATGATCACCTAGTTAAAACCCAAGCAGGTGAGCGTTCTTCTGAGTAAAACAGGAAGCCTAAGCAGAGATTCCTGAGAGGCACAACTTCCTGATAGACTTTGCTTTTGAAGGAGCAGGAGGCTCACATAGCCCCGGCAAGGGAGACCTGTGAGGATTGGGGGGGCGGGGGATGGTCATGACCCTTGAGGATGGGTAGGAGAAAACGGTCCCAGTTTCCCGAGGGCACACTCGCTCATCTGTCGTTTTGGATGTTCACAAGTGGTTGATCACAGACCTCACATGTTGCCCAAAAGAAGTCCAACTTAATAATAATGAATTGGACTGTTCTTATCACATCCACGAGGCTGTTCCAGGCCCTGCAGAGTGCCCAGAGCAGCTGCTGTGGGCCTGTTCACAGCATCCCTCCTGGGTATTTTTCTAAAAGATCCAATTGCCCCCATTCCCCCATGATAGCCTGTTTTCTTCTTAAGCATTCTGAGTTAACATTTCTTAATTTCCCTATTATTAAACTATTTCCCCAGATTTTCTAGACTTCCTTTGTTCCTTCAGTGTTTTTTGGTTTTACATGGACTTTACTGCTCTGGCAAGTAACCTACTCATCTTGCTTTTTGTAATTTTCTGTCCCAGCTGCCTAGCCCTCAAAACCCACCCACTGTGCAAACACCATGACCAACATCACACCAGGATCACAGCGCAGTCACACTCAATCACGCACAAAACTTTCATCAACGCTGCCCAGAAGGCTCTAGACTTGTAGGAACACAACCGACCCAGGAAGTCATGTGATGGTTAAATGTGTGTCCGCGGAGTAGGTACGATCATCCTTAAGGGGATCTCATCATTTCCCAGACACAAACCACTTGCCTTGGAGATCAGCTCATCGTGATTGGCCAGGTGGGCTCTGCAGTGGACACAGCTGTATGTTCGGTGACAGTTTGGCAGATAAGCTTGGAAAGTTTTGGATTTTGTCATCTTCACCATCTCGGCTGGGCACTCCTCGCTCAGCTCAGGGCTGGCACTGGAAGGCTGGTGGCTCTGCTGGGCTCTCTGACAAAAGAAACACTGAGAGATGCACGCAAGAGCCGTTGTTGTTCGGAGGGCGTGTGGCACTGTCCACACAGCTGGGACGAGAGAAAAATGTCACAACCTGTCAACGAATCAAGACAAAGCAGAGGGTTATGGAGGGAACGAAATACTTCAAGGAGGCATGTTTAGGATGTGTGTGTTTTGAGGAATAGGGTTGGGGGGGGCAGAACTAGAAGATCGGATTCTTTAATATCAGTCACTGTTTCACCATTCTAAATGTCGCTGGAAGTGGCAAAGTGAACTACTTTTACATACAAATACTTTGAGAAAAACATCTGATTAAGTATATTTTAGGCCTTAAAGAAAGAACAGCCAACAAGCCTTCCGTCTGAGTGAGGCCAGCAGCACTGCACACAGCTTGTCCCGAATCCTGGAATTAATGACTCAAAGCACCATGACATTTATGAATATGCGTGAGGGATCCAGTTTAATTAATCCTGAAGAAGTTACATATCAATCCAGAAACAAACCCTTTATATGGTCAAATGATTTTCGACAAGGGTGCCAAGATGATTCAATGGGGAAAGGGCAGTCTTTTCAATAAACGGTGCTGGGAAAACTGGATATCCACATGCAAAAAAATGAAGTTGGACCCTTATTTAACACCCTATACAAAAATTAACTCAAAAGTAGATCAAAGACCTAAATGTAAGAATGAAAACTATAAACTGTTAGATGAAACTAGAGGGGAAAATGTCCACAACACTGACGTGGCTTGATTTCCTCCAAATGACACAAAGGCCCAGACACATATTTAAATTTACAGAAGGTAAAGTGAGAGAAAAATGTGGGCAGAGCACCTGTAGAACACCAAAGAAAGAGAAATAAAAGTCTTAGAAGGATCCAGAAGGGGAGGGAAAATTACCGAACAACAGAACCCAGAAGCCAGTCGGGAAAGGTACCTTTAAGGTCCTGAAAGGCAATAATGGCTATTCCAGAATCCAGTGAAAATATCTTTCAAGAATTCCGGAATGACATTTTCAGACCACTAAAAAGTTTGACTTCTGCAAAATATCACTAAAGGAAGTGCAAGGATGTGCTTCAGACAGAAGAAAAACAACACAGAACGTTAGAGTCTAAAAAAAGGAATGGCGAATAAAGAGGATGGTAAGTCCTTGGGTAAACAGACCAGCAGTAGCTCATAGAGCTTTGAAAAGATAGAACTGTAGGGGGCGCCTGGGTGGCTCAGTTGGTTAACTGTCAGACTCTCGATTTCCCCTCAGGTCATGATCTCAGGGTCCTAAGATTGAGCCCGGGCATGGAGCCGGCTTAAGATTCTCTCTCTCTCTCTCCTCCACCCCCTCTGCCTTTACCCCTCCCCTAAAAAAATAAAAGAAAAAGACAGGACTGTAATACATGAGCACAATAACTCAGGGTGGGAGCTCCGCTGAAAAATTTCTAGAGTCCTTGTATTATTCAAAAAAGTAGATAAAGTATAGGTTAAGCTTCAGATTCTGGTAAAGTAGGATACATGTTGTGATTTTGATGAAATTTCTATAACAACAAAACCTAACTGTAACTTCCAAACCTACAAACGGGTGTATCAGTGAATGATAAAATGTCAGTCTAAAAGGACACAAGAAAGGGGGCGCCCAGCTGGTGGAGCATGCATCTCTTGATCTTGGAGTTGTGAGTTCAACAATTCATCTAGATGCAATTTACAAGAGATATACCTTAAAATAAGGACACAGAGTGGCTGAAAGATAAGGCTGGAAACCTGGATGGTGGCAACACAGACATAGGGTTTATAGTTATTTATTAACATTATATGTATGTGATTCACAATAAAGAAGTTAAAGTAGTAAAAGGATTGGGCATCTGGCTGGCTCAGTCGGTAGAACATGTGACTCTTGATGTTGGGGTCGTGGGTTTGAGGCCCATGTTGGGTGTAGAGATTACTTTAAAAAAAAAGTAGTAAAAGGATAGAAAAGATACAACATGCAAATAATAAAAGAAAAACTATATTAATATATTAACATTTACTAGATAGAAAAATGGGTTACTTCATAATGATAAAAATAGCAGGGAAATAATAGCAAGTGTAAATCTTACCACCTAATAACATAGCCTCAAAATATGTAAATCAAACACTGACATGACTTCAAAGAGAAATAGATAAATCTTTAATCAGAATAGGATTACTGGGGGTGTCTGGCTGGCTCAGTTGTTGAGCATGCGACTCTTGATCTCAGGGTCGTGAGTTTAAGCCCCATGCTGGACATAAAGCTCAGTTTAAAAAAAAGTAAGATTACTGATTATAGTGTGTAAATGTGGTATACTTATTGCATATTTATCTTATACTTAAAATATAGCATATATAGTATAAATATATTTATATTTTACTATGCCTTTCAGTGACTGATAGAACAAACACAAATGATTACGGGCAAAGAGGATGTGCACGATGTGATGAACAAACTGGACCTAAAAGACATGGAGAAAACTGTAAGAACTGCCGAATCCACATTCATTCAAAGCACACAAACATTTACAAAAGCCAGCCCTACAACAAGCCTCAACCAACTTCCAAAAATTGAAAATCTAGTATATTCTCTGACCACAGTACACTTAAGTTAGAAATCAATAGGAAAACAGAACAAGAAAAATCTTTGTATGCTTAGAAATACAGAAATGTACTTCTAACACAAATAAATGGAAAGATATTCTGTGCTCATGATTGGAAGAATACTGTTAAAATTCTCATTCGACCCAAAGCAATCTAGAGATTCAGTGCAATCCCTAGCAAAATACCAGTGGCATTTTTCATAAAACAGAGGATCCTAAAATATGTATAAAACCACAAAAGACCCCAATAGCCAAAGCCATCCAGAGAAGAGGAACAAAGTTGGAGGTATCACAGTCCCTGATTTCAAACTATACTACAAAGCCACAGTAATCAAGGCAGCGTAAAAACAGACACACAGATCAATGGAATTTAATAGAGGGCCCAGAACAAACTCACACATGTACAGCCAATCTAGGACAATGGTGGCAAGAATACACAATGAGTCTCTTCAATAAATGGTCTTGGAGACACTGGACAGCTAGGTGCAAAAGAATGAAACTGGACCACTGTCTTACATCATACACAAAAATAAATTCAAAATGGATTAAAGACTTGAATGTAAGACCCCAAACCTGTCAAACTCTCAGAGAAACCATAGGCAGTAAGCTCTTTGACATCATTCTTAGCAGTATGTTTTTTTGGACCAGTCTCCTCAGACAAGGGCAACAAAAGAGAAAATAAACAAATGGGATTATATCAAACTAAAAAGCTTTTCCACAGCAAAGGAAACCATCAACAAAAGACCACCTAGGAAATGGGAGAAAATATTTGCAAATCATACATCTGATAAGGGGTTAATAGCCAAAATATACAAAGGACTTACCACAAATTAAAAACAAACACCCTGATTAAAAATGGGCAGGGGGGTGCCTGGCTGGCTCGGTTGGAAGAGCATATGACTCTTGATCTCGGGGTTGTGAGTCCGAGCCCCACGTTGGGTGTGGAGCCTACTTAAAAAAAAAAAAGGGCAGAGGACTTTAATGGACATTCTTCCAAAGAAGACATCCAGATGGCCGACAGACACGTGAAAAGACAGATGACTCAACATCACTCATCTGGGAAATACCAATCTAGTTTTGATTTTATTGTAGTTTTTTTTTTAAAGATTTTATTTATTTATTTATTTGACAGAGAGAGACAGAGCGAGAGAGGGAACATAAGCAGGGGGAGTGGGAGAGGGAGAGGGAGAAGCAGGCCCCCCGCTGAGCAGGGAGCCCGATGCGGGGCTCGATCCCAGGACCCTGGGATCACGACCTGAGCCGAAGGCAGACGCTTAACGACTGAGCCACCCAGGCGCCCCTTATTGTAGTTTTCAGTAAGCTATCAGCTCACACCTTTCAGATTGGCTATTATCAAAGAGACAAAAAAATAAGAGTTGGCGAGGATGTGGAGAAAAGGGAAGCAATGGAAGCAGCCAAAGTGTCCAGTGATAGAAGAATGGATAAAGAAGATGTGGGGTATATACACAATGGAATACTATGCAGCCATCTCACCATGAAATCTTACATGGATCAACGTCAACAGTACTACACTAGGTGAAATAAGTCAGAGAGAAAGACAAATACCATACGATCTCACTTGTATATGGAATCTAAACAAAAAAAAATGGAAGAAAAAACAGAATCAGACTCACACATACAGAAAGCAAATGGTTGGTTACCGGAGGGGACTGGGTGGGGGGATGGGCAAAATCGGTGAAGGGGATTAAGGGGTATGAACTTCCAGTTATAAAATAAAGAAGTCATGGAGATACAATGTACGGCATAGAGAATATGGTCAGTAACTTTGTAATAACTTTGTATGGGACAGAGTAGATTTATGGTGGGGATCATTTCATAATGTATAAAAATATCCAGATCAATAAAAAGATCAATATGATGATCTTTAGTTGAAACTAATAGGATATTGTGTGTCAATGATTCTCTGATATTTAAAAAAGTATAACCTGAGGAGAGAAAGGAATGTACTTCTATATACCCATGTGTCTAAGAATGGAAATTAGAAGATATTTTTATTAATATTATTAAACAATAATAAAATAACTACTTTCTAGTACTTAAAGGGAAATGTATGATCTTATAGGATGTAGATGAGAAAATATGACAGGTGAAATTGATGAGCTAATTTTTTTTTTAAGATTTTATTTATTTATTTATTTATTTGAGAGAGAGCTCCCAAGTTGAGGGGGAGAGGGAAAAGGAGAGGGAGAAGCAGATTCCCCACTGAGCAGGGAGCCCGATGTGGGGCTCAATCCCAGGACCGAGACCATGACCTGAGCCGAAGGCAGACGCTTAACCAACTGAGCCACCCAGGCGCCCTTAAACACCTATCTTTATTTATTTAATGTATACAGCAGCTTTATTCATAATAGCCAGAAACTGGAAACAAGCCAGGTCAACAAACAGTGGTACATCCATACCCTGGAGTACCACTCAGCTATAAAAAAGAACAAACTATTAACATACACAACAACCTGAAGGAATCTTCAGAGGATTATGCTTAAAAAAAAGAAAAAAAAGGGTAGCCAACCCCCAAAGGTGACATACTATATTATTCCATTTATATAATATTCTTGAAGTGACAAAATCATGGAAATGGGGAACTGATTAGAGAATGCCGGGGGTTAAGGGGTAGGCTGAGGAGGGGAGGGAAGTGGGTGTGGATGTCAAATGGCAACACAGGGAATCTTGCTGTGATGATGCCTTTTTTTTTTTTTTTTTTAGGTTGACTCTTCTTCCCCCCAGAGAATTTTTTTCAATCCAAATTCAATTAATTAACATACCGTGTATTATTAGTTTCAGAGGTAGAGTTCAGTGATTCATCAGTCTTATATAACATCCAGTGCTCATTATATCACGTGCCCTCCTTAATGCCCGTCACCCAGTTACCCCATCTCTCCACCTCCCTCCCCTCCAGCAACCCTCAGCTTATTTCCTATGATTAAGAGTCTCTTATGGTTTGGCTCCCTCTCTGATTTCGTCTGGTTTTATTTTCCTCTCTTCCCCTATGATCCTCTGTTTTGTTTCTTAAATTCCACATATGAGTGAGATCATATGATAATTGTCTTTCTCTGACTGACTTATTTCACTTAGCATAATACCCTCTAGTTCCATCCACGTCATTGCAAATGGCAAGATTTCATTTTTGTGATGGCTGAGTAGTATTCCTGTGTGTGTGTGTGTGTGTGTGTGTGTACACACACATACCACATCACCTTTACCCATTCATCTGTCGATGGACATCTGGGCTCTTTCCACAGTTTGGCTGTTGTGGATGTTGCTGCTATAAACACTGGAGTGCAGGTGCCCCTCAGATCACTACATTTGTATCTTTGGGGTAAATACCCAGTAGTGCAATTGCTGGGTCATAGGGTAGCTCTATTTTCAACCTTTTGAGGAACCTCCATACTGTTTTCCAGAGTGGCTGCACCAGCTTGCATTCCCACCAACAGTAAACACCCATCTTTAAAAGTTAAAAAATAGGGATGCCTGGGTGGCTCAGTCGTTAAGCGTCTGCCTTCGGCTTGGGTCATGATCCCAGGGTCCTGGGATCGAGCCCTGCATCGGGCTCCCTGCTCAGCGGGAAGCCTGCTTCTCCCTCTCCCTCTGCTTGTGTTCCCTCTCTCGCTGTGTCTCTGTCAAATAAATAAAATCTTTAAAAAAGTTAAAAAAATAACAGAGAAACAACCCAAAGAAAATATAAGGAAGGAAATAAACAGGAAAAAATTTTATGCAACAGACAAGGAAAACATGGATATGCAAGAGAGGATCAACAAAGCCAAAAGTTTGTTCTTGGAAAAGACTAATAAAACTGATAGAGCTTTGTTCGACTCATTGGGGAGAGATCGGATATAAGTAATAACCTGGCAGAAATGGAAATGGAATATCACTTTCTTTGGATGAGATTTGTGGGTAAGAGGATGTTGTGATCAATTTAATATATTTGAAAATGTAAACCACACAGATAAATTCCTAGAAGAAACAGAACTGAAAAATGGGACTCAGGAAGAAACAGCAAACCTGAACAATCTGATAAACATTAAAGAAATGGGAATGAACCAGCTAGCTTAACTTGATACAAAACCTTGATCAGGGCAGTGCCAAGAATGAAATTCACTACAAGTTTCTTCTCATGAACCAAGATGCAAACACCCTAAATCACTTTACCAAACAGAATCTAATACTATTTTAAAAGGATAATAAAATACAATTAGGTTGACTTTATCACAGGAATACAAAATCATCTAATGTCAGAAAATGTAAATACAATGTACCACCTATTCTCTGTTTATCTCAATAGATGCAGAGAAAGCATTTGATAAAATCTAACGTCCATTCTCAATTCTAACAACATTCTGTGCAAAATAAGAATATAAGGGAACTTCCTTATCTGTTAAGAGACATCTATAAAAATGAAACAACCCACCATGAACATCATGCTTCATGGTAAGACTTAGAAAACATCCTCATTGAGATCAGGAATGAGCCTCTACACCACCATTTCCACACAGCCCTACCACAAGCCCCAGCCAGCTCCGCAAGGCAACAAGGCATACAGATTAGAATGGAAAATATAGACTTATGCAACAGTGTAACAGTACAAAGTATCTAAGAATAAATTCAGACTTGACAGAGAAGAGTATAAAATTTTGAGGGACGATAAGGAATACGTAAATAAATGGAGATATACCAAGATCAGGACCGGAAGATATTGTAAACATATGAATTCTCCCCAAAGTAGTGTTTATTTATTTATTTTTATTATTTTAACTTTTTTTTTTTTTGAAGATTTTATTTGAGAGACAGAGAGTGTGCATGCAGGGGGAGGGGCAGTGGGGGAGGGAGAGTCTCAAGTAAAGTCCTTGCTGAGTGTAGAGCCTGATGCAGGACTTGATCCCATGACCCTGAGATCATGATCGGAGCCGAAACCAAGAGTTGGATGCTTAACCAACTGAGCCACCCAGACGCCCCTAAAATTTAAGTAATCTCTACACTCAACGTGGGGCTCAAACTTACGACCTCAAGATCAAGAGTTGCACGCCCTGCTCACTGAGCCAGCTAGGCGCCCCCCAAAGTAATTTTTATTTATTTATTTTTAAAGATTTTATTTATTTATTTGAGACAGAGAGAATGAGGGGGAGGAGGGTCAGAGGGAGAAGCAGACTCCCTGCCGAGCAGGGAGCCTGATGCGGGACTCGATCCCAAGACTCCAGGATCATCACCTGCGCTGAAGGCAGTCGCTTAACCAACTGAGCCACCCAGGCGCCCCCAAAGTAATTTTTAAATTAAATGCAATTCAAATCAAAATCCAGAAAGATGTGTTGGTGTGCGTGTGTGTTGGTGTGCGTGTGTGTGTGTGTGTGTGTGTGTACGCACGCATATGCAAGCCAGGGAGCCAGTGAGAGGCAGCGAGATTGGATTCTAAAACTTACCCTACAAATGTCTATAGGGGAGGGAAAAGTTTTCCTCAACCCTCTTGGGGTCCCTGGCTGGGTCTGAAAATTAACCTGGCAAAGATGATTAGCAGGAGAAAAGCACACAGATTTTACTGAACATTTCCATGTCCATGGGAACCTTCAGAAGAGAATGAAGAACCAAAATAGCAGCCGAGCAGGAAGCTTTTCTACCGCTTAAACAAAGAAACTATTTGTGAAGAACTGACGAGGCAGACGGCTTTGGTCTAGGGGGCAGTCCATGGTGAGGAAGCAACTAGAAAGACAGGGTAGGTTTAACAAGGTTGTGCACAATTCTCAGCCCCAAATTCCCTGTCTCTGGTGATGAGGATGTCTTCCCTCCTCCTGGTACAGGGAGGACACCTTTCCCATGGGGGGTCTTATGACCTGTGCCGGGGAATAAGGGCAAAAGGGGAGGTCAGAATGACCTTCCTCCTTCTGGCATTTTCTCAAATTTCTCCAGCCTAAGATATTCAATATGCCAAAGTGACATTTTTAGGGTAGTGCGTCCTGAGCCCCATCATGTCAAAGGTCAAAACTAGTGAGGATGCTCTTGAAGAGCACAAAGGAAGCCCATTTGATACCTGAGTCTGACAGAGAGCCGTCCTGCCATTTTCCACAGTCATGCGGGCACCGCTGGCGGGGGACAGGAAAATGGGCGGATGGGACCCAAAAGAGAGCCTAGAAACAGACCTATGCACAGATGGACACCAGATACAGCAACAGCAGAAAAGAGAGGTTTCCAAAAACGGTGCTGGATGTTACAGATACTCATCTACAGGAAAAGACAAAATTGGATCCTATTTTATACCAGAAATAAAAATTAACGGTTCAGGGGCACCTGGGTGGCTCAGTCGCTAAGTGTCTGCCTTCGGCTCAGGTCATGATCCCAGGGTTCTGGGATTAAGCCCCACATCAGGGCTCCCTGCTCAGTGGGGAGCCTGCTTCTCCCTCTTCCACTCCCCCTGCTTGTGTTCCTTCTCTCACTTTGTCTCTCTCGGTCAAATAAATAAAATCTTTAAAAAAAAAAAATTAATGGTTCGTCCCATTTCCCAACAGAGAAAACCAGCTAGTAAGAATATTGTGGAGGAAGTTTCCATACAAGGGACATACACCCACGCCTACACACCCGTCCTCCAAAATGAAGCTCTGTTTCTTTCTCCACTAAAAGTCTTCTCAACCAAGGATTAAGGGAGTTCTGAAGAAGTCTGATTGTATTTGATATTCCCAGTGATTCCCAAACCTTAACCTTTTCAAGCCATCACCTTAGCCCCAATACATTTTATCAGGTTTTATCTGTTGCCCCAAACTACTGGGCACTCTGTGAATTTGAACCCTGGCATCCCTCCCAGTTTTGAGGGAGGTCGTGGAGGCAGGTCATGGGGATGAGGGTCAATTCGGATGGATCCCACCTGCAGCAGCCCAGCTCCCACCCCATGTCCCACATGGGCCCCACAGACACTGTCAACCCACACGTGCACCCCGTCCCATTTGGTGATGACCCATAAGGAAGGAAATACTTTTTTTTTTTTTTTAAGTAGGCCCCACACCTGAACTCACAACCCTGAGATCGAGAGTCCCATGCTCTGATTGATCCGGCCAGGCACTTCCCGACCTGACTTCTTACTGAACTCACATTGAGTGTTTTAATACCTTCACCTGAGTTTTTCCCTCTTTATCGAAAGGAGCCTTCAGTTTTGTCCCTTCTTTCCTCAGACTCCCTCTAATGAAGATTCTAAAAGCACGCAGTGAAGGGGCCAAGAGACAGGGATCTCAGACCATGCACCAGCTGGCTCGTCAGGTCTTGAGAGTCCTGCCCTTCAGTGGCAGAAACATGGTTCCCTGTGGCCGAATGGAGAACCCACAGAAACTGCCCTCCAGCCTTGAAACAAGGGATTTCAGGGCGCCCGGCTGGCTCAGCTGGCAGAGTGTGCGACTCTTGGTCTCGGAGTTGGGAGAGCCCCA
Organism: Neomonachus schauinslandi; assembly: GCF_002201575.2. NCBI lineage: Eukaryota > Metazoa > Chordata > Mammalia > Carnivora > Phocidae > Neomonachus > Neomonachus schauinslandi. Next base: position 66,088,295 of record NC_058416.1, read on the forward strand.
CGCTGGGTGTAGAGATTACTTTAAAAAAGTGATTTCACTTTTATTCATAATAAGAATGGGGGTAACACCTCTCATTTTTAGTTCACATGCAGTTCCCTTTGTATGGGACAACACAACACCTTTCAAAGTGGCAACTTGCCAAGGCTTTTCTGCTTATTGTGAATTGCTCCATGGCAAGGCTGTGTGCCTTCCCTCACCCCGGGTGACCTCAGCCTGAGGAGTCGCCAGTGTCCAGAAGGCCCGTCTCTGCGGAACAGCCCACCTCATGGGCTCCTGTCACCTTTACTGAGCCTCGTCCGCGCTCAGCACTCACGGCCAGCCCTTCCAAGGCCGGAGTGGGCCTCATGCACACACATCTCACCGTCTCCGTCCTGACAGCCAGCCCCGTCACTGCCCAGCAAAGGGGGTCCTGGATTCGCGGTCACGGAGAAGGGTATCAGGTTGTGTTTTTACCAGCCTTTTAAACTGGGTATCCACTGTGGCATTGGCGAAATCATGGCCAAGTTTTCAGGCAACCAGTGTGCAAAATGGGCTTTTACAACAGGATCTACTGGCAAGTTAGGAGCCGCTGTGAAGTAATCAAAAGGCAAACGGATCCAGTGAATCATGTTTATTACAGGACATTATGTTTCCCCTAGGTTTGGAGGGCAGCAACCATCCCCCCAGAAGATACTACTGTGGGGTAATTTTTTGGAGCAAAAACAATATTCTGGATTCCAGAAATTTCTCTCCTAAAATAAACATGTATAATTATTTTAAGAGAACGTGAATCAGGCCCAAGTCCATATGGTGCTGTTACCACACTTCTAAAGACAAAAACATTGAGAAATAAAGCCCCATCCAAGCAGCTCTGACATTTCCGGGATGGAGTGGAGGCTCCCGAGGGCCCCACACCCTGGAACACCCATTCTCTCTACTCCCCATGCCACCGCCCCGCACCACCACTACCTGGCAGATAGGCTCAGTCCCAGCCCTCCACTTCCCCTGAGAGGAGGAAAGAGGCACCGGGCACACAAAGCGTTCAGCCAGAGTTCATGGCGCAAGTGGGACCCCAGGTGGGTGGCTCCACATCCTCCACAGAAAAGGGAACACGGGGGCTCTGCAGAGCCCCCCAGCCCAGGCCAACGCCATTCTAAGCAGCTGACTCCATGAGAACCAAACGAATTGGCAGCAACCTTCAGAGGTGGGGGTTCTTATTAGTCCCACTGTGGAAACTGGGGCCCAGAGCTAGGAAGCTGTGGATTCAAAGCCAGAGTCTACGCCCTGGACCACTACGCCTGCAGACACATGAACCAGTGTGAACTTCACTCATCGATGCAAATTAAAGGCAGTCTGGTAGGTCCGACAACCTAGCAGGTGGGCGAAGATTTTTAAAAAGTTGATACCACCACTGGCGAGGACTGGCTGGGATGTAGCCCATCTGGTAACACCTATCAGCGCTCTGGGGTGCACACCCCTGCACCTCAGCTGGGGGCTAGGAAGCACGGGGAAGGGGCTTCCTTTTCACCATCTGCTTTTTGGTAACTTCAGATTTTTTTAAAAAAAGATTTTATTTATTAGAGAGAGAGAGAGCACAAGCAGGGGGAGTGGCAGGCAGAGGGAGAGGGAGAAGTAGACTCCCCACTGAGCAGGGAGCCTGATGCGGGGCTCGATCCCAGGACCCTGGGATCATGACCTGAGCCGAAGGAAGACGCTTAACGACTGAGCTCCCCAGGCGTCCCAGTAACCTTAGATTGTTGATACTGAATGTACGTACTGACTATTCAAACACACACACACACACACAGAGCACGGGCATGGAAAGGCCTGGAAGGATTCACGTCAAAGGGCAATAGCAGGAGTCTAGTTTGCCTTTGGCAGAACCAGCGTCCCTTCACACGCACGGTCTGCCTTCTTACTGGAATTACAGGATGAAATGCTTTTCTCCACACATTTCAGGAACTGCAGGCTTGGTGATCAGCAGGCCCACTGGGAGCGGCAAGAAGATTTCTTCAGTCCTACCACCTGTCTGCAAGACTGATTAATGTGTTTGCATGGAGTTCTTCTTTTCCAACAACCTGTAACACACCCTTTGTATTTCTTCCACTAGTAACAAAGTTCCCCAGAGTCAGGGCCTAGGGACACTTCCTAGCAGAGGTTACTGGCTTGCTTGCTATCAGCAGGGGGAGAGACCAAGGTGCTAGCTACCCTCATGCCACTGCCCTTCTCACTTGAAAGGGTGGGACCCAGAAGGCTGATGGAAGCAGGACAGAAGGTGGGAATCCTAACCTATAATTATTTAATCACATGCTAAAAAGGACATAATCAAAATTTGAGGGCCTGTGTTGGGGCAAGAGAAGGAAAAACCAAAGACGCACGCAAAGAGCAATCGAAGGGGGCCAGTGCTCGGGGGTGAGAGTGCCAACACCGGGAAGCCACGTGACAGCACGGGGGAGCCAGGAGGTGAGGTCTGGCAGGAGACAGGCTGCCGGGAGTGAGGGCAGACACAGCTGCAAGGGCACTTGGCTCAAACCCTGCCTCGTGTTTGGTGGCATGGAACCTCAAGCCAAGCTGTTGCTCTCTCTGTAAAATGTGGGTAAACTGCGATTCACAGGGTGGTCCAGACAATCACGCAAGAGGTCATGTCAGAGAGACAGAGGGTTGGCAAGCACATCTCCACACCTCACAAGCCCCACCGAGTCCTGGTCCCGGTCCTGAGGCTCTTCAGGTGCCAGATTAAGGGCCCCTTCCCCGGGTGTGGACGACGGTGGGTTGGCTCCAGGATTTTCATTTCACTATCACCAGCAGACAGCTTTTCAGAGGGTTTCTGCGTGATTTTTTTTTTTTTTTTTTAAAGATTTTATTTATTTATTTGACAGAGAGAGAGAGACAGCTAGAGAGGAAACACAAGCAGGGGGAGTGGGAGAGGGAGAAGCAGGCTTCCCGCCGAGCAGGGAGCCCGATGCGGGGCTCGATCCCAGGACCTGGGATCATGACCTGAGCCGAAGGCAGACGCTGAACGACTGAGCCACCCAGGCGCCCCTTTCAGAGGGTTTCTATCACGGGAGGAATGGGGACTTCTTTTCTGAATCCAACTCATGCTGTCCTCCCCAGAACCCTTAGCCCTCCATCTCTTGGTTGGTCAGAACTTTCTCCCAACCTCCCCCAAAATCTCATGTCAAAATTTCCACTCCCTAGAGGTTTTGCTGATTAGCAGATTTAACCACTTTTCTACAAATGTAAAACCAAATTAAACTCAAATGAAACGCATCAGAGAATGGTCTGAAAGGAGGATTTCTATTTTTTTCTTTTCCAAAGTTTTCATATTTTCTACAAATGTAGGTAAGTCGCTACTGAAGTTACATCAGGCACCTAGATCTAACAGAACATGGAAAAGGCAAAAATCAAAGACCCAGCAAGTTGAGAACAAATGTCACTATGCAGTCTGACGTGCCCTCACAAATTAAAAGGGATAGCAATAAATAGGCAAAATGGGCTTAGTTAACAACAGGGGTTTCCTCACTTCTTTGTGTTTGAATTGGGGCTCCCAGGTTAACAGAATCTGTGTTATTCAAGTTTAGCAAAGTAGCTTCTTGAAATGCCAATTTTATAGCTTCCTGGCATTAACCACCCAGGCAGATTCTTTTTTTTTTTTTTTTTTTTAAGATTTTATTTATTTGAGAGAGAGAGTGAGAGAAAGAGCACAAGAGGGGGGAGCGGGAGAGGGAGAAGCAGACTCCCTGCCGAGCAGGTAGCCCGATGCGGGACTTGATCCTGGGACTCCAGGATCATGACCTGAGCCGAAGGCAGTCGCTTAACCGACTGAGCCACCCAGGCGCCCCCACCCAGGCAGATTCTATTGGCAATTTGACCTCAGCATTTCAAGCATTCCCAGCGGCTGGGGATTTTTTTTTTTTTTTTTAAGATTTTTATTTATTTATTTGAGAGAGAGAATGAGATAGAGCATGAGAGGGAGGAGGGTCAGAGGGAGAAGCAGACTCCCTGCTGAGCAGGGAGCCCGATGCGGGACTTGATCCCGGGACTCCAGGATCATGACCTGAGCCGAAGGCAGTCGCTTCACCAACTGAGCCACCCAGGCGCCCTGGGGATTGGTTTTGCCAGCTCTGCACGTCAGAACAGCTCTGGGAGGCTGAAGTGGTTATTTATGCTACCAACTAAGAATACTGCTTCTTCATATTCTAGTTTCCATTTATCAGTCTCCCAGGGGGAAAAAATACATTTAAACTCTACGGCAGTCCCTTGCCCTCTCCACTCTCGTTCCTGCCCCCTGGACACTGGGTCCTTGTGAAACTTAGGGACGACAGGCAGGAAATCCAGAACAGACTTTATAGGAACACTGCTTCCAACAGAAAGAGCTTTACACATTCCAGTGCTTCAAAAATGGTAAGATTTAACGTCTGGATTTCAGTTCAAGAATGTCTCCATGTCATGTTGGCAAATGCACCATGGCAGTGGAGGATCGCTAACAATGGGGAACACTGGGCATGGGGCATATTGGGACATACTATCTTTGCAACTTTCACGGAAATCTAAAGTTATTCCAAAACAAGAAGTTTGTTTAAAAAGCAAAGGCTATTGGGGTGCCTGGCTGGCTCAGTTGGTGCAGCATGAGACTCTTGATCTCGGGGTTGTTGAGTTTGAGCCTGCATTGAGTGTAGAGATTACTTAAGAATGAAATCTTAAAAAAAAAAAAAAAAGCAAAGGCTATTGCTCAGATTGGTAATTAAGATTATTCAGTTATTTATTTTTTTTTCTTAAGTGCTCAGTAGAGGCCAGAACCCAAGCTACAGGTCTGTGGTAGGAGATGATTTTGCTCTGGTCCTACCTCTGGGAGGTTCCTGCAAGTAGAAGACACTCTAACCCTGTGAGATGCAAGGGGAGGGAGCATAAGGGTCCAGGAGAGCCTCAGTATTAGCATTCCTCAAGTGTGCCCCTACTGTCACCCAAGAGCCCGGGGCTAGGGATAGGGGGGAACCAATGCACGATTGCAAAACTCAACCACCTCAGCATCCAGCACAGCTCCTGGCACAGAGCAGGGACTCATCTACTAGAACGGTGCAGAGGCTGGAGGGTGCGTAGGTGGGAGAGGGGCAGCTTGCTCAGGTGAAGCACCTGGAAGAGTTCCCTAGAGGAGGTAAGCCTCCTCTTGAGGCTTGGGTAGGAGTTTAGGAGTGACGTGGGTGGAAAGAATAACATTCTTGGCAAAGGAAACAACAGGTTTAAGTGTATGATCTGGCTAGAAAGAGGAAGAAGAAATGCAACTCAACAAAAAAGCTTGGGGGTGGGGAAACTGATGTCTTCCAAAGCCATTATCTTTCCAAAATGAAATTACAGCCCCCCCCCCCGCCTTTTTTTCCTCCATCCTGGAACTCAGTACATTATCTGGACATCAAAGATGTTAATCAGAGGCAGGCCTGGGGGAGGGGGACCTTACTTAGCAGGTTTCCCAAGCTATGGCTTTTGCAAGCTGTGCTTTAATAAAAGCCTAGTGCTACAAGCAGGGAACTGATACGGAGGACAATTCATTTTAGTCACGATCTTTATGTGGGCAACTTGAAAACATCCCCCTCTTTCAGTAAACATTCCTAGGAGCCTTCTTTTGTCCTCATTTCCCTCCCCGGTCGCAACATTTTTTTTTTTTTTAAGAGGGAAAAAGCCTATTATCATCAGGCATCTAGTTCATTCTCTCTGTAAATTTTTTCGTGGCTGAAGTGGGGAGGAGACAGGGAAGGGAGGGAAGAAAGGGGGGCAAAATCAAAGATTAGGCTTTGTGGTCTGCTCCAATACGGAGTGAGCCAAATAACAGCAAAAAATCAAATCAGAACAAAAACATCCACAGGTGCGGCCCGCTCGCGCCCCGCCCGCCGGCCCGGACGCCCAACAGGTGCCTCCGGCCCCGCCCGCAGTCTCAGGAGCCTCGGGTCGCCACAAAGTAGCCGCCCGCGCAACAGTGTCCAGGCCCGCCCGTACTCACGGCCGCTCGGCGGTCCGCGCCCCGGCCCGCAGCGCCCATCCGGCCCGGGTCCCGGTCAGCGCGGGCTCGGCTCTCAGGCGGCGCCGGCGCGGCCCGGGACGCGCTGCGGCCGTTGGCGCCTCGGCAGGGCGCGAGGCATCCTCCCGCCGCCGCCCCGCGGGCCGCCTGCCCTTTGTTTTGGAGCCGCGGCCCGGCCGCGCCGCCGTTAACGGCCTCGGAACGCGTCGTCGGCCAATCAGCACGCCGCCCCGCCCGCGCCCCG
>NC_058416.1:66094930-66226944 GCF_002201575.2 Neomonachus schauinslandi
CCGCGCCCCGCCCGCGCCCCGCCCGCGCCCCGCCCCGCCCGCGCGTTCCCTCCCCGCGCGCTCCGCGCCCCGGAGCTCGACCGGCTCTCACTCGGCCAGGCTGGGCGGGGGCGCACGTGCCGCGGGGCGCGCCGCGCTCCCATTGGTCGGCCTGCCGAGCGCGGCCTCGGAGCCAGCCTATGAGAGTTGAAAGGCTCGGGGGCGGGGCCCCGCGGGGCGGGGCGGGGCGTGGGGCGGGCTCAAAGAGGATCGCAGTGCGCAAGCGCGGGATGGCCCGCACTGGGGCTGTCAGCCCACCGTCTTCGCCCGCAGGCTTACCCCGCAGTGGGAAACCCGCGGGTCACTCGTTCTCTCCGCACGCCTGGATCGGCTGAGGGACGCCAGGCCCACAGCTTCCGGGGCCGAAGCGGGGCTCATGGGCCGGTCGTGCGCGGGACTTGGGTTTCCCTGGCCGGACCACTCGCAGACTCGGTCCCCAGAATATGGGGTCCTCCGTGCTCGCCCACTCCGACCATCCTCCCCGAACTCTCCAAGCCGCTCTGCCTGAGAACCTCTGTATCTGCGTCTGGCTCTCCTCTGCTCCAGAACCCCCAAATCGGACTCGATAGGAAGCTCCATTCTCCGGGGGCCCTCCCGGCCCCCCAGGCAGATCGTCCCATCTTTACGTCCACACTCCGTTCCCCCCCACGACTCTCATGTCATTATTTTGTTGGTCCCACAGCTTTCCTTTATAGGTTGTTTCTTAAATTACATCATTTTTTAGAAACCACAGTGTTGAGGTCACAACGTATGTAACATTTTTATACATGTTAGCATCCTTTAGATTTTGTTTCTTTTTTGCAATGCAGTGTATCTGTAAAGATCTCTCAGCGTCTTTGGATGTGCATCTGATTTATTACTGTCCTTAGAAGGTCTGTGGATATTGTCCATTTGTCAGAACTTAGCCATTTTCCTAGCAATGTCTCCAACTCTCCTTTTACAAACCTGGCTGCAAAGTAGGAACTCATGATCGTTTTTAAGATGAGTTTTTCAGATGAGTGTTAGCATCTCTTAATTATTAAGCCTTTCATATCTTCAATTTCCAACTTGCAGATCTTCAGTTTCCAAGTGGGGTTAGGGGAGTTCCTTTCTCTTGTGAATTTTAGAGATTCCTTAGATTGTCTTAAATATTAAGCTTTTATTGTTTTTGCTACCGCAAATATCTTTTCTCAGCCAGTCCTCTGTTGAAAAAAAATCCTAATTTTTTATGTGATTCAAATATAATTTTGTATCCTGCTTTGAGAAGGGGCATTTTTCCCTTATTGCAGTTTTTAATGAATGATTTTAGTGGCTGCAGATAATATTAAACTTAACATACCCAAATAACTATGTGGTGGTTAGGCACATCAATGATTTCTGCTCCGTTTCTTTGGATTCCTTCATTCTTTGAAAAATTTAGCACCAGATTTCCTATTGTTCTTTGCATTGTGGTTCCTAGCTTCATTCTTAGAAACACATCTTTCCCTTAAAATCTAAGGAATTGATGTATGTGAATCACGGAGGATCCTTCCAGTGCCCTGGCCTGTCAGCTCACTGTCCCCTCTCCTGCAAGGATCTTGTCCCTCATGACCCCTAAGATGGACCCCCTTCCTGATCACTGACCAGTGCCTTTCAAATGTTTTAAACTATGACCACAGTAAAGAATACATTTTATGGGTACAAAGTTTCTATTTGGGGTGATGAGAAATCTGGGGGATAGTGTGGATGATTGCACAACAGCATAAATGTACCTAATGCCACTGTGGCTTCATACACTTAAGAACAGTTAAAATTGCAAATTTTAAGCTTTAAAAACCCATTTTGGGGGTGGGGGGATGGGTTAGCCTGGTGATGGGTATTGAGGACATGTATTAAATGGAGCAGTGGGTGTTATACGCAAACAATGAATCATGGAACACTACATCAAAAACTAATGATATACTGTATGGTAACTAACATAATAAAATTAAATTTTAAAAACCCTAATTTTACATTATGATCTAGTACACATACATGAGAAAAGTTTCATGATTTAATACATACTCTTGTCTTGTGTAATGCCCTAATATTGTCTATCCTTTTCAGTTTTATTTTATTGACGACATCCTGCACATGACTCTCTATGTGATTTCATGAGGTATCTATCAACCGTGGCCTGCGGTCCGGCCACCCACTGCCTGGTCCCTGTTGTCACTACCCTCCATAAGCTCAGTTTCAAACAGCCCACTCTGGGCCACCACTGGGCGCTCTGGCCCCCTCCTGTTAGCAGGACCACAGCTGTTATTACCTGTGCTGGGAGCCACACAACTCACTGTCCTCACCACCTACCTACCTGGAGGCTGTCCTCCTCCCTCTGTTCACCTCCCTTTAGCACCTTTCTCACATCACAGACTTGCCCAGCGAACTCTGGTCCTGGGTAAATGTGACTCTCTCTGCTATGGCTGGAGAAATTCTTTCCCTTGGGGAGACTAGTTTCTAGAACAGTCCTTGTGGCAACCCTACACCTGCTCCACCTGTTGTGGCTATTCAGATTCCCACCTTCCGGGAAGATGATTCCACACTTCCCCCTGCCCTCTGCCTGTACTAGCTCTGTGTCCTACTTTACTGAAGACGTCAACATCAGCAGGAGAACGTTCCTTGCTGCTTCCACACTAAACCTTCCACCCGCCCACCCCCACCACCATGCACACATTGCTCTGTCCTCTAACACCTGCATGTCACTTGCACGTGGGGCCCACCCCCCTGCATGCTGGCCAGTCGGCTTCAGTCACAGCGCCCTCTTTCTCCTGCGTCCTCAATCCCCACATTATTGGGCTGTCCCATCAGGATAGGAGACACAGTGTCATCTCCGTATCCACATTCTCCATCACCACGCTTCTCTCCAATTCTTCAAGAGCAAGATTGCTCAGGAGCAGCTGAGCTGGGCTCCTCCCACTCTCGGGCTCCCTCCACAACCGCTCCACCTGTTCCTTGCCAGAACTCATGTCTGCGTTCAGCCATGTCTCACGGGTGGTCAAGCAGCACTCTGTACAACCTGATGCCTCCCAGGGTGTGCCTCAGCATGGACCCACATCCCCCAAATCCCAGGTTTCCAAGTCCATCTACCCACTCTGAACCACCCTTGGAGCTCTAGGAGACACCTCAAAGCCAGTGTGCCCTAAATCAAGCTACAGCTCTTACCACCTCAGTAAAAGGCACAGCCAAACTTCCAGCCCAGCCAAAACCTCCGAGCCCCTCACCTCGGCTCTCCTCATCATGCCCCACGGCGGCCCCTCAGCGGCCCCTCATCAGGTCCCTCTCCTGCCACCAGCACCCAGCCCCTGGGCCACTCTCATCTCTCATGTTGATGACTGCCACAGGTGAGCAGCAAGGGTTGCCTCCTTTACTTTTCACACATTGACTCTTTGAGAACAAAAGCCAGATCTGTCACCCCTCAAAAGCCTCCAGGAGCTTTCCGTTGTGCCAGACTAAGAAAACAGAGTCCTTCCAATGCCCCCCCCCCAAGACTTGGCACCTCCCCGTCCCTCCTGATTTCCTACTTCTATCCCTGCATTTGGCCAACTACATTTGGGGGGACCAGTCCGGACAGGACCACCTCCACTTCTGACACCAACGGCAGGTTTGGGAGTCCCCAAGCTGACCCTTAGTTAAGGTTGACAGCTTCCTGGAGGGACTCACAGAGAGCTGTTTACTCACGGTTACAGTTTACAGCAGAGGAAGGATGCAGATTAAGACCAGCTGCAGGAAAAGCACCCAGGGGGCGAGTCTAGGGGAGTGCCACACTTGAGCTGTCAGCTGCCTCCGTCCTTGGAGCTGCACGCAAGCCTCCTCTCCGGCACCCATGAGGGACAGCCCACACAGTGCGGCCAACAGGGAGACTCCTCAGAGCCCGGTGCTCAGAGCTTTTATTGGTGTTCATCACACAGGTGTGATTAATTGAGTGTCCTCCTCGCGATCTCAGTCTGCAGCCCCTCATCACAATGCTGGTCTTTCTTGTGTGCTCAGCTCCAGCCTGAATATCATCTGGTGCCGTGCCCCTACTTGAAATCACATTGTTAGGCTATTGCAAGGCCCCCAGGCCAACAGGCACTCCTGGTAGAGCTTGGTAACTGCCTGCCAAAAGCAGAAGGCAAAAGCCACTCTTTGGGGGTGAGATTAAATTCTTTCCTACAACCTCCCTTTGCTTACTATCCCTCAGACACACCACCCCCGTGCTGCCCCTTCTAGGGGACTCTGTGCTTGCTGTCCCTTCCCCTGGAAGGTCCCTCTTTCTTCAGGATTCTGCTCGAATGCATCCTCACCAGAGAAGTGGTCTCATCCAGGCCCTGCGGACCAGGGGCTCTTGCCCACCATTCCCTCTCCCTCCTCACCCAGCTTTGGCTTTCCTCCTTAACACCCCCCCCAACATCACCACAACTGGTCTGTGTTTTCCTCTGTTTGGTTCATCATCCATCTCCTCTCACCAGTATGTGAGCCACCTGAGGGCAGGGTTTTGGTTTGCCCTCAGCTGTATCTGCAGTGCTTAGGACATAATTTGCTGAATGAGCCACTCCTGCAGGATGACTGAAGAGCAAACGAGCCCTAAGACGCCCAGCTCTTGCCCCTGGGATGCCCAGTGCACTGGAAGTAGCACCATGGAGGAGAAGGGACGGCAGAGTCCCTGAGACCCTGGTGCACGATGGCACAGTGCCTTGGTGCTCAGCAGTGTTGTACAGCTGCTGGCAGGCCTGCCTGGTGATTACAGACTCGAGCCTGACACAGCTGAATGGATCGGGCTATACACGTCGAAGGTGGATTGCCGTATGGGATCCAAGACATTGCAGCTGTCTCAGTGCCCATGGGAGACTCTCCAGCGCCCGTGAACACGATGGCGCGTCCACGGTCATGTGCTGGAGCTGGACCCGCACAGGCTCTCACACTCAGGGATGGCTGAGGGCTAGGGCTTTGTCCACCTCCCCAGAGGATCTGGTCTGGCCGGTTGTTATATGCTAAGTTGGGTCCCTCCAAATGTGACTGTATCTGGAGATAGCCTTTAAATAGGTGATTAAGTCAAAATGAGGTCGTTAGGATGGGCCCTGATCCAGTGCGACTGGTGTCCTTATAAGAGGAAATTAGGACACAGACACACACAGGGATGACCACGTGAGGACACAGGGTGAAGGTGACTGTCCATCGACACACCAAGGAGAAAGGCCTCGGGAGAAACCAAACTTGCTGATACCTTGATCTTGGACTTCCAGCCTCCAGAACGGTGAGACAGTAATGTTTAAGCCACCCAGCCTGTGTTACTTTGACAGCCCTAGGCAAGCGAATACACTGGGTTTTGGGGGCAGAAAGAAACCAAAAGCAGGGTGCCTGGCTGGCTCAGTTGGTCAAGTCTGCGACTCTTGATCTCAGAGTCATGAGTTCAAGCCCCACGTTGGGCATAAAGCTCAGTTTAAAAAAAAAAAAAAAGCACTTAAAGCAATTCTCCTAAAGGGGCTTCTAGCCTGCCTTCTGTCCCCAAATCCTGCCGAAACCCCTAGGGTTGGCCAGGCCGAGCAGCTTGCTTAGGGGTGACTTCAAAGCAGGCTGGCAGGCTGCCATGCAGCAGACAGGGAGCCTCAGCTCCCAGCCCCAGGGCCCTCCTCGCCGAAGCAGGGGATCAAGTCTCTCTGTAGCTCCTTGGGGTTAAAATTCTCTGATTTGCTGATAAGTTTCCTTTATGAGATTCAAGCCCATTAGGAAGAGTGCTGTTGCTGTCGGCATGGCAACCACAAGCCATCTTCGGTTCTTTCCAAATTAAAAAATTCCCAGCTTCAGGGCTGAGGAGAGAAAGATGTAAAAGCAGAGATGAAATTAAGTTACTGATGGAAGACGTTGCCATGGCATCATGCTGTCCTTGGAGTCTGTCAGCTGCCACTGTGATTTCTCCATTCTTCGCGCAGATGAAGGAGTCCAAGAGAAGATAAAGAGCAGCCTCCCACAGTGAGGGAGAAAAATAAAGTATACGTTATGATTAGAAATAGTAACTAATGAGGGGAATTTATATTTTAAGAGTAATTATACATCCAACATACAGGGTTTATCAAAATGTAAACAAATCACCTGGGAATTTGTTAAAATGTGTTTGCTGAAATGCAGTATGTCTGGGGTGGGTCCTGAGAGTCTGCATTCTAATTTTTAATCATGGTAACATATATATATATATATATATATATATATATAACACAAAATTTACCCTCTTAAGCCAGAGATTCTGCATTTCTAACAAGCTCCCAGTGATGGTGATGCAGTGGGTCTGTGACCCACGTTAGCCCTTTTAGAGCCTTTCTTTGTACCAGAGCCTGATGTAGGTGGCAGGTGTACCAAAATGAGCAAGACACACATTGTGCTTTTCCAGGAACTTCCTGGCAAGTGGACAAGAGAAGGGGCAATGTCATTCCGGAGAAGCGGACAGAAAGCTGTCTGATTCACAAGGGGGGCTGGGATTTGCATGTTGGAAGATCAAAGCATGGGGGTGGGGGGTAGTGACATGAAGACTCTGTAATTGCTGTATTGACTTACAAGTTTGCTAGACCATTCCCTAAAGAAGGGCATGGGGGCTATTTATCTTCTTTTTGGGATTTCAAATAGTGCTGGTACAAATACCTTTCTCTGCGTGACTGTTCCCTCTTGGATTATTGTCTAGGGAATAAAATATCCCCCCCCCCAAATCCCAGTAATGGAATTACTGAGTCAAAACACATCTGACTGGTTTGTCACATTTGCCAGATTTCAGTAGATTCATTGACAGCACTATTAGCAATGCCAAAAGACACATGATTCCTTACAACTTCACAATATTTGGCTTTTATAATTTTGCTTTTGATAAAAACAGATGAGCAAACAAACAAAACAAAAAAACCAGAAAGCCTATAGAGTATGGACAAACTGGCACTTCATCTTTTTTTTTTTAGATTTTTATTTGGGGTGCTTGGGTGGCTCAGTTGGTTAAGTGTCTGCCTTCCGCTCAGGTCATGGTCCCGGGGTCCTGGGATTGAGCCCTGAGTCAGGCTCCCTGCTCAGAGGGGAGTCCGCTTCTTCCTCTCCCTCTGTCTCTTCCCCCTGCTTGCGCTCGCTCTTTCTCTCTCTCAAATGAATAAATTCTTAAAAAAAATTATTTATTTGAGAGAGAGCAGGAGTGGGGGGTGGGGAGGGGCAGAGGGAGAGGGAGAAGCAGACTCCCCACTGAGCAGGGAGCCAGCCCAAGCAGGGCTCAATCCTGGGACCCTGGGACCATGACCTGAGCCAAAGGCAGACGCCCAACTGACTGAGCCACCCAGGCACCCCACACTTCATCTTTAATTTGCATTTCTCTAGTTTCTAATGGCACTGGATGCTTTTCTTCATGTAAGCAGATAATACTCTTTGATTGACTAACAGTTGGGAATGAGGCAGGGCTTTTGTATTTTTATGATTTTTTTGTATTTGGAAAATAGATTTTATTATTGGTCACTCATGGCAGATGTGCCCCAGCTCCTGTGGTTAACCCCCCGTTGTTCACATTGGCCTGTGTTAAAATCAGATGCAGAGCTATTTCTTTTTTTTTTTTTTTTTAAGATTTTATTTATTTCACAGAGCGAGACATCGAGAGAGGAAACACAAGCAGGGAGAGTGGGAGAGGGAGAAGCAGGCTTCCTGAAGCCAAGCAGGGAGCCCGATGCGGGGCTCGATCCCAGGACCCCGGGATCGTGACCTGAGCTGAAGGCAGACGCTTAACGACTGAGCCACCCAGGCGCCCCCAGAGCTATTTCTTAATAGTTTTCTCCAACCATACCTGCTGAATAAACACCCTTCTAGATGCACTTGTTAGAAAGGCATTGGGAAGCAAGCATAAAGATAGGAAAGGTCTTCAGGTTTAGCTTCAACATGTAGAGAACTTGGAAGTCATCACTCCTGCCCTCAAAAACAAGAAAAACGCTAAAAAAACTGAAAATCAAGAACCTTTTCTTAGATCCATCAGAGAATTGAGGTCACGGGGCAACACACCCTCCCCCAAACTGTAGAGTCAGGCAAAGACAGAGTATCCCAACTCACCAGTAGCAGGAGCCCGTGGAGCCAGGAACTGGTAGAAACACCTACATGACCACTTAAATGGTAATGTTCATGAAATGCTGGAGGCTGAGCAAGGACTAGCTTGAGAATTAAAAATTCACCCTCAGTGAACCAGGCTAAGGGGGGGGGGCACACTTTTAAGTGTTTTACCTCCAAGGAGCCCCAGCAGGTCCTCACAGTGAAGACTGGAACAAAATTCCTTTGTGTTTGACACAAGGGAGAGGGGACATGTAACCATTTGAAATATGCCCAGATGGTTCATTCTCCAAAAAAAAAAAAAGAAAAAAAAGAAAAGGCCTGCCAGCAACAGATACAACTTCCCCAGAGCCTCATCCAACATGGGGATTCCAGCCCCGCTGTAGGCTTTGTCTTATCTAAGGAGGCAAAAACGCCCCAAGCAGCAGCATTTGTGAGGATCACGGGCCGGGCCACAAGCACACGAGAAGACAGACCTAATTTTCTGATCCTGGGACACTTCCCCTGCCTCCATGCCTTCCTGGTTGATTCTTCATGAATCTGCATGTCATCCCTGCACATGCTATTCTTCTCTGTGTCATTCGATCCTTTTTTAAAAGATTTTATTGATTTATTTTGAGAGAAAGAGAGTGCGAACAGGGGGAGGGGCAGAGGCAGAGGGAGAGAATCTCGAGCAGACTCCCTGCTGAGCACAGAGCCTGATGCGGGGCTTGATCCCATGCCCCTGAGATCATGACCTCAGCTGAAATCAAGAGTTGGACACTTAACTGACTGAGACACCCAGGTGCCCCTGTGTCATTCCAATCTTTTTTTTTTTTTTAAGATTTTATTTATTTGACAGAGAGAGACACAGCAAGAGAGGGAACACAAGCAGGGGGAGTGGGAGAGGGAGAAGCAGCCTTCCTGCCCATGAGGGGCTCGATCCCAGGACCCTGGGATCATTACCCGAGCCGAAGGCAGACGCTTAACAACTGAGCCACCCAGGCGCCCCTGTGTCATTCCAATCTTAACACATGTGTTGCCTAAGTGAGCCCTGCTGCAAGGCTGACTCCACTGAAGAAGGAGTCTCTAGTCCAAGGACAACAGGGGAAACATAAACAAGGACACAAGAGGAAACCTCAGCCTCTGAGTCTAATTCCTAGACAGAAAAACATACAAACCTCTCATTAAAGTGCTGTCTACCTCAGATCTATTACCCAACATCTGTCCGACATTCAACAAAAAATTACAAGCATGCTAGAGAAAAGGCACAGTCTGAAGAGTCAAGGCAAGCCTCAGAACCAGGCTCAGCTACGGCACAGATGTTGGCATTACTGGGCAGGAAATTTTTTTTTTTTAAGATTTTATTTATTTATTTGAGACAGAGAGAATGAGAGACAGAGAGCATGAGAGGGAGGAGGGTCAGAGGGAGAAGCAGACTCCCCGCCGAGCAGGGAGCCCGACGCGGGACTCGATCCCGGGACTCCAGGATCACGACCTGAGCCGAAGGCAGTCGCTCAACCGACTGAGCCACCCAGGCGCCCCTAAAAATAAATTCTTAAGAAAAAAGAAGTGCTGAGAAAAATGGAGTGGGTCCCTGGCTTCCCAGAAGGTAGTGTGAGTGCCTCGGTGAGTCTCCATCGTGGAAAAAACCAAAAAACCCAAACACACACATAAAAAAAAAAAAAAAAAAAAAAACCCCAAAACAACAACAACAACAAACTGAGAATATTCCAAAATTAATGACAGAAACCAAATCACAAATTCAGGAATCTTAGACCTAACACCCAGCAGGGTAAATATAATAAATGCTCCACCTAGGCATATGATACTCAAACTGCAGGAAACCAAAGACAAAGGGACAATCTTGAAAGAAGCCAGAAGGAAAGAAAAAAATCCAGCTCACCTAGAGAGAAACAAGGGTGAAAATTACCTCAAGATTTCTTGTCTGAAACCATGCATGCAAAGAGCAAGAGGGAGTAGCATATTTAAAAAGATGGGGCACTAGGGGGGCTCAGTCAGTTAAGTGTCCGACTCTTCATTTTGGCTCAGGTCATGATCTCAGGGCTGTGAGATCAAGCCCCGTGTTGGGCTCTGCGCTGAGCACGGAGCCTGCTTAAGATTCTCTCTCTCTCTCTAAAAAAAAAAAAAGGCTTATGTAGATCTGAGATTCTGACCTATATACTTTTCCTTTTCTCTGAAGAACTTCTTTTAACATTTCTTTCTTTTTTTTTTTTTTTAAGATTTTTTTTTTTTTTATTTGAGAGAGAGAGAATGAGAGACAGAGAGCATGAGAGGCAGGAGGGTCAGAGGGAGAAGCAGACCCCCCGCCGAGCAGGGAGCCCGATGCGGCACTCGATCCTGGGACTCCAGGATCATGACCTGAGCCGAAGGCAGTCGCTTAACCAACTGAGCCACCCAGGCGCCCTTCTTTTAACATTTCTTGCAAAGCAGCTCTACTGGCAACAAATTCCTTCAGCTTTTTTAAAAAAAAAACTTTTATTTTTTATTTATTATTTTTAAAGATTTTATTTATTCATTTGAGAGAGAGAGAGCATGAGCAAGGGGAGGGGCAGAGGATGAGGGACAAGCAAACTCCCTATTGAGCAGGGAGCCTGCTGCGGGGCTCGATCCCAGGACCGTGAGATCATGACCTGAGCCAAAGGCAGATACTTAACCGACTGAGCCACCCAGGTGTCCCTAAAATTTTATTTTTAAGTTATCTCTACGCCCAATGTGGGGCTCCAGCTCATGACCCCTGAGATCAAGAGTCGCACACTCTATCAACTGAGCCAGTCAGGCGCCCTGAATTCTTTCAGCTTTTGCCCAAGAAAATATTTCTCCATTTTTGAAGGATACTTTCACTGGATACAAAATCCTAGGTTGGTGTTTTTTTTTCTCTTTCAATATAATGTTTGACAGCAGTGGTGCAGGGGGACACCCTTGCCTTGTCCCTGACCTTGGGAAAGCTTCTCATCATTAATAATGTTACCTATAGGTTTTGTTGTAGTTGTTGATCATTTAATTGAGGTATAGTTGACACATACCTATGGGGTTTTTGTAGATATTCTTTGTCAAGTTGGGAAAAGTCCCCTTTATTCCTACTTTGCTGAGATTTTATGAGGAAAGGTGTTGGATTTTTGTCAAATGCTTCTTCTGCATCTATTGATATGATCATGTGATTTTTCTTCTTTAACTTGTTGATATGAGGGATTACATTTACTTCCTAATGTTGAACCAGTCTTGCATGCCTGAAATAAATCCTAACTACTCAGGGAGTGTAATTCTTCTCTTTTTTTTTTAAGGTTTTATTTTTAGGTAATCTCTACACTCAACATGGGACTCGAACTTACAACCCTGAGATCAAGAGCCACAGGCTCCACCAACCAAACCAGACAGGCTCCCCTGTAATTCTTATACGTTGTTGGATTTTTTTTTTTTTTTTTTGATTTGACTAATAGTTTGTTGAACATTTCTGCACTTATGGCCATGAAAGATATTATAGTTTCTTTTCTTGCAATGTCTTTGTCTGATTTTGGTACATTAGGGTAATGCTGGCCTCATAGAATCAGGTGTGTTCCCTTGAAGAGACTGTAGAGAAATCATATCATTTCTTCCTTTAAATGTATGTGTCTGGTACAGTCATGCACCACAGGGTGGGTATTACCTCCATGAGTTGAAAACTTATGTCTACACAAAAATGTGCACACGAAGGTTTATAGCAGCTTTACACATAATTGCCCCAAACGGGAAACAACCAAGATGCCCTTCATAGGTGAATGGGTAAACAAACTGTGGTACCTCCATACAATGTAGCATTATTTGGCAATGAAAAGAAATGTGCTGTCATAAACAGAGAGGAGAGTGGTGGTTACCAAGGGCTAGGGGGTGAGAGAAAGGGGGAGATGCTGGTCAAAGGGTCCAAGCTTTCACTTATAAGATGCATGAGTTCTGGGGATGTGATGCACAGCACGGTGACTGTAGTTAAAGATACTGTGTTGTATACTGGAAATTTGCTAAGAGTAGACCTTAAGTGTTCCCATCACTCACACACACACACGCATGGTAACTGTGTGAGGTGATGGATGTGTTAACCTGGTAGTGGTGACCATTCCACGAAGTAAATGTATTTTGAATTATCATGTTGTACACCTTAAATATACACAATCTTATTTGTCAGTTGTATCTCAATAAAGTTGGAGGAAAAATGAGCTATTGAGCCATAAACCAACATTAAGTGGCCTTAAACACAACATTGCTATATGAAAGAGGCCAATCTGAAAAGGCTACATTCTTCATATTTCCAATTACATGACATTTTGGAAAAGGCAAAAGTATAGAGACAACAGAGCAAAAGGGTCTGTGGTTGCCTGTGGGGAGGGGAGGGGCCGGCACTTGGAGCTCTGCGTGCTAGCTACTCAGTTATTGTCAATCTTAAATAAAGTCTACTAAAAATAATAATAATAATAATAAGGATATGAGCAAGAGGGACCGAGTGGCACAAACTGGTGGAGAGGAGCTCTCGGGAGATGCGGGGGTCAGGAAGTGACTAAGCTGGTTTGAGAACCACCAGTGAGAGATAGGGTGTCCCATGATCCAAGAGGATTCCGGCAGGGGTAAGTTAACTGCTTTCCGGATTTAATGCATGTGTTAGAGTCCTGGGGAGCAAAAAATGTAGTCATAAATACACAGCTCAAGGTCTATTTTATGCACAGAGTAAACATAAGGAAGCAGCAATGGGAAGAAGTAAAATGATTTTTGGGGACAGAATGTTCTGGAATTCTCAGCACCTGTCTGCAGCCTCCCCGGTCATAGACATGGCATCTTCCACGCAATGTTTTCTAATTATAATAATTGCCCTTCTCTAACTGCCAGACTAACACAAAGTATTAAACCTCTTGGTACCTGTTAACTGTGTTTTAGAAATTCCTGTGTACCAGGAGTGCTATCTGAATCTGGGGGGCAGTGGGACCGGCAGCCCAAGTGGCAGGTGCTTCATGGGAGGGGCTTCACCTCTCTGCTCTGGGGCCTTGGGCCTGTGGTCTTGGGCCACTGGGTGGACACACGCTGCCAATTCCCCCTCAGGGCTGGGTGCAGGTGGGCCGAGCCCAGAAGGGTGTGGGGTCAGAGCGCTGGGGCAGCGGGCTGGGAGCAAGGTCAGACGGAGGCAGGGACGTGGTGCCGAGGACCAGGGCTGAGGGGGCACCCTTGGGGGCCTGGTGAGGCCTCCAGAACCAAAAATGGATACCTGTTACTGCCAAGGAAAAACAAAATGCAAAGCCAAACCAACAAAAAACAGAAACGAAAGGGGAGGGAGAGCGCTGGTGCGGAAGCTGCTGGGGCGAGGGACATACCTGTCCTCGGGAGTCCTGGGAGCCACTGGGAGGCAGATGCTGCCATCCCAATTCCACCAGCAGAGACTGGGGAATGGCCTTGGCTGAAGTCCCTTGGCTGCTCGGCAGTGGGGTTGAGTTTAGGACTTGATCTGACAGGGGCCACTCAGGTGGTGGGGTGCATGTCTGCCTTCCTTCCAGGAGCGACTTTGTGGGTGGGTTTTGGGGGGAAACGTGTATTCTCCCATCTCAGGTGGGGCATGCTACCTTGATGACAGCACGTTCTTACATCAAGACGGGAGCTTGCGCACACACACACACACACACACACTCGTCTGCAGCACGTGGGAAGCATGCGCAACACGGGGTGCCAGGGGGTGCCCGGGCCGGCTCGGTGGGCTGTCGGCCATCAGACAGTATCTCCAGTGTCTGCCGGGCAGGCCAGTCTCATGGCCACAGCTGAGCAAGGAGAAGGTCTGACTCGCTCTTACGGACCGAATTGAATCTTAAATTGGACAGAATTCAACCAGGGCCGCCACCCCCCGCCCCGTCCCCGCCCAGCATCCCGGTTGGCGGGCCTGGGAGCCCGCAGAATGGACACACAGGCGCCGCTGCCTGCATCTGAGAGAGAAAACAGGACAGGACAGGGGCTGAAGCATCCTGTTTCCTCTTTGGCCATGACCTCATCTGCCTTTTCCGTCCTTCTCTCCCTGAAATCCTGTCTCGTCCACATGTCGCCGTCAGTAGCTACTTGTCTCCTCAGAGGATGCACTCTGACAGCCTGGGCCCTCCTGTGACTTCTCCTGGTCCCGTGCTCCCCGCTGGGTACCGTCCTGGTCTTCTGGGGGCCCAATGCACACACGGTCCCCGTGGTGCCATCCTGTCCTAACATCCCCGCATTTTGTCCTAACAGACACACTCAGGGCCGATGCAGCTGCCTTGGCAGACTTTTCAATCTAGCAGTGACGGTGCCTTTTCTAATGCCGCGAGAGTCGGCGCCTCATTCCTGTTCTCCTTTAAGCACTTGATGTTTGTAGTTTTACTTTATAAAAACTATTCAGTGCCCGTCTTCCCTGCCACGGGATGGGCACCACGAGGCAGCTCTGCCGGCTTTGTTCTCCGCAATCCTCATGGGGCGCGTGCCCGAGGCCAGCGTCAGCCCTGGCTTTGTTCCCCGCTGCCTTACAAGCTCATCTTTCTTCTCTGCGGCCACACCCAACCTCATCCATAGGATCTTCATCTTCCTGCACTTTCAAACCAGGGTGACCTTCCCATACCCACTCGCGGGGCCCTCCCGCTGAGGACCCCCGAGCCGCTGGCCCACTGGGGAAGGGCTAACGGTCGCCTGGGGCCCGTTCCACCTTTTCAATGCCGCCCTTTTGTGGCCTTGCTCTGCTCTCCAGGGCCTCTGACCGATCTCGGACTCCTCTCGGGTAGAAGCACGAGGCTATCCCCGCGAGGGAGACGCGCTGGGCTGTCCCACCCTTGCTTATTCACAGCGGGCAGATTTCCTGGATTTCACAAACGGCTGATTAAAATATTTGAAAGTCACTGTTGTGTGGGATGTGTGCATCCCCATCCTGTGCCTTGCACTAGTGCGGTCCTCGCTCCTGGGCCGTCGGCTCAATCACAGAAAGCCCACACCTCTAGCCTCCAGAGCCCGCTGGCTCCCCAAGAACAATACTTCAGTGCGGAAGTCAACTCTGGGAAGGAAGGAGAGGCACGCTCTAGGGTTTAGAAGGGGAAGAAAAGGGGACCCGGATTTCTGGGACTGGTAACAGGACCACTGGTCCCGGACTCTCCAAGGTGGTTTCTGTAGGCTTGGTGACCCGCTGCGAGTGGACGGCCAGCTCATGTGCCCACACCGCCAGTCTGCAGCAGACCTCCCACCAGTGCCTGGGCCTGGAAGCTTTGGCCCTGGTGTCCCACGTGCTCCAGGTCACTGCCCATCCCCTCGCCCCTCCTCCCCCCACAGATGTGCCCTCCCACCATTTCCACAGCTGACAAGAGGCTTCGTTACCTTTTGGTCTTACTAAAAATGGGGCGATGGCTTCCCTGCTCCTCTGACCAAGAAACTAAAAGGGAAAAGCATCTCTACACCCAGCAGGTGAGGGGACTCGTGCTCCATCACCTCACAGTCTCCCCTCAGCCTCCTCGGGCCTCTGTCTTGCCCAACCCTGGCACCGCAGCTCATGACACCACTGTGCGGCAAGAACAGCCAAGCTCCACAGAGCAGTACTTCACGACAGACGTACGGGCGTCACCTGTCAGGCCTCCCAGTGACAGGCATTCCTCTTACTTCCTTCTCTTGCTGGCTCTTCCTTGTTCTCAACAGAGACCCTGTTTCTCACTCCCACTCCAGCTAAAAAACACCTGTCCTAGGGCACAACTTCATTCCATTTCCTCCTCTCTACCTGTTCTTCAAAGGACCTTCGTCTTCAGCTTTCCTTGGTGCCAGCCTCAGAGAAAGAGCCCCCTGTGCCACGTCCACCTTGACCCACCCCTTCCCTGGCCCTCGGGCCTATGAGGCCCAGCAACCCTGTCCCCTCTCTGGGTCTCCTCCTCAGACTCAAGTGTGGTTCAGCCCATCACCCACAAAAACCTTCCCTTCACTGCTCCCCTGTGGACACACCCAATCCCTGTCCTTCCTCCACACTTGGGGCTTCCGGGGGGCCTGCACCTGCCTCCACCCGCTCCGTACCCCCGTGACCTGGGCTTGGCTTCTGCTCCTCCCAGAGAGGTGTTCTGTGGCCACTCGTCGGCTCTGAACGCTCGGGTTCTGATTAAATACAGAGAACCAACCAAGGTCTGAGGCTCTACTGCCAAGGCAAGGAGCTCATCATTATTAACGTGGGAAAAACAGGATTACTACTAATTCCTTGTGCTGGGTAAGGAAGATGATTGTTATAACTGATTTCTACAGGATTTGGACAACAACAAAGAGTGCTGATCTCTTAAAGGGAAAGTGAATGTGATAATCCCATGAGCGTTACCCAGCAATTTAGGTGAGATCAGCATTTCCCTGAAGAAAGTTTCAGACAGGTCCTCCCCGCTCAGATTAATAGAAAGCGGGTACAGTTCAGTCAGCAGATGTCTCAGCACCACCTTACAACAAACAAGTAAAAACAAATAAATAAATAAAGCATTTAGGAAGATCTGCTATTTACTCTTTGTTTTGAGGTACTGGGCTAGAAATTTAAAATGTATTTGCACAATCTTTATGACATGCACGGTTCCACTTTCCAGCCGAAGGTCTGAGTGAACAACACGACGACTGGCCCAAAGCCAGCTGTGTTATCAGCAGAGGGCAGGTTTTGAACCCAGATTTATGGGCCCAAAGCCTGTGCTCTCTCTATACCACCAAAGCAGAACATTTTCCAATATTTTTGTCCTGTAAGTCACTGCATGATGCCCAATACTGAGAAGAACCAAGTGTCCAAGAGTCCCTAATACATTCGTGACATCTTGGTCTGAAAAAAAGAGGCTGCCAAGGACACCTGCCCTGGCAGCAGTTGCTGAAGTTTAGGAAGATGAGAAGAGACGCACATGGGCACTGTGTCAGGACTCCCAGCACTGCCTTCTTCCCCCCTCTATAGCCAAGCATCTGAAGAACAATCTGGAAAACCTGATGGAGCACTAAAATCCCACTGGCCTTCAGAGCACCAGCTTCTGGTTCTATACCTGATTACTGTAAGCAAAGTCAAATTACAAACACACTTATTTGGGAAACACTGTAATAAAGGACTAGGCGACTTCCTATGTTCACATGTGAAATTCCAATTAAGCTATACATGCACAGTACTATGTTATTTTGGAACACAGGGACACAATTTAATGATTCTAATTTTTTTTTGTAGTTTTTTTTTTTTTACAAGTCAGGTGCCATAAACATTCAAATAATCCATCTTTTAAAAAGTACGTTTACAACATCAAAAGAATTAAGATGAAATATAAACCTTTCTACTTACAATTTTTTATACAGATTAACCAAATCACAAATACCACAAATAAATGTTAAATTGTAACAATATAATGAATAAACATTCAGATTCTTAATAAAATCTTCCTTTAACATTTTTTTTAACTTACCATTATACTAAATAATCTATGCAGAGTTTTGGGGTACAATACCAAGAAGGCACCAACAGTACAAAGCAGATACAAAGCAGTTTCAGAACTTTCTCGAGTGCTCTACACGGATGAACAGCACAAAAAAGGCAACGAGCTTTAGGTAAACCTGGTGCAACCCCAGAGAATTCCCTCTGGATTCCCAGTCATTTCCGATCCATGATGCCAAACTGGATTACAGTGAGAGAGACCACATATCTACTGTTACATGCTTCTCATCTGCAATATAGGAGTATCATGTTTCAAACACCAGCATGACAATTTTAAAGCACAAATGCTTTAAAAATGTATAAGCAAAAGAATTGCTCAGATTTTCAAAACCACTACATTTACAAAAATATTTCCCTTAAACTTGGGATTGCTCCAAAACATTGATTTACAAATATAAAAGTATTATGGAAGGACCCAAAGCATGTGTGCATATGTGTGTATTAACATACTGTTACCGTACTATATAAAAGTTACCAATTTAAAAACCGTATTAACATATACGCAAATAAAGGTAAAACAGTCTCCTCTGAATGGTCTGAACATTAGGTGGCATGTGGTGTGGGCAGCATACGTGTGTGACTCCTTACTGAGATACAACCAGTGATGAGCCACATGTGGCTCCAAAAGCCGACAGGACCCTGCACACCCATCACCTGTGCCTGCAGCAGGACAGACTGTGAACACACAACGCACTGTGTACTGCACACAAACACAATGATATTCTTCTACCCATGCATCAAAATGGTCTGCGTGTCTCCATCAGCTTTGAAGACTTGTGTCAGCACAGAGTCGTCATGAGTTCTCTCAAATCCATTCCCCTGGCTTGGTTAGGTATTTTGTCTCATACTAAACAAAAAGATTGGAATGTTTCAACAGGAATTTTTTTGCTTACTTTTTAGACACCAAAAAAGCCATTAGTCTGAAAGCTTATCTGAGCATACTAAGAATGGATGCATTCAGTATCACCAATAAGTAATCTGGATGACCTAAGTGGTACATTTTTAGAGATGTAAGAAGATCCAAATGACAAGCCTATCACACATAATAGCTAGTACTTTTCCCAGGTACCTTGATTATAATTCTCTGACCTGTTGAACCAAGTTTGGCATGATTAATAAAAAGCACACAACTTAGGGCTACAGTGATTCTAGAACACAGTTAGTGGTTTCATGCCAATCTGACTCCACAGTACCAGCGAGGGGGATGGGACAGCCTACCGTCCTCAGGTATTAGTAACCAAGGCCATGGCTTTCTATTTTGAGGACTGCAGATTAACCTCGTAATACTAACATTCCATTTAAAAAGGACAAAGAAACAAGAGTAAGAAAACTGTCAATGCTTCTTTGAAAATGAAAACTGACTCACCAATGTATCAAGTTAACAGTCAAACCTCTATCCTATCAAAGCTGTGCAGACCTTTACATGGCAGCTCTGAGCACGCAGATGAAAATCACGGATTTTAGGGTAAGAATCTAGATGTGGTTCCGATCTCTGAGGCTGACTCAGCCGTCCTCTGTTAACCTGTGAGGTGTGAGCATCAGCACCCTGAGCCGGCTGGTGTGGGGCCAAGTGACACTGGGCAGTCCTTCCCAGCACCCAGCCATGCCCAGCAGCATTTCTGGGGCATACAGGCAGGTCTTCTTTAGAAAGAACCAGAGAATCCAACCTGAGACGTTTGGGAGTCTTCATCAGAGTTTGACATAGTATTCTAGACCTATGATTTGAGTAAAGGTACATGTCAGAGTTGATTCTCTGCTGTGCAAAGGGAAACTAGGACCCTACAGAGATGCCTTCTAAATCATCTTATGTAAACCAGTGTTGGGGCAGTTCCCCGGGGGTGGGGGGTGGGGGGGAGCCCCACAAGCATTTCTGCTCCAAGCATAGACTGAAGCTGACTGTCCATTTGGACACGCTGATCCAGAGGAAATCGACACTGAATCTTAACATGAATATGAAGATCGAAGATGTACATTTATTTTCATGAATTACAAGTGCATTTCTGTTCATATTAGCAGGCAGTCTTTATATAACCCATTCTCTACTGCTGTCAAAAATCAAACAAGAAAAAAGGATAGCTGAGAAATGAAAAGCTAAAAATAGAATTAGTTTTCCTAAGTGATCTGCTGGATAGCATTTCCGTGGAACACAAACTCAGAGGTAACAAATTTTTCGTTTCAATCATAGGCATGTGGCACTTGGACAGTCATCTCTGCACAGAAAGCTGTAACAATCATGCGAGGGTACAGTAATTATTGAACAAGGCAAATTTCTCACCACAGAGAGCAGTGGGGGAGTCAAGAGGAGGCACCGACCGCACTGGGACAGAACACCAAGTCAACGCCACAGTGTACAGTGGCAGGAACAAATACTTAAAGAGATCAGGATAATATGGGATAGAGCTCCAAACATGATTTAGTGCTAGCTTTTTCTCATGGTCTTAGCTCAGCAGTATCAGAAACATTTGAGAGTACTGACGACAGAACAGCGCTTCACGTCATGAGCTCATGAAGGCTTTATTACAAACTGTTATATCGTAGGTTGAAAAATGAACTTGAGATGCTGACATGCTGTAGGAGGAAAAAGAATTGTACACTTTCTCATTTAAAGACGCAGGGCTCCTCTCTGCTAAATCCTGACGCATTGCATGTGGCTACACGGAACATGGCAGGCCATGTGAAGCGCTCGGGGGTATGCGTACACCCGCGTGTGCAGCTCGGCCCCGAGACGTCCGGCTGGCCTGTTGGCTGCTTCTTCACGCACTTGCCTGAGCGCCCCGCTGCGACCTATGTCCATCTCTCACTAAATCCCGAGTGCAGCTGCCACTTTAAATCTTTCCGTGTAAGCCTGGCAAACAGTACTGCAGATAACACATCTGGGCAAGTGTTATACGTCTACAAATGGTATAAGAAACCACAGTAAATCTACAGAGTGAAGCTGCTGGGTGCAGTACTTCGTTCTTTTATTAAAAAAAATGACTGAGTTTTCTAAAAGCTGGGCAAACAGCACAAACCTTAAATATGCTAGTGACTAACATGATATGAGAAAAGACATGGGCAAGTGCCCCCAAAGGTTCCCGAGACGGGAGCACTTGCTGCAGGCTGCAACAACATCCCAGGTGTTTCCACACGCTCCTGCTCTGGGGAAACGCTGATGGTGAAAAGCTGAAGTGCAAATAAGGGGCTGTCACTGACTTAAAGTGCCCTAGGTAGTAGCCTTCCCTCTCATAAAGTAAGATGCCAGTGACGAGAGCCATTCTGCAAAGAACTATCTCTGGTGTGACTGCAAGGGGCAGCAGGGCAGCACGGAGGAAGGACTCAGGAGAGGGAGGAACCACTGCATCTTTCAAACCAGAAAGCGATTAGTGACTAAAGCAACGGTAAGCAGTAGGTGCACTGAAAGTACATACTGCCACAGGTCACCAGTGGGTGACACACACAGGGATGCCAGGAACAGTTCTCTGGACTGAAGGAATTCTTTGAAAGCATAAAAGCCACAACTACCAGAAACCGCCCCTCCAAACGGCTCAAAGGAGTCAAGGTGGATAAGCCGAGACGGGCTGGAAACAGGACCGGGGTCAAGAACTGGGAAGAACAACGCCGATGTCTGAGCACGTCCAGTCCTCTGAGCCCTTGTCCTATTGAAAAACAAACAAACAAGCCTATGAGTTAAGAATGACCCACATTAAAACAACATTAGCAGCAACATTAGGAAAACGGAGAAGTGAAAAGAATGGACCAACATTATGAAACTGGAAGGGGCGGGGGAAGCAAAGGAAAAAACACTCCTGCAAAAAAGTCATTTCCCCTGGAACCACTGGGGCGGGAACACATGCATGTACGCACACTCGCAGCTCGGCAAGCTTCAGTGTTCCTAAGACGCTTTTTATTAAGTACAGTACTCACCACTCTAATGGTCAAAACCAGAATCTGAAGGTCTTTGTAAAGAACACACATTTGAGGGGCACCTGAGTGGCTAAGTCGTTAAGCATCTGCCTTCGGCTCAGGTCATGATCCCAGGGTCCTGGGATCGAGCCCCGCATCGGGCTCCCTGCTCAGTGGGAAGCCTACTTCTCTCTCCCCACTCCCCCTGCTTGTGTTCCCTCTCTCACTGTGTCTCTGCCAAATGAATAAAATCTTAAAAAAAAAAAAAAAAGAACAAACATTTGGGGGGTGCCTGGGTGGCTCAGTCGGTCAGGCTCAGGTCATGATCTCGGGATCCTGGGATTGAGCCCCATGTCGGGCTCCCTGCTCTGCGGAGAGCCTGCTTCTCCCTCTCCCTCAGCCCCACCCTCTGCCTGTAATCTCTCGCTCGTGCTCTCTCTCAAATAAATAAAATCTCGGGGGAAAAAAACCCCACATATCTGGGGAGTCTGCGTGGCTCAATTGGTTAAGTGTCCAACTCTTGATTTTGGCTCAAGTCATGATCTCAGGGTTGTGAGATCAAGCCCCATAACGGCTCCACAATGGGCATGGAGCCTGCTTAAGATTCTTTCCTTCTCCCTCTCCCCTCCCCATCCTAAAAAAAAAAAACCACACATTTATGCAAGACATTTGTCTGCGATCTCCTATTCTTTTTTTTTTTTTTTTTTAAGATTTTATTTATTTAGGGTGCCTGGGTGGCTCAGTCAGTTAAGCGACTGCCTTCGGCTCAGGTCATGATCCTGGAGTCCTGGGATCGAGTTCCATATCGGGCTCCCTGCTCGGCAAGGAGTCTGCTTCTCCCTCTGACCCTCCCCCCCTCATGCTCTCTCTCTCTCTCAAATAAATAAAAAATAAAAAATCTTAAAAAAAAAAAGATTTTATTTATTTATTTGACAGAGAGAGACACAGAGAGAGAGGGAACATAGGCAGGGGGACCGGGGAGAGAGAAGCAGGCTTCCCGCTGAGCAGGGAGCCCGATGCGGGGCTCGATCCCAGGATGCTGGGATCGTGACCTGAGCCGAAGGCAGACGCTTAACAACTGAGCCACCCAGGCGCACCACCCCCCCACCTTTTTTAAAAGTAATCTCTACACTCAACGTGGGGCTCAAACTCACAACCCTAAGATCAAGAGTCACGCTCCACTGAGTGAGCCAGCCAGGCACTCCTGCTGGCTCCTATTCTTACCAAATCTCTCTCTGGATGTCCAGTTAAGACAGAAATCAACCACACAGTGCCAAGTGTGTTGTTGTAACACTCAAGTTTCCTGCGACTGCAACAAAGAAGGACAAGCAAAATGAAGTACTGGCTGGAAGTGTGAGGTTGGCGGGCCTGGATTCTGGTGAGGCAGGGAGCCATGGCATGGTTCCCACGAGCAGAAGATGGTTCTGATCGCCTAGGTCTGAGGTGATCTGACAGCTATTGCCCAACCAGGCCTGCAGGAAAGCACCCTGAGAGACAGCAGGTGGCACCCTGAAGACAGCCTTCACTCATTTACTACACTTGACAGGGCCCACCTGGCTCTCCAGATGTCTGCAATATGGGCCACCTGCAGGAGATCTACTAGGAGTGTCACACCATCAAAGTACAAGAAGCACACACGTCCCCCCTTCGTTATTGTAATATCTCTATTTTACTTGAAAAGATTATATTACAAATCAAATCTACTCTAACCCTTTATAGGCTAATAGTTTTCAAGGGTGAGCATCAGAATCCTCTGCAGAGCTTGTTAAAACACAGACTGTTGGAGGGTAAGGCACAGATGGACCACACTTTTGAGGACCACTGCCTAAGGCATCTATATGTAATGAATTAAGTTCAACCCTAGGTCTCTATTAGTTTTGTATCATCCTAGGGAGAAGTGAAACATTACCACTCCAATCAGGTTGTGTTCTTGGTTCTGATGAGGAAACCTGCTTGAGATGGCTGGGAGGTTAACTAAGTGTGTCAAAATGCAAACAAAATAGATCTTCTCTTTGGAGAGACCCTTACTGTTGTGAAATGTTTGCTAGTATGATCTAGCAGAATGTCACTTTGGTATTTCACAATGCACTTTCAGGCAAGATGGAGTTCATCTACCACTCAAGAGTCAAGGCAAGAAGGATGGTTGTTATAACCCAACTCTGTGACAAGGAGATGGACTCAGAGATGGGAAATGACCTCCCTCTAGAGGTACGCTGTTCTGAATTGCAGCCAAATCTACTGGCTGGGAGAAATTAATCAGTCTGAGAAAATGCACCAACAGGCAGAGAAGGAAGTAAGTCAGGCCACCTACCTTCACCAGCCTCTCGCAACAGGAGGCTTGTCACAAAGTTAACCACGCAACAGGAGGCTTGTTACAAAGCTAACCACGGACACATTTTTAACTTTTCAGTGGACATATATCTAAAACTGACCCACTTAAACAAAATATAATGAATACCCCTGAACCTTTCAGACCACTCAGGGCATCAGTAAAGCCTGTGCCGAGGCAAGCAGGGGATACCTGGGGCTTCCTCTGGAGTAGTCTTTGCCATCCCCTCCCGCAAACGGGCCCCATAGCTATGCTCTGAGGTCCTGTGTGGGCATGTTTTCCAGTTCTTTCTTACGTAGTTGGGCAGTCAACATCACCTTTCTTTAACCTCCCTGTATGCTCTGGCACCTGTACCTCCCTGAGTCTCCAGTTTGTATCTTCTAATCTCACTGTTGCAGGCTGGGAACTCAGTAACATTGTGCCATAGTATTGTGAACGAGTTCCTCAACCTTTTCCAGGGCACAGAACTACTCCAAGGCAGTGTACAGAATTTACAAGAAAATGGATTCTGGGTCCAAAGACCCAGAGCTACCTAACTTTGCCAACAGCGTATAATCTTCAGCAAAACGCTTAAACATGTGCAATCGTCAGTTTCCTCAATCATAAACATGGGCTGTGTGCTGACTTCAGACAATGTTGCTGTGAGCATCAAAATAAAATGTTTGTGAAAGAACTTGGCCCAGAATTTAATGAATGCCCCCAGCCCCACCTTGCTCTGGATTCACTTTTAT
This sequence comes from Neomonachus schauinslandi, assembly GCF_002201575.2. Classification (NCBI taxonomy): domain Eukaryota; kingdom Metazoa; phylum Chordata; class Mammalia; order Carnivora; family Phocidae; genus Neomonachus; species Neomonachus schauinslandi. Next base: position 66,119,373 of record NC_058416.1, read on the forward strand.
ATTCTAGATGACTAAATTATAAGCCAATCTAGATGCTGGCAAACTCCTTTGAAATGTGTAAGAAAGAAATAAGATAGACTGACAGGTAGATGGAAGAACAGATGGACAGATATGTGAGAAAGATGGATGGCAAAATGTTAGTCACAGAATCTAGGTGGTGGGAATGTGGGTTTGTAAGTGTAAAACTCAACTTTTCAGAATAGTTGAAAATAGTAATTTAAAAACCATTGGAAGTAACTAGGTCTACTGAGGTGATCATTTTGTGATGCATAAAAATCAAATCATTATGCTGTACACCTGAAGCTAATATAGTATGTCAATTGTAATTCAGTAACAAAAAGTTGGGAAAAAAAGTCATGCTATAACGTACTGTGCCTTTTGCTCCCGTGGAGAAAGTGAACTAAACACAGAGTGACCGTCTTTGCCACCCCTGTCCCTGGTAAGAAGCCCCAGTCCTGGACTCTCAGAACGCGGGTGGACACTGGCAGTCGCCGTGGCCTCTGTCACGAGCCATCAGGCCAGCAGCTGCGCCCTGTAGCCCCAGGAGCACACTCGCCTTTGACTCGTTCTGCTGTGGCGGGTGCACTGTCCTTTTCCTCCAGTAGCCTCGCCAGTGGTCCCAAGGGTACCTGCTCTCTGAGGTTACCCAACATCCTTACTGCCCTAGAGTCACCTGCGCTGATGCTTCGGGAACCTGAAGATGCCTGTGAGGGAGAGGCAGGCTCCTTGGTAAGCCTGGGCTTCACCCTCCCACACGGGCCTGACTCCCTGGTCCCGCACTGCTGAGCGCCTCCCCAGAGAGCAGGATGCCCCCTTCCCGGCACTCTCTTTCACACTAAAAATATGCGTGGCAGTTGTGTGTGTCTTTGTCCCCTACTAAACTGTGTGCTCCTTTGAGGCCAGGTTCAGGTTTGTTTGCTCTGCTCCCCAGAGTCTAACACGTGCCTGTCCAAGAGGAAGCATGCAGTATGTGTGAGCTCAACAAAAAAAAAGATGGGGAAAAACAGAGGCCACCAACGGACTTCAGGAAAATGAGCTGTTAAAGGGATGGTGAAAGAAGAAAAGCAACCGAAGTAGCTCAGCTCAATATGCTAGGCCAGGGGATCAGAAAACCTGTTCTTATAAAGGGCCAGATAAAACTTTATCTACAAAATGCTGAGGCAGCTGATCTGACCTTGTGCAGACACAGGGAAGGGAGAGAGCAGGCTCTGGGAGAGAGAGGACCCCTTCCACTGTGAGCACCAAGCAAACGGGCCAGGAAGGAGAACCCAAGGAGACTCAAGTTAAGGAGTAAAAATGGTTGGGTCCTGGGGTCTGACTTTCTGTCAGTGAGTGACCTTGCAGATCATTATACATAACAAATACTTTTTTTTTTTTAAAGATTTTATTTATTTATTTGAGACAGAGAATGAGAGACAGAGAGCATGAGAGGGAGGAGGGTCAGAGGGAGAAGCAGACTCCCTGCCGAGCAGGGAGCCCGATGTGGGACTCGATCCCGGGACTCCAGGATCATGACCTGAGCCGAAGGCAGTCGCCCAACCAACTGAGCCACCCAGGCGCCCTATACATAACAAATACTTTAACAGACTGTCACATCATGAGGTATGAAAGGATAAATGAATCCAAATCTTGCTAGACTCTGTCCTCCTCAGCCTCCTGTTGACACCTTCCCTCTCTCATTCAGACACTTCCCCAAGGGCTTGTTTATGAGCATGCTCCCAATGTCCCATAAGCCCGTGCTTCTTCCACACTTCACTTGCTTTGAGTTTGTCTTTTAGGACATGTCCAGCGTCAGGTGCTAGGGTTAGGAAATCCGGTCTTTCAGACTTTGCTTTTCCTCCACTCTCCTAAACACCGCTTCTCGCCTCCACAGCCCTCGTCCAAGCCTCTAGCCCTCTGGTCTGGAAGCTAACAGATTCATTTTGAGCTCATCTCCCACCCAGTCTTCTCCTCCAACCCTCCATGCTTAGATACCAGACTTCTGAAAACCCCATTTTCTGTACCCCACACTAGCAGAGTGCACTCCCTACTAGTTCCCAGCCTTCCTCTGCCTGGCTTCCACGGCTCTCTGAGGCTGAGCTGGCCAAGTCTGTTCTCAGATCCTTTCCACGCTTCCTCTGTCCTCTGTTCTTAATGACAGAGCTGTGAGCTTGTCAACTGCACTGTTGGACTTCACTGGTGACTGGCTTCTGATGAGATTCTGCCAATGGCCAGCACACATAGGAAAAGCCAGGTTTCCTTTTTTCTGCTTCTTAGTGACACATGACTTTTCAGGAGGAGGAAGGCTCCTGGTTTCAGAGGCACTGGATGGTAATGGCAGCTTCAGGCTCCAGAGATCCCCCAGACCAGCAGCAGTACAGGCTCGTGACCCCTTCTCAGCAATGGTGATGCTCTAACAGCTGCAGTTACAGAAGCTGCCCAGCACCCTCGCTGTGTGATGATCAAGGACCCTGGCTAACACTGTTTTACTTTTGCTCCTTTAGCTGAAGGCCCCCAGGAAGAGCTTCCCGGGGTTACTAATCTGCAGGTAACCCCACTCTTTGCGTTCCGGCCCTTCTAATGCCCTCTCACCAGTTATACGCCCTCTATGTGAAACACCCGAGCAGGTTCTGCTTTTGAGCCTTGGTATTGCCAACCCTCAGCCTGAACCATCGTCTCTAGATCCTGATGTATGAAAACAGAATGGACAGGGCAGGAAGAATGGAGCAGAGATACAGTTCTATCAGACGCATACTGCCACAGAACCCACTCTTCTCTCCCCGCCCTCAGGAAGCCTCTTGTTCTGGTGCAAGCGCAGCAGCCCCGAGGCCACTTGTCGGCAGGCTGCACATGACACTGCTGCCTGCAGAAAAACACCTCCAGCCTATTCCGGGCTGTCTGTCCACAGCATTTCTCCAGAAAATGCTTCAGCCCTTGGTTGTAATTCTTGACTTCACTGCTCATTTCTGCAGACTTGAACATAATTCTCACTCCACCACTCAGTCGAGTTCCCACACTATTCTCTCTCCTCTTTCCGCATGTTCTCTAAATCAAGATCTGCATTTCCTTTTTTCTTGAACACAATTTTTTGAAAATCTTACTGATATCATTGCATTGTACACCAGACTTTCTGACTTAAGCATGGAAAGCTTCCACATGGAACTCAAGGAAATCTTTCTTTTTAATAACATTTAATTTATATTCTCTCTCCCTCACCAGGGTTTACCGTGTCGCTAAAGCTCTAGGTACCTGACAAATTTAAGATCTGTATCCTGGCTGGAATCTAGCTGTCTCTTCGAAGATGAGCTCTTTGAGCTTTTCCTTGGGCAGGTCATCCAGCTCCATGTCAAACTTGAACGGCGCCTCAGCGATGGGCTATAGGAGAACACAGAACATGGAACAGACAAGAGTGGTTATGGTTGAGGTAGTCATGTACTGATTCATAATGTCTGTAGCTTAGACTCTGAAATGTATACAGCAGCACTGACATCTACGGAAACCAAGAGCTCTGATAAAGTATCTACGCACCCATGTCCCATCTATGCGCTCCAAAAGGCGCACTTTGTATGAACATGTAGTAAATGAATGGGGAACAACTAAATCCATTTTGAGCATTCTTCTGAATTTATCACTAATCCCAAAATTACTTTCAAATTTTTAAGGCACTAAGTGTTGAGGTAACAGAAATTTGCTGTTGGGGTGGTGGTGATACGTTTATACAATCAAAAGCCATGATACTCAAATCAATGTACTTGATTAAATACATTACAGTATCTTCATATGAAAAAATATTATGGAGCCATTAAAAAAATGAAGCTGTAAGGAAGATTAATATGGGGAAATGTGCATGTTTGGGTTAAACAAAATGAATCCTATTTTTTTTTAAGATTTTATTTATTTGCGAGAGAGACAATGAGAGACAGAGAGCACGAGAGGGAGGAGGGTGAGAGGGAGAAGCAGACTCCCTGCCGAGCAGGGAGCCCGATGCGGGACTCGATCCCGGGACTCCAGGATCATGACCTGAGCCGAAGGCAGTCGCTTAACCAACTGAGCCACCCAGGCGCCCCTATTTTTTTTTTTTAAGATTTTATTTATTTGACACAGAGAGCACAAGCAGGGGGAGCGGCAGGCAGGCAGAGGGAGAGGGAGAAGCAGGCTCTCCGCTGAGCAAGGAGCCTGATGCGGGGCTCAATCCCAGGACCCTGGGATTATGACCTGAGCCGCAGGCAGCCGCTTAACCAACTGAGCCACCCAGGCGCCCCAAAATGAATCCTATTTTTTAAAAAAAATTTAGATATAGAAATATAAAACCAAGAAGAAAATACTCCATAATCTTAATATCTGTGTAACAAGACTACAAAGTGATCTGTGTCATAATTTTCTGCAAGTTTTCATTTTTGTTTTTCAGCACACTCTATAACTAATCAGAAGGCTTAAGTACATATTTAAGGGGCACCTGGGTGGCTCAGTCGGTTAAGTGTCTGCATTCGGCTCAGGTTGTGATCTCAGGGTCCTGGGATCGAGCCCAACATCAGGCTCCCTGGCTCAGTGTGGAGTCTGCTCCTCCCCCTCGCTCATGTGCTTGCTCTCTCTCTTTCTCAAATAAATAAATAAATCTTAAAAAAAAATAGTACAGGGAGCCTGGGTGGCTCAGTTGGTTAAGCGACTGCCTTCGGCTCAGGTCATGATCCTGGAGTCCCGGGATCGAGTCCCGCATCGGGCTCCCTGCTCGGCAGGGAGCCTGCTTCTCCCTCTGACCCTCCCCCCTCTCACGTGCTCTCTGTCTCTCTCATTCTCTCTGTCTCAAATAAATAAATAAAATCTTAAAAAAAAAAAAATAGTACATATTTAAAATGTCTCTGTCAAGGAATTCCCATATACATAATGATGAAAAAGGAAATCAGTCAATTGATATTATTTATATTTTGATTTTTAAGTACCCCCAAACTAACACAATGTTCTAGAACTAATCTGATGAGGATTCCAGCTGTTAATCAGTGGATGCCTAGTAGTTACCAGGCACTCCTAGATTTTATCCATGTAATCCTCACAACCAGGCCTTTAGGGTAAGGAAACATAAGACACCAAACTCTGCGCTAAGCACTGGTTTCTTGAAAGGGGGAAAAAGATTCATGTCCATGAGAGAAAAACAAGGAGCTAGCCCTCTTTGAAGGGCAGCTCCATGTGTGGGGTCACACTGGTGTCCTACATATGCCATCCTTCTGGTCTTCCCAACCTCCTAACTGGGTTTGGGGTACCACCTAGGCTTGCAATTAGGACATAGGGGGCTCACAGGGCTAGTCAGAGCCCCAAACCTTACACTCTCCTCTCCTTTCCTGTTATTTACTATGTTGTAGGTATCTGCAAGCTGCCCCCATTATTTCTGAGGGAAGGAGACAGAGATGGAAGGGGACTGATTAGGAAATACTTCCTCTTTTTTTTTTTTTTTAAAGATTTTATTTATTTATTTGAGAGAGACAGAATGAGAGAGAGAGAACACCTGAGAGGGGATAGGATCAGAGGACGAAGCAGACTCCCTGCCGAGCAGGAAGCCCGACGCGGGACTCGATCCAGGGACTCCAGGATCATGACCTGAGCCGAAGGCAGTCGCTTAACCAACTGAGCCACCCAGGCGCCCGAAATACTTCCTCTTTTTGATTTCTTCTCTTTAGCATCTTCCATTTTCCCCTTTAACACGATCCACTTGGTTCTCCCCCCTTTTAAAACCAGAGTGTGAAGGCTTGCTGTCTATACATGAGCCTCAACTAGAAAGATCCAAACTTTGGTTTATATTGCATTTTTCTTCATTACCGTCCAGAGAATAAAGCCCCAGAAGACTTGAAGAGGCCAGGGAACTGGGACTTTCCTAGAGAGAACATGACACACAGTATCTTTACCTGGCTGTCCAGCATGCTCCAGAGGCCTGCCACATCCATCTCTGGACTCATTTCTCACCACAAAAGGCTCTTGTGTCCCCATCCCCAAGGAGGCACACCAGACACGAAGTCATGAAGCCACAGTGGGAACTGTGCAAGCTGCCCCCCGCCCCCGCTTTGCAATGCCCCTCCCCAAGCAGGCAGTTGGCCTCCTTTCCACCCTCAGGCAGGCACTCTGATTTAGGCACCTCTTTCTGCCACAAACCATGACAATGGTCTCTAGCCTTGGACCCCTTGTTTATCTGTGCTCCCCTTTATTCATTCATTTCCGCAGGCCCACCCTGCTGCAGGTGGCCTGGAGGAAGCTTTCTAAGATAGAAGGGGCTTGGGGGTTGGGGTGGGGAGAGGTTTCAAGCTGTGCTGGCAGCACTAGTCCCCAAGGCAGATGATGTGGGCTACTGAGAGGACCAGGTGTGGCACCATATACCTCTCAGGATCGATCTAAGCATGACATCTGGGCCCTTCCTGGCTGGGCCTGATGCTGGCTGATAGATATTCCTGAAGAAGCAGCCAGGAGTATGGGTCTTACCTCATCGCTTGGGTCATAATACTGCTCCAGATACGGATGGGCCAGAGCCTGTTCTACTTCAATCCTCTTGTGAGGGTTGAATGTCAACATTTTGTCCAGTAAATCCAGAGCTACAAAGAGAAAGGTTTTGCAGTGGTGAGAAGCCAAAGGAACATTTACTGAATTACTTTCCATTTCCTGCTTAAGTAAACTTAACCCACAAAACAATGGAACTAAGCATCGCCATGGGGAGAAGAACCCGCACACTGGGTGCCTATTATCCCTCTGAGCTTCTTGAGACTATGACCATCTGACAATCGCAGACCCAGGCTCAGAAAGGTGAGTGATCAGCCAAAGGCTGAAAGTGGAAGACCAAGGTTCAAATCCAACTCTGCTTACAAAACCTGGACTTTTCCTAAATCACTATTCTGCTTTGCAGGCATCTGAAGGAAAAGTGTTATATATGTATTTCTCTTAAGTCAACTCCAAAGCCCTCTCTGCAATGGCCAATTTATCTTTCAACACACAGAGTAGGCCTCCAAGGTCACAGAAGACAATGGTCACTTGTCCTCCTATGTGGTTTCCAGGTCCTGGCTGAGATCCATGTGTGAAGCACAGGCCCCCTGGCCCACTCTGCAGCTTGACATCTTTCTCCAAAGCCCAAAACAAAGTATTCTCTTTCTCTCATTCTCTTTCTTGTTTGTTTATGTATGTATGTATGTAATCTCTAATCTCTACACCCAACATGGGGCTTGAACCCACGACTCCTAGGTCAAGAGTCACATGCACTTCCAACTGAGCCAGCCAGGCGCCCCCAAAGTATTCTCTCGATCTGGTCAGTAGTCAGCAGCTGAACATTTCTTCTATGTAGAGAGTGGAGGAATAGAAGCAAGTGTGGGATCAAAAGGACCAAGAGGGAGAGACAGCTAATGAATAGCTTACCCTAGTGGCCTCCATAGCTATTGTCCAGGCACTACTTCGAGCCATGAGGAAAGCCAAAGGTCATGGGTGACAGCAGCTAGAACATGGGTTAAGGGAAATGTGACTGAACAGTTCCTGTATTTAGTATCAGGAGGAGGTTTCTTTTTTTTTTTTTTTTAAAGATTTTTTATTCATTTATTTGACAGAGACAGTGAGAGAGGGAACACAAGAAGGGGGAGTGGGAGAGGGAGAAGCAGGCTTCCCACTGAGCAGGGAGCCCGATATGGGGCTCGATCCCAGGATCCTGGGATCATGACCTGAGCCGAAGGCAGACGCTTAACGACTGAGCCACCCAGGCGCCCCTCAAGAGCAGGTTTCAATGAGAAAGAATAAATGCTAGAAAAGTCATTATTGCTCTTAAAAAAAAATGCGTGCTTTTATTTAATGATGCTTGGAACAGTGGTTTCCAATTTAGGTAGCAGGTCCTTTCCTCAAATTGAAGGCTCTTGACAGGGAGTAAGTAAGGAGCTACCCAGCTCTCTTAATTCCTAGCTCACAGCTCTGAGGCACCCCTGAAAAATCTAAGGACTCCAAGGAACAAGTCTGATAATGTATTCCAAGTCTGAAAAACTACTAGGCGATATAAAGAACACTTTTTAGAGAACATATCAATAAAATAAACAAAAAATAAATGATCAATAAAATATACAAAACCAAAAATGAAAACACTACCATCTCAACGAAGCCTTATTTCTTACAGTGATAACTTATTAGATCATCGACCTCATCCACCTGCAAATTAGCGCATATCACTTAGTCCTGAGAGTAGAATGGTAAAGGAAAATCATTTTAATCATTTACTCACTAAAAACTGTTCAACTCTGGAGAGCAGCAGGCCAGTACACAGTCTGAATCCGAAGTGCCTGACTGCTCGTGTGCCAGGAAGTCCCCGGGAGAGCACGCAGAGGCAGCACCTTACTGCCTCAGGTGACTGAAAGCACAGGCATGAGAGGATATGTGTGCACGTGCACGTGTGTGTGTGCGTGCCTGCGTGTGCATACTCAGCTCTGGCTCCTACTGTGACTTCCCTTGTTGCATGTCACCCACCCTTAATCTTCAAGACAACTGGGAGATGATAAATATGGTAAACCACATGCTGGACACCTGAGAAATTCCACGCAACACAGAACTTTTCTCATGTCCACAAAACTGTAAAAAAGTTTTTTACATAGTGCACTTCTACAAATAGTCCATTTTCTATTTTTGCCTCTATAATCTTTTCAATACACATGAGTGTACTATAGGAAATTGGGGAACAGTGACATTTTGCTTTATGGGCTAGAGAACTTTCTGGAGCAGAGGAGGCTTTAGGAATCTAGAGTGTTGACTAAAGCACTGTCTGGACAGGAGAGGTATTCATCCTTGCAGCCATGACACGGGGTCTCAGGGGCCCACGAACAGGCTTTCAGAGGCAGCTCTCTCAAAAGTCAGGATAGTGTAGCACAATGGTCAATAACTCAGGCGCCTCTGGCCCCAATGCAAGTCCCACAGAACCCCTGGCAGATGTGTGAACATATGACATAACCACTTGCTGGGCATTACAGTCCTACTATCTGTAACCCAGATAATAAACCTAACCTATCTACTGTTCCCAACCACGGACTGCTCCCCCCACACCATCCCTCTCACCACAAAAGAACTCATCATAGACATTCCCCAAGAACTTTTTTTTTTAGATTTCATTTATTTATTAATTTGAGAGAGTGTGAGCATGTGTGTGCAGGGGCACAGAGGGGTAGGAGAGAATCCCAAGCAGACTCCACACTGAGTGCAGAGACGGATGTGGGACTCAATCTTATGACCCTGAGATCATGACCTGAGCCAAAACCAAGAATTGGGCTCTTAAGCAACTGAGCCACCCAAGCACCCCTCCCCAAGAACTTTCTTGAGAGATTAGAAGCCATTTGGCCTTTTGCCCAATTAGACACCGTCTGTCAGGAAAAATCCAGAAGGGTCTGGCCACAGTCAGATTCTAACAGCATTAGTTCTCAGCCACTGGGGGATACTTTTCCCCTCCAAATCTTGTTGGTACTAAGTAGGGAAACACTTCAAGGCAGCTGGTATTTGGCAGCTTAAGCAGCTCTAAAATAGACCTTTTACTTCCTTCAAGTTAAATTCTAGGCCCTTAAACCTACAGGCAAAAATCACAAAGGAAGATAGGTTATTTTGCCACCTGAAAAATAACTGGATCTTCAACTCCCTTTTATTGCTAGCGCTATTTCTGCATTACTCACAGCTACAGAGGGGGAGAAGGACAGAAACGGGAAGCCACTGGCAGGTGCTGATCCCACAGTCAGAGTGCCTGGCCTCCCTCCTCCCACACCACACAGCAATCCACTGGCACTGCTCAGATGGCATGAATCACTCTGCCTGTGCGTATGCTTCCTCTGATACAGGTTTTATTTCCCCTAAAAACTGGAAGTCTCTTCAAGGCTGGGATTACATCTGACCACAATCCCTGACTCTCCTTGGTAGCCTCCTAGAACCCACACCTTCTCTTTAACTTCAGTGGGTACACGGCAACATGACCCTGCCCTTCTGGTACATCAGCCTTTTTTCTTTCCCATCTCAGCCCAGACCTGGGTGAGTCATATGATTGGCTCTCTACAGCACCACTGCAGGTCCATCTTACCTATCCAGCACAAGTCTCATCCAAGATCAAAGTTGCAACCTGTCACTCCCATCCTTGGCCTGAATTTCTGAGTAGGGCCAGAGAAAAAGACCTAGCTGTTCAAACTGTGCCACTGCAACAATGCTTCTCAAACTTCCCAGTCTTAGAACCCTGCTCTTAAAACCTACTGATGATTTTTTTTTTTTTAAGATTTTATTTATTTGAGACACAGAGATACAGAGAGAGAGAGAGAGAGAGAGCATGAGCAGGGGGAGAGGCAGAGGGAGAGGGAGAAGCAGGCTCCCTGCTGAGCCAGGAGCCCGACGCGGGGCTGGATCCCAGGACGCTGGGATCAGGACCTGAGCCGAAGGCAGACGCTTAACCATCTGAGCCACCCAGGCGCCCCTTGGTGATTGATCTTAAAAAGCAGTTAATTCAGCCACAGTTCAAACTGTACAAGCACTTTTCTCTGAGAAAAACCATTGCATTCAGTATGTGGCAGACATGCTTTATGTGTCTATGTTCTCATTTTGTTACATACAACGTGCACAAGACAATGTAAGCAGGGTGGGATGTAATAAAGCCAAGTACTTTTTACTGCTCTGTCAGGGACATGCTTACGTGCAGTTGGCACCGGTTTTTAGCTGTGAGGGCATGGCACAGCCACTGCCTTGTCCTGGGTCGAGGTGTCGGCAAGTCTTGCTCACCACTGCTTCTGCACCGAAGTGTGGATGGCAGCACAGAGAGAGTATGAGAACACCTTCGTGTTACTATGAAAATAGTTTTAACCCTATGGACACCCTGAAAGGACTTGGGATACCTCAGAGATCTAAGGAGCACACTATTGAGAACCGTGTACCACACAAACTCAAGATTTTTAATCTTATCAAGCCCCCCCCCCCCACAATGTTCTGGGAAATCTCTGCTCAGCTGCTTTTCTATTTTAAGATTCTTCTCAACTCACACAGCTTGGGTCAGACCCTTCCTGCCATATGAACCTCATTACTCTGTGCAGGTATTACTGAGGGTGCTACCGAGAAAACAGAGGTCCCCAGGAGCAACCCTCCTGGATGTCCTTCCACCAGATTCACACATATCCTTATTGTAGAAAGAGGAGACCCTCTCTCTGTTCGAAGCCAAACCTCCACAACGTGTAGCCAGCTCCCCCTCATCTGGACCAGTTGTTTCTGTCTGCACTTTCCATTTCAAACTCCCCGTTCACACTGAGTACTTCAACTTTTTTTTTTTTTTAAAGATTTATTTATCTGAGAGAGAGAGAGCACACGAGCATGTGCACAAGCATGCATGAGCAGGGGAGGGGTGGAGGGGGAGGAAGCGGGAAAGAAAATCTCAAGCAGACTCTCGGCTGAGGGCGGAGCCCGGTGTGGGGCTCGATCTCACGACCCCGAGATCATGACCTGAGCTGAAACCAAGAGTTGCATGCTCAACCAATTGAGCCACGCAGGGGTCCCTCAAATACTCTTATGTAGTCACCAATGATCCCTTAATTGGAAGCCTCTGTTCCACGGAGACTGCTGAGCATGTCCACTTTCTCATGATGCTATCTACTGCTTCTGTGAAATATGCACTAATTATTTTCTTTGTCCATCATTCTTTCTGGTTTTCAAGAGTTCCTACTCCTATTCCATTGGCCATTGAAGGTTCATGTTCTCTAGCTCTGACACGTCATTCTTCTTAGCCTCTCAACCTCCTGTATGATTCCAAATGCCATCTGTGAAAAAATTCCTAAATCTTTAGCCTAGAGCGCTGACCCAAGTTTCAGATTGATAAATACAACTCTCTGCAGGCAATAAAAGAGTATATAGCTTATGACCTCATTCACAGGGGTCATAATATATAATACATGTATTTACAGGCGTAACTACAGAGTCTGGAAGCCTTTTGAACAGGTTATCTGAGAAATGGAGACAGACTTCTTACACAAATTGCACTTTTATTTTAAAAAATAAACAGAAGCAATTTCCATTTCAAACTTCCCGTTCACACTGAGTGCTTCAACTTTTTTTTTTTTTTTTTTTAAGATTTATTTGGCCACAAAGACTGGTCAGGGATGAATACAAAGAAGCAGTGAGTCCCACAGCGGGGTTGAAACTATCAGGAAACAGGTCACAGTGACCTGGAGCTGCCAGTGGCCATCTTGTCACCACAAGAAAAGAGCTAACTAACAATAAAGACAGAGAGGAAGGCAACACTGAACGACAGAGAGGTCCACATTCTGGTCAAAGTGGCTATGCTCTGGAATCCAAACATCACTGAACCTGTCAAGTTATGAGAGCCAGCACAGTCCTTCTTCAGGCCTAAGCCATTGGCAATAGGTTCTTGTGAGGTGGGACCAAGAAAGCCTCAAACAGCTGACCCTCTAGTCTGTGAATGACTCATCCAAGATCCCATCTCTCAGCCCCAGCACCCAAAGCCCCATCGCTCAATGTAACCACTGCTAATCTTCTGACAAATTTTGTAGAATTTTTCTCTGCATGTTCTTTTACATGGCTGAGATCATACCTTATATAAAAAAATGCTGTATTATTTCCCCAGTAAATATTGCTCATTAATATTTGTCCATGCTATAAAAACTTTGTAAGAATCACTTCTAGTGACTTTATGATATTCTAAAGCTTTAAGCAGAGGCATCATAGTTTCTTCAACCATTCAGTTAACATTTAGCCTTTAGGTGTCCTTAAATTTAATATGCCCAAACTAAAGTCTCAACTGCCACTCTTTAAAATTTTCCTCCTACTTTTCCTCATCTCACTGTTTTCTTCATGTAATTGTGTTCTTGTCCTTTGCTCATGTATTTATCCACTGAGGTCTTAGATTTCTCTCTGTTCTTCAGGCATGACTAATATTAATGATGAGTCTAACATCAATAAACTAATAATTCATGTAACTCTCCCAAAATTACCCTACGAGGTGGGAAATGCAATTTGTTCCAATTTTGAGATGAGGAAATTGTGAAAGAGAGAAGTTAAATAACTTGTCCAAAGTCAAAGATTTGAGGTGGTGGGGTCCATCTGAATTCAGGAGGCCAATTCTAGAGCACAAGGCCTAAACCATGGTGCTGAGCTGCCTTAACATTAATAGTTTTAGGACAGGGATCCTTCAAATGTTTTTCAATTTGGAACATTTTATACCTACTGCTCACACCTATCTAATCTACTTTAAGTTTTAAACTTTTATGTGATCAAATCTACCATTTTTTTCTTATGTTTGTTTTCTTGGTTTGTGTATTTTCACAGCCTAGGAAGAAAGTCTTTCTCCATTCAGAGATCAGAAAAATACTGAATATGTTAAGTATCATTGGCTTTTAATGGCATGATTTTTAAAACTGCATTAAATTATCAATTCTTCTGGAATTCACTTTCAAGTATGAGTAATGATTTAAATTGATTTTCTTCCAAATAGTTATTCAACTAGCCCAGTACCATCTGTTGAATAATAATCATTTCTTCCCCCTCACTGGAGTAATTTTGGAGAGAATCCTAAACTAGACTCCTTTGAAGAAAAATCTACAATACTACTGTTCAAAGGACTCAGCAATAAGAAATTTCTACCAAATATGTGAAAAATATTCAATCTCAGGCTTTTTTTTTTTTTAAAGTAAGCTCTACGCCCAACGTGGGGCTTGAAGTCATGACCCTGAGATCAAGAGTTGCATGCCAGGTGTGCCATCTCAGTCTAATTAAAGAAAAACAAATTAAGGGGCGCCTGGGTGGTTCAGATGATTAAGCGTCTGCCTTTGGCTTGGGTCATGATCCCAGGGTCCTGGGATCAAGCCCCACGTCTGGCTCCTGGCTCAGCGGGGAGCCTGCCTCTCCCTCTGCCTCTCCCCTTGCTCGTGCTCTCTCTCTCTATCTCTGTGTCTCGAATGAATAAATAAAATCTTAAAAAAAGAAAAAGAAAAACAAATTAAAATGCCACTTCTCCCCCATTTGGTTAGCAGATCCAAAAGTTCAATACCCAAAATTGCTGGAACAAAAGATGTGACAAACTGCCAAACTGCCCTCCAGAGAGGCTCAACCAATTTACATGCTATCAGCTGTCTCTGAAAACATCCGTTTTCCCCACAGCCTTGACCACATGGTGGGTCATCAAACTTTTGATGCTTTCTACTGGGTAAAAAAAAAAAAAAGGAATTACTGATCTTTCCATGTTCATATCTCATATAATAAAAATGAGTACCAGGACGCCTGGGTGGCTCAGTCAGTTAAGTGTCTGCCTTCAGCTCAGGTCATGATCCCAGGGTCCTGGGATCGAGTCCTGCATCAGGCTCCTTCCTCAGTGGGGAGCCTGCTTCTCCCTCTGCCTGCCCTCCGCCCGCTTGCATGCTCTCTCTCTCTCTCCCCCTCTGACAAATAAATAAATAAAATCTTAAAAAAAAAAAGAGTACCTTTTCCTAATATTTGAGATATTTACATTTCCTTTTTTGTAAACTATCATTAACCAGACTTAAAAGTGCCAGTGTTTCAGCTTGAAAGTTTCAGTGTTGTGAGTTCCCTGAAGTCTCCCATTCACCTATTTATGTCATTTTTTATTAAAGATTTTTTTTTTATTTATTCATTTGAGACAAAGAGATAGAGATAGAGAGAGCATGAGCAGGGGGAGAGGTAGAGGGAGAGGGAGAGGGAGAAGCAGGCTCCCCACTGAGCCAGGAGCCCGATGCGGGGCTCAATCCCAGGACTCTGGGATCATGACCTAAGCCGAAGGCAGATGCTTAACCATCTGAGCCACCCAGGTGCCCCTCTATTTATGTCATTTTTGCACAAAGCCAGACTATTAGCTCCCTGCAGGCAGGTAATCAGTTTTATTGCCGTTCTAAGTCCAGGCCTTGGAACCCTGATGGCACAGAACACTCAGATCTATTTATTAAATAAATGAATTCATGCATGTTATAGTAAAAAACTAGAAACAACCTGGTGGCAGATTAAATATGGCCACAAATTCTTTGCAACTCCTCCCATCAATGGGTGGATTTATTTCTCCACCACTTGAATCTGGGATGACCTTGAATTTGCTTTGACCAACAAATTGTGGCAGAAGTGTACTGCTATTCTGAGACCTTGCAGTTTCTGCTCTTTCTCTTTTGGAATATTTCTGCCATTAGAAGAAGCCCAGTTGGGTCTACTGTAAGATGATAGGCAATGGCACAAAGGAGAAGCAAATGTAAGATGTGGTGAGACCACCTCAGACCATGCAACTTGAGGCAAGCTGAGCAGACCCACTTAGATGCACCCAGGCCAATGGACTTATGAACAAATACATGGTGGTCATTTTAAGGCCCGACTGTGGAGTAGTTACACAGCAACAGATAACTGAAGTGAACTTCAATGCCCAATATGAGACTGGTTAAAGACACTATGAGTCATCCATACACGGGAGTAATACGTAGCACTCTTTGTAACTAGGGATACAGAAAGATCTCCAAGATACATAAATGAAAAAAAAATCAGTCTTAAGATCTCAGAATCTAGACCTACAAATTCCAGTGGTCTGAACTTTCATATGACCCTGTGATGCAAGTACTATTACTAACTCTATTTTGTAAAATAGGAGGGGTGGCTCAGTTGGTTAAGTCTCTGACTCTTGATTTCAGCTCAGGTCATGGATCTCGGGGTCCTGGGATTGAGCCCTGCCTCAGACTCTGAGCTCAGGTCAGAGATTCTCAGCTTGAATCTCAGCTTGAGATTCTCTCCCTCTCACTCTGCCCCTCTCCCGGCACGCACGCTAATATAAAGACAGAAATCTTAAAAAAAAAAAATTAAATAAATAAATGGGAAAACTGAGTCCCAGAGAGGTTAAGCAGTTTGTCTAAAGTTCACACAGCTAGTAAGTGGCTGGCTATGAACGGAAACTCTGTTTCTGTTAGAAACCGTGTTTCTAACACATGATGCTATATTGCTCACTCCAGCACTACCAACTCCCATTTTTCCACTTTTTTATTCTATTCTATTTTATAACCCCTCCCTGCTTCATTATTTTCATCCAAGGCCTACATTTCAAAATTAACTTTCTGGATTTTAGTAATGTTAATTATTATCTAATGAACCAATCTCAAAGTTCATAGCTTTAACCTAAGGACAATAAGCTAACTAAAAGTCTCAAATAATTTGATACAAATCACAGCTAACAATAAAAAAGAGTGAGGAAACAAACAGGAGGGAAGCCTGGAGGTCTTTTTATTATAAAGTCTTAATTATGCAGTTTTGTTATGTATTAAAAAGGCAACTTAGGAAGTAAGATTTAGGTGACATGCTTGGGACAACACAGAATACAAACCAATCTAATCAGTAACCTATGCAATGCAAATGAAGGTATAATTTTTAAAAATCTTACAATTATAATGCATTGTGTAATTACAGAATTATAACTAAATAGGTAAAAGCTGTGTGCACCTTGGAATAGCAAACGTTAAAGATTACTTTGGGATTCTGGTAATTAAGGGTGTTTCTTTTACCTACTCTTTCTATACCTTCAAACTGTCTCCCATGATAACACACTATATCTTTATATCAAAGATTTTTTTTTTAAGATTTTATTTATTTATTTGACACAGAGAGACACAGCGAGAGAGGGAACACAAGCGGGGGGAGTGGGAGAGGGAGAAGCAGGTTTCCCGCGGAGCAGGGAGCCTATGTGGGGCTCGATCCCAGGACCCTGGGACCATGACCTGAGCCGAAGGCAGACGCTTAACGACTGAGCCACCCAGGCGCCCCTGTATCAAATATTTTAAAAGATAGTTCCTCCAACATCAAAAAATGAATTTTTTTTTTTTTTTAAAGATTTTATTTATTTATTCATGAGAGACAGAGAGAAACAGAGGGAGAAGCAGGCTCCCAAGGAGCGGGAAGCCCGATGCGGGACTCGATCCCAGGACCCTGGGACCATGACCTGAGCCGAAGGCAGACGCTTAACGACTGAGCCACCCAGGCGCCCCTGTATCAAATATTTTAAAAGATAGTTCCTCTAACATCAAAAATGAATTTAATTTTAAACAACCAAGTGTTTCTGAACCTTGACTCAGATCAGTACATAAAACAAATTCAACATCGAAGCTGACAGTAATTAAAGTAAACATATACAGACATAAGAGCAAAAGTTAGAAAAAGCTGAATTTCCAAAAGAAGACTGGATGACATGTTGTTGTTTTTAAGTAGGCTCCATGCCTAACTTGGTGCTTGAACTCACCGCCCTGAGGTTAAGAGTCGCATGCTCTACCGACTGAGCCAGCCAGGCACCGCTGGATGAAATGTTTTAAAATCATTAAAGAAAAGCCAGATCTATGTATTAACATGGAAAGACACTCAGATACAATTCTATTAACAGGGGCGCCTGGGTGGCTCGGACGGTTGAGCGTCTGCCTTCGGCTCAGGTCATGATCCCAGGGTCCTGGGATCGAGTCCCGCATCGGGCTCCCTGCTCCTTGGGAGCCTGCTTCTCCCTCTGCCTCTCTCTCTCTCTCTCTGTCTCTCATGAATAAATAAATAAAATCTTAAAAAAAAAAAAAAAAAAACCAATTCTATTAACAGTGACCTTTAGGGAATAATTATAAAAGAATTTGACCTTTTTAGTTGAATATTCCTAAAACTTTTGAATTTTTACCAAAAATGTTAGCTTATATAATAATTATTTATAGAAAGGAAATTTTAGGTAAAAATAGGGATATGTATGAAGATAAAGAAAGCTGTGGAAGAACAAGCACCAAGGTGCTGGCAAGCTGCTCTCTCTCTGGTTTCCCATTCTGATTTCTTCTTCCACTTTCAAGGACCCCTGTGATTATACTGGGCCCACTGAGATAATCCACGACAATCTCCTCCTTCTTAAAATCAGGCGAAAGCAACCTTAATTCCATCTGCAACCTTAATTCCTCTTTGTCATGTCACCTAATATATTCACAGATCCTCGCGATCAGGATGTGGACATCTTTGGGGATGGGGTCATTACTCTGCCTACCACAATTCTGTAATAGTATAAAGTCTTTAAAAACGGCCACCTATTAAAAAACAAAAAAACCAACCACCTAATATATTTAACAGATACATGCTAAATAGGCCTAATGGATAACATAATTATTAAACCAAGTTAACTTAAAATATAAAAGAGTAAAATGAAATCCATCACCTTTTTCTCTTATGGATGAGGGCTCTTGGTAATTTATCTAGAAATCTTTGTCTAACCTAGAGTCATAAAGATTTTGTTCTGTTTTCTTCTCAAAGCTTAATAGTTTTTAGGCCTTATATTTAGGCCTATGTTCCATTTTTAGGTTTTTATTTGGGGGGGGATATAGATGTCTAATTGTTCCTGCACCATTTGTTGAAGAGACTGATATAAGCAATAATACTAATAACTTTTGGGGTGCCTGGGTGGCTCAGTCAGTTAAGAGTCCAACTCTTGATTTCGGGTCACGTCATGATCTCAGGGTCGTTGAGATGGAGCCCCGCATCAGGCTCATGGAGCCTGCTTAAGATTCTCTCTCTCCCTCTGCCCCTCCCTGCCCTACTTGCATGCTCACGTGTGCACTCTCTCGAGGGGAGGGGAGGGGAAGGGAAGGGATGAGAAGGGGGGAGGAAGGGAAGGGGAGGGGAGGAAAGGGAAGGGAGGAAAGAAATTGGTAACTCTCAAATGCATTATGCTGAGTGGAAGAATCCAGACATAAGAGGCCACATACTACATAATTACAACTCTAGGACATTCTGGAAAAGGCAAATTGTAACAGAGAGAAATGAAATCAGGGACTAAAGAAGAGAAATGAGTACAAAGGGGCACAAGTCAACTTTTGGGGGTGATGAAAATACTCCATATATTGATTTTGGTGGCAGTTATGTAACTACATATATTTGTTAAAAGTCAAAGACCCACAGAACTAAAAAGGGTGAATTTTATTCTAAGTTATTCTTTGAAAAAACTTGACTTGAAAAATTATTCAATGACAAGATGAAAAAAGTACAATTTGTTTTGCAGACTCCCAAATTTTCTGAATCCTAAAAATGTGAACTTAATCCAAGTTAAGAAGTAGCAATAAAAGGGGTGGCTTGAGGGGTGGGCAAAATGGGTGAAGAGGATTAAGAGGTACAAACTTCCCATTCTAAAAATAAATAAGTCACAGGGACAAAAAGCACAGCATAGGGAATATAGTCAGTAATATTGTAATGCACTTATCATGGTGAGCATTTAATAATGTATATAATTATGGAATCACTATGCTGTATACCTGAAACTAATTTTTTATTATATGTCAACTATAATTAAAAAAAAAAAAAAAAGGGTGCCTGGGTGGCTCAGATGGTTAAGCGTCTGCTTTCGGCTCAGGTCATGATCCCAGGGTACTGGGATCGAGTCCCACATCGGGCTTCCTGCTAGGTGGGAAGCCTGCTTCTCCCTCTGCCTCTGCCTCTCTCTCTTACTCTCATGAATAAATAAATAAAACATTAAAAAAAAAAAAACTTTTTTGAAAGGAGCAAAGAGGGGCACCTGCCTGGCTCAATGGGTAGAGCATGTGACCCTTGATCTTGAGATGGTTAAGTTCGTGCCCCATGTTGGGTGTAGAGCATACTTTAAAAAAGAATAAAATAAGGGATGCCTGGGTGGCTCAGTTGATTAAGTGTCCGACTTTTGATTTTGGCTCAGGTCACGATGTCAGAGTTGTGGGATCGAGCCCCGCGTCAGGCTTCATGCTCTTTTGGAGTCTGCTTGTCCCTCTCCTTCTGCTCCCCTCCCCCACACTCATGCGCCCTCTCTCTCTCTCTCTCAAATAAATAAAGTCTATTTTTTTAAAAGATTTTATTTATTTATTTGACAGAATGAGACACAACGAGAGAGGGAACCCAAGTGGAGGAGAGGGAGAAACAGGCTTTCCACTGAGTAGGGAGCCTGATGAGGGGCTTGATCCCAGGACCCTGGGATCATGACCTGAGCAGAAGGCAGACGCTTAACGACTGAGCCACCCAGGTGCCCCAATAAATAAGTCTTTAAAAAAAAAGAATAAAATAAAAATAAATTAAAAATAAAAAGCAAAGGTGGAAAACTACACAATCATTCCCAGATTCCCATACCCTACTGCCCCTGTTCATAAATAAAAGGGAAGAAAGCAACAGAGTGAGTACTAAATAAGGTATTACCCAATTGCCACAGACTAACTTTTCAGGTTAGGGACCTAATGATTTAACCAATATAACAAACAAACAAAAAGCTAAGTCTAAGAAAAATAATCAACAAATAAAATATTTACCTTTAGAGTCAGCATTTGGGAACAGCCTGTTCCATGGCACCTTATTTTTGTGTGGAAGAGAAAGCAAGTAGTTTCTAGCTTTTAAATTTATTATACAGTTCAGGTCTTCCTGTGATGGGGATCCAAGAATACCTACAACATAAAATAATTAGCTGTTAATTATCCAGACCCAGGTAGACTGACCTTTTGGCTGCAGGGCACAATGGGCCCTGATAATTGTTTTCTCACCATCACCGCATGCTTACCTTTCTTAAAAGTTTTTACAAGGATCCTTAATATTTGGAATCAAGCAAGATTACAAACTCATAGGTTAAGGAGTTGTCAGAACTACTCTAGTTTCATGAAGTGACTCTTATGTAAACTGTGGCAGGTGAACTGAGTAAATCTAGCCCCTAAAATGTTCGGTAACCTTACCCAGAATGTGGTTCAGCTGGTCGAGATAATGCTTCCCCGGGAAGATGGGCCTGTTGGACAGCATCTCTGCCAGAATGCAGCCTACAGACCAAATATCAATGGACTTGGTATAGCCCTGTAGTAGGAAGGGAGAAAAGACTGAGAATGGTATGTAATGTTACCGGAAACAGTAAGATCCTCCTACAGGACAGGTACATGGCTGACAGGAATTTTACCTTCTCCTTTGGCTCTATAATTCAGAAATAAAAGAGAGTGTGCAGATACACATAATAATTTGGCTTTCTTATAAGTTGTTGGACAACCAATATTACGTGATTTTATTTCTCTTCAAAGTTGATTAGCTTATTAATAAATGAGAATTTCCAAAGTATACTTCATTCTTTTGATTTGAAAGAAAGCATCCTTATAAGCTGAAGCTGGAAAAAGGAAAAAACATTAACAGCCCTTGCTTTAGGACATCTGTGGCCTATTTATTCATTTTGAAAACCTAGAAACCAACTCAAAAAAAGAGGCACTGCTATACTTCCAGAATATCTTTATCCATTCTGCAAATCATGTTCAAAAAAGTCAGGCTGAAAACCCATCATCTCTAGCGGAGGAGGAGGAGGGGGGTATTGTGTGCTGGTTCCATCATATTTTACCAATCCGTATTTCTTGTCTTCTTTTTCTATTCAAATTTCAGATATAATTTTTCTTTTATAAGGAATTCTGTGAAAAGACTTGGAATAATTATCTAAATCGTACAATAATGTAAAAAAAGATAGCTCTCCAAGGAGTGTAAGTTGAATTTTATGGAAAATGCTAGGTATAGTGATAAATGAACAGAGAAAAAAACTTCAGCCAAATATTAAAGTTTAGAGAAACATAGTGAAAAATCAACACAGAATGAACAGATCTGCAGCTATGATAAACTGGGGTTGAATTTCAAGATAATTATTCCCCAAATTCTTGTAATCCAAAATAGCTTTTGCTTTGAGCCAAAACTAAATAAAGAGGAACATTTAGGGCACCTGGGTGGCTCAGTCGTTAAGCGTCTGCCTTCGGCTCAGGTCATGATCCCAGAGTCCTGGGATCGAGTCCCACATCGGGCTCCCTGCTCAGCGGGAAGCCTGCTTCTCCCTCTCCCACTCCCCCTGCTTGTGTTCCTGCTCTCGCGCGCTCTCTCTCTCTGTCAAATAAATAAATAAAATCTTAAAAAAAAAAAAAAAAAGAGGAACATTTAAAACACACACACAGGGGCGCCTGGGTGGCTCAGTCATTAAGCGTCTGCCTTCGGCTCAGGTCATGATCCCAGGGTACTGGGATTGAGCCCCGTGTTGGGCTCCCTGCTCCGCGGGAGGCCTGCTTCTCCCTCCTACTCCCCCTGCTTCTGTTCCCTCTCTTGCTGTGTCTCTCTCTGTCAAATAAATAAAATCTTAATAAATAAATAAATAAATAAAACACAAAATAACTAAAAGGAACCAGGGCTCCCTGGAGAAATGGCTGCTCCAAGTCTGGGACAGGGAACATATTATGAGGTAAGCCTAGAGTATCTAGTGCCACAAAGTAAGGAAGTGCTCAACATTAGTGGGGATATGTCACAGCGGCTCCCATTAGAAAACCTGGGACAATTTGAACATCAAATACAGAATGTTAGCTATGGAACTGAAGCCACTGAATAAGACAACCATGAATTAATAAAATGGAGAGAACTAAAACAAAGAAGGAATGATAGAGCTACAAAATCATCAATGGATGGTAAAAAAAGTAGTGATTGAAAGTATGATAAAGAAGATAACTTACACAATCTTAAGGTATTTTCCCACAAATTCCTACTCACCTAATAATTATCACCATTACATGGTGAAGAACCAGAGGACACCATTTAACCAAAATATCAACATGAATTTCACCAATGCGGACATAAACTATCTATGCCTCCTGATACAATACACTGAGAACAAAATATTGTTTCTGTGGTACTCATGCCCAGAATACATGACACAAAATTGAGGTGCATTCTACAAAACAGCCACCTGTACCCTTCCAAAGGATCAAGGTCAAGAAAGGCCGAGGAATTATTTCAGATTGAAAGAGACTATAGAAACAACACAATGTGTGAGCCTGGAGTAGGGGGGAGAAAAGCTATAAAGATTACTGGGACAATATCCAAAATCCAATATAAATAATACATGAGATATTGGATTAGTGTTACATTTCCCACCTTTTTTTTTCTTTTTAATTTCTCACTTTTGATTACTACACCATGGTCATATTAGGGAATATCCTTCTTCTATGGCAGGGCTTCTCAACCTTGGCACTGCTGACATTTTGGGCTGGATAAGCCTTTGCTCTGAGGAACATCCTGTGTGCCGTAGGACGTTTAACATCATCTCTGACCTCTAACTACTTCATGCCAGTAGGTAGCATTCCTCTCCCCGTTGTGACAACCAAATATGTCTCCAAACACTGCCAGATGTCCTCAGGAACATGAGAAACACTGTTCTAAGGAAATACATGCTGAAATGCTTAGGGGTAAAGGGGCACAACTACAATTTACTCTCAGATGATTCAGAAGGAAAAAAATCTACACATGTATACAGAGAGAATGATACAACGAACAAGACAAAGGATAAAGAACTGGTGAGTCTGAATCTGAAGTGAAGTTCTAGCCAGCATTTCTCCCAGGTGGTCCAGAGCCCCAGTGGCTTCCCTCTAAGGATCTGAGGGGTGACACTACTTTTGTACTACTAAGGTGTTTTCCTTTTCATTCATTCTCTCACAAGTGCACAAGAGATTTTTCCAGAGGCTATACAACATGTGACGATACTGTACAGGAAATATAACAATATCTAGAAGATCTGCTTAACTCAGTGAACCAGTATTTTCCAAATGCTAAATATTATAAAATCAAGCATCAGTGAATGTAAGATAGACCAATGGGTTTTAATAAGACTGTACAAAAAGTTCAGTGGCATGGTTTCAGATTCCACAATGAATCTTTCATTTTGTTGAGCTTCACCATAGTATTAAAAAGGAATAGTCACAAGTAGCTGAAAAGACTACTAACATACTCCCTTTCCCAATTACGTATCTATGTGAAGACTCTTCTTCATGGATTTAAACCCAAACAACCTACTGGACAGACTGAGTGTAGAACTAGGCGAGAGTCCAGCAACAGTCTATTAGGCCCCATGAAATTTGAAAAACGAAAACAATGTCACTCTTCTAACTAAAATGTTTTTGTTGTGGAAAGTAAACATACTTTTTTATGAAAAATACTTATGTTAACAAGCAGTACCTTTATTACTGTTATTTAGATATTAATACTTTTTAAAAATTTCAGTGTTAATTTCCATATAGTAAATACTGATGGATATAACCCCACATAAACAATCTTGCTTAGGGTCTTTGATACTTTTTTTTTTTAAAGATATATTTATTTATCTTAGAGAAAGTCTGTGTGAGCGAACAGGGAGGAGGGGCAGAGGGACAGAGAGAGCCCCAAGCAGACTCCACGTTGAGTGCAGAGCCCAATACGGGGCTTGATCCCACGACCCTCAGGATCATGACCTGAACCGAAACCAAGAGTCAGACGCTTAACCTACTGAGCCACCCAGGAACCCCTAATCTTTGATACTTTTTTTTTTTTAGATTTTATTTATTTGACAGAGAGAGACACAGTGAGAGAGGGAACACAAGCAGGGGGGAGTGGGAGAGGGAGAAGCAGGCTTCCCCCCGAGCAGGGAGACCAATGTGGGATTCGATCCCAGGACCCTCGGACCATGACCTGAGCTGAAGGCAGACGCTTAACGACTGAGCCACCCAGGTGTCCCTCTCTGAATCTTTTTAAGAGAGTGAAGGAATCTTGGGGCTCAAATATTTGAGAACCACTGCCTTATACTTTTCTTGCAAGCTGAAAATTCTATGAAAATAAAATGTTACAAATACACACACAGCACTCTAGCCAAAATGGGGACAATATGAGTATAAAAATAAAAACATGATAATGGACAGCACGTATTTCATGAGTCCATAATAATGTTTTTAAAAACAAAGGTGGGAGGGGTGCCTGGGTGGTGCAGTCAGTTAAGTGTCGGACTCCTGGTTTTGGCTCAGGTTGTGATCTTGGGGTCATGAGATTAAGCCCTGCACTGGGCTCCCCACTCAGTGGTGAGTCGGCTTCCTCTCTCCCTCTGCCCGCCCCCCTGCTTGTGCACACTCTCTCTCTAAAATGACTAAATCTTAAAAAAAAAAAAAAGGTGGGAGACAAGAAGAGAAAGAGAAAAAAATGGAAAGCTCTTCATATAAGAATGGCAGTGAATTAATGTAGAAAGAATAATACATTTGGAAATCACCATTTTGCAACCCCCAATATAATGATAGAGGCAAGGGGTCATCAAGCGGTAAACCACCAGGGTAAGACTGCTGGGAAACAGAAGCTCCATATACATGAGTTCCAAGAATCCATGGGGTTCTTGCCAGAAAAGTGTGACCTAAATCTAATCATAAGGAACCAATCTGTACTCTGCAAAGTATTCAATGTCATGAAGAAGACAGGAAGGGCGGGAGGACTATTCTAGAGTGAGCACAACGCATGAAACGTGAATTAGATCATAGACTGAAAATAAAACAGAAACAGTTGTAAAATACTTTTGGGTGGGATAACTGGGATGTCACTAAATTAATGCTGATTGTCTAAGTGTGCTAAGGGTACTATGGCTGTGGGGAAAAAACACCCCTCTGCCTTTAATGAATATTAGTATGGCCCAAAGCGTCTACAAGTAAAGTCAGTTTATGTTGGTGAAGTGTCAGAAGGTTTGACCAAAGGGAAGAGAGAAGAAGGCAGAGAGGCAGGCAGAGAGAGCCAGGGAAGGAGTAGTAAGGTGTTAATAGCTGGTAAACCCAGGGAAGGGGTGTAAGGGTGTTCACTGTACTCTCAATTCTTTATGGGTTTGAAAATGTTATAAATAAATAAAAAGAAAAAAATGAATATGGTCCTAGAAGTAACATTCTCAGGCTAGAGGTGCTGTAAATAAAAAGAATTCGCGCTCAGTTATTACAGTTAACTCTACAAGCAAGAAGTGCTGGGCACCTTGTAGAACACAGAGGCCATCCTGTTTAGTTATTTCCCCTCCAGAGGGTGAAGACAGTGGAGTCATCTCAAGTCGGGATGGAGGCTGCAGGGCCACCAAGGCACCAGGATAAAAAGCACTGTCAGCTCTCTCCTTTATAACCGGCAGGCAGAGTGCGCACACGCGCGCGCGTGTGCACACACACACATACACACATGCAAATGCTTCTGGTTTGGAATGGCTGTCACATGGCCAGTCCAAAGAAAGAACCTACTATTTGGGATTATGTGTAATACAGAATTATGAGAATCAACATGGCATTTTCTTCTCTGAAACATCTGTTACACTACATCCTTCTTTATAATGGAATTTATTTTAATGCAATTTTACTTTTATAACTAAACTGAACAAATGTATATCAAGAATAACTAACTGCTTTAAACAAATTCCATTTCCTCACAAAGCAACTTAGTGTTTATCTCAAGCCCTTCTATTTATAAAGGATGGAGGAAGAGAGTGAAGCCCATGGGCTCACTAATTCCCTTAAAGCTTCTTGGGTCGGGGGCGCCTGGGTGGCTCAGTCGTTAAGCGTCTGCCTTCAGCTCAGGTCACGATCCCAGGGTCCTGGGATCGAGCCCCGCATCGTGCTCCCTGCTCAGCGGGAAGCCTGCTTCTCCCTCTCCCACTCCCCCGGCTTGTGTTCCCTCTCTCGCTGTGTCTCTCTCTCTCAAATAAATAAATAAAATCTTTAAAAAAAAAAAAAAGCTTCTTGGGTCGATTTCTGGTTCCTAGATCTGAGACACAAGGCCCAATGCCTACTTTTATTGCTTTTCTTCATGTATCTTAACATTACATTAACAACAGATGGTGTTGAAGGTCATCATAATGCCATGACTCCCAGATGATCCCTGAGCTGGACCCCGGCAATAGGAAGCTCCTCACCCCCTCCTCTACCCTTGGAATACGTGCTCTGCCCAGCGTTCCTGCAGCAGGAGCCATTTTCAAGGATGTAGCCTTGAAAGAATAGATGTTTCTGAGACCATCTGGGCAGTATATGTGACTGAGCCCAGTTAAGGCTTCTATATAAACTTTTAAGGCTTGGCAGATGAGTACCAAGATTTACTCACCTTGTGGCTGCCCAAGACAAGCCTTGTAATAAGTTCCCTTACATATTAAGACTGCCACTACCAATCTGGAGTGGTCTGCCTCTTCAGGTTTTCTTTGCCCACCTTGTACTGGGGGTAGTTTGCAAACCAAGAGATGGAATTAAGTTCAAAATCTCCTAATTTTGAGATATTAGATATAGAAGTATGTTGGGTCCACTTACTTTCTTAAATCTGGCACTTCATTCAATACTATTTGCAAATGATATATTAAAAATACTGAATCTCAATCTCCACAGCAGTCCTCAATGATTGCCACCTGGCTCATAAACCTAACAAAGATGTATACTTCACTTTTTCTTGCTTTTATAAATTTATTCAATCATTTCTTACAACCAAGACACAGATATTGTTAGAAATGTTTGCCTCCCACCTGTATGCACTCTCCACAGACACTCTGAGATGAAGAGGTGCATATGGAAGCAGGACTACCATATAATTTTGAAAGAATCCATAGTAGTTCCTATTCTTTCCACACCTACGTTTTGTTTGGTTTTTTAAATTTTTCATTGTCACACCTACGTTTTCTTCAAACTACGGTGTAATTTTGCTGAAGAGACATTCTTCACTACCAGATAAATCTGACCTTTATTAACAGCACTGGTCCACCTTCAGAAAAAATATGCACTATCGGATAACCTCTAACAAACCCAGCCTGTACTCAGCTGTGGCAGCAGCAGGTGTAAAAGCTGCCATAGGTAGGACTTCAGGAAAGTTGACCAAGGGCTAGGACACAGACAATTGATTGTTAACAGCAACCAGACAGACATGTCCCCCCAACTCTACAACAAATCAGCACTACTCCAGCAGAGGTAGAGAGGCCAAATCCCAGGGCCCAGAAGGTCGACGTTGAATTGGAGATTAAGACAGCAGCTTCGTTCTGGCCACACAGGTCAAGCCTCAACCTAGTAGACACAGGCTTACTGAGAGGGAGGTATACTGCATCACACATCCAAAGTTCTTTCGCTTCTTGGTTTTCTTTTTATGCAAACCTCTGATCCTTACCTTGGAATTCAACATAATTTCCGGAGCCCTGTACCAACGTGTGGCTACATACTCTGTCAGGAACCCTGTGTGATCATGGTCTGGATCTGCAACACGGGCCAAGCCAAAGTCACAGATCTAAGAGAGAAAAAAATGGGACACCTTAGAGAGACTCTAATAAAATTAATATCAAAACATCATAAAAATAAAAAAGATAATAGCAATAATGATGATGATGAGCAGTTGCTGCCATTACTATGTGGCAGAAGCTTCGCTGGGAATTCTATATACTCATTCTTATATAATCCTTACAACAACCTGGAAGGCAGTGATGACCATCCAACATGCTGGAGACGAGAAACAGGCTGGAGGAGTCTGTTAAGAGGTATCCTCATCTTTCATTATCTGCTTATCCCACAGAAATCTTGCCTAGGTCACTTGACAAAAACTGTTCTGGGTAAGAATGAAGTTACCAGAAACTGCCCAGGGTCATTTCTTGGGCCTACTCCTGCTGGCCCCCTGACGATCAAC
Source organism: Neomonachus schauinslandi (assembly GCF_002201575.2). Classification (NCBI taxonomy): domain Eukaryota; kingdom Metazoa; phylum Chordata; class Mammalia; order Carnivora; family Phocidae; genus Neomonachus; species Neomonachus schauinslandi. The sequence continues at coordinate 66,147,777 of NC_058416.1, forward strand.
ACTGCTAGATCAGGTCCTTGACCTGCACTTGCCTTGTTTCTCAGATTTCACTTCCTGCCATTCTTCCACCTGTTCCACAAATGCAGGTACCTCCAAAGATTCTTCCCACTTCCTTCTCTTCCATGTAGTCAAATCCACTCTCAAAGCCTTACAAGAGGTTTCATATACTGAAGATGAATTTATCTTTTAAGGTTTTATTTATTTAACAGAGACAGAGAGAGCGCACAAGCAGGGGGAACAGCAGAGGAAGAGGGAGAAGCAGGCTCTCCACTGAGCAGGGAGCCCAATGCAGGGCTCTATCCCAGGACCCTGGGATCATGACCCGAGCCAAAGGCAGACACCCAACCGACTGAGCCACTCAGGTGCCCCGAAGATGATTTTTTTTAGCTAAATATCCAGCTTCTAATTTCTCCTGACTCACAAAAGTACCTGCTGGCTATCCAATACTTTGGTGCTACTCCAGACTCCAACACATATAAAATTTAACTATAATATACAGTTGACTCTTGAAGAACATGGGTTTAAACTATGCAAGTCTGCTCACATGTGATTTTTTTTCCAATAAACATATTGGAAAACTTTTTGGAGATTTGCAAGAATCTGAAAAAACTCGCAGATGAACTGTGTAGCCTAGAAATACCAAAAAAATTAAATTAGGTATTATTGCAGGAATATAGTGTGTAATACATATGACATACAAAATATGTTAATTGACTTGATGTTGTCAGTTGAAGCTCCTGGTCAATAGAAGGCTATTAAACTTGGGGGGAGTCAGTTATATGCAGATTTTTTATTCTGTGTGGGAGGGGCGGGTGTTGGTGCCCCATATCCCTGGGTTGTTCAAGGGTCAACTGTACTTAGACTCATACAATTGGAGGATATTTTAATTCCTTGGCATCTGGAGAACTAACATGAGAAAGAGAGAGACATGTTAATAAAGACAGGCCAGAGTATAGGACAAGGCAGCCTGGAAAACAGACTGTTTTGGAGGCTTACTGCTCTAATTCAGTTAAGAAATGGTAAGAGCCTGGGCTCAGGCCATAAAAATGGAGACAAGAAAAGGACACGCTTAAGAGATATTCATAGGACTTAAATGGACATCAATCTTTGCTTAAATACCCCAGAGTTGGGTGTCTCAACTCAACTTCAGAAAGCTCCCATCCACCTCACAAATGTCTTCCTCTAGCCTTGGACACCGACATCACCATATAGTGCCTCTGATCCCATAGGTCCTGCAACAGATTTCAACTATACCATTCATCAGGAAGAGTTATGTATCTGTGGCTGCACAATTCCCACCAACTTACTGCGTCTTCAAAAGAAGCAAATGTCGTATTTGCTTCCCAGTTACTCTATCAGAGGCCATTTTCTATGTGTATTGAGTCGTCTGGTGAGGAAACCCTGGTCCTGCTCTGTAGCTCTGATGCTAACTCTGGCCACTGTACTCTCCTAACTTCGGTCTATGTTAACTTCCACCATAAGCACCATCACCTTCAAAGCTGGCTTGCTTGCTGATGCCATTACACTTCCAATTGTTATGGGCCTGTCAGGGGACCTGGTTGATATATGGATATAAGCTTTTATGTGGGATCATAGTAAGTTCTAACTTTGGCCTAGCTGATCTTGAGGCTTTCAATGTACCTGGCACCCTGTTTGTTTCTTTCAAGCCTTTTCTTTTCTTTTTTTTTTTTTAAAGATTTTATTTATTCATTTATGTGAGAGAGTGAGAGAGAGAGAGAGAGAGAGAGAGCACACGAGAGGGGGGAGGGTCAGAGGGAGAAACAGACTCCCTGCCGAGCAGGGAGCCCGATGTGGGACTCGATCCAGGGACTCCAGGATCATGACCTGAGCCGAAGGCAGTCGCTTAACCAACTGAGCCACCCAGGCGCCTCAAGCCTTTTCTATCAATTCCAGTGACACCAACTGCAGAAGGCTTCCTAGTAATCATGCCCAGGAGGCTCATGCAACACGGTCCTCTTTGGCATGATTTCCAACTCAGAGAAACAACTATTGATGATTTCTTCTTATATCTGGAGGCGAGTCATCTAAGCCATTTGAGCTATCACCTGCCACGTTGCCTTACCACCAATCCATTTTAATTCTGTGGCTTGAACTCTTCAATATATCTGTGATGCATAGTTTCTCTTATTTTTTACGGCTAACAGTTCATCTGATTCAAATTCAACCAAAGCTCACCATTCAGTCTGTCCTCTGTTGTATAAATGGACACCTAAAAGCCACATTTTGAATTGTACAGAGAAGAAATACTGCATCTTGTCAGCAGAGCAAAACCATCACAAACCCCAGACCATGGCCAAAGATCCTTCATCGCCCCCATGCCCGGTGTGACAGAGACTAGATGGGTCCAGACTTGATACACAGCTTTTCATCGGCTAGTTAAATAAAAAAAATAAGTCCCAGATAGATTGAGAGAGCCAGATATAAGAAATTCACATATGAGGGAGGCCATGTATTGAAGCTGATGTTTCCATGCTCCTCTTGGAGTTGGACAAAGAAATGGAAGCTGTGTTTTAGAGGGGGTGATTAGATTCCTAAATAACTACAAAGACACGGGATAAGTGGAATAACTATGGCAGATTTATTTTCTAAAAAGGGACACATCATTATAACCCCATCCTCCATGCTCTTCTTTTAAGGTCTTTGAACTTGTATCAAGAGGGTAGGATCTATCTTCCCTCCTCTTGAATCTGGGCAAACCTTTATGACAGCTTGAACTAAGAGAACATAGCAGAATCGATACTATGTGACTTCAGAGGCTACATCATAAAATCAACATGACTTCCACCTGGCTCTCTCTCTACTGGGATACCTGGAACCCTCTGCCCACCTCAGGAGGAAACCGACATGTGGGCTATATGTGGGTGTTCCAGGTGACAGCCAGTATCAACTGCCAGGTACACGAGAGGATTCCAGCCCTACCTTCCCGATCTCCTCTCCCACCATCTTCTCTGCCCACATCTGCTCCTACTGACTCCACACTACACCTGCTTTTATGACCTAACTATGCAATGACCTCTCCACTGAGTGCCCTATCCATGCCATTCCCTTACCCTAAACCCAGCTTGAAAGTTACCCCTTCTGAGAAGTTTCCCAGACATCAACAACACCTCCACCCAAGAACTGACTGCTCACTTTTCTAAACTCCTCTAATACTTTTTTTTTTAAAGATTTTATTTATTTATTTGACAGAGAGAGAGAGACAGCAAGAGAGAGAACACAAGCAGGGGGAGTGGGAGAGGGAGAAGCAGGCTCCCCGCTGAGCAGGGAGCCTGATGCGGGGCTCGATCCCAGGACCCTGGGATCATGACCTGAGCCGAAGGCAGACGCTTAACGACTGAGCCACCCCGGTGCCCCTAAACTCCTCTAATACTTTGTTAGACACATATTAAAGTACATCCCACAATCCAGGATTGATAGCTGTGCATATGCCTATCTCCCCAGCTAAAAGAGAATCAAGTCCCTAGAAAAAGGCAGCACTTGACTGACCTGTTATTTCTAAATGTCACATACATGGTGGACACTTGATGTTTGGTCAATAAATGACTTACTTTATATGTTTATAGGAAGCACAACAACTGGGGTGGATTAATTGGCACAGACTCTAGTGGTGACCATTTCTCACAATATCTGAATTACTGATAATCTTTTAAAAAATAAAAATCAGGGTACAGAGTTACCAGGGTTAAAATCTTATGTTAAACAACATTAGTAAAATTACACCAAAGTGGCAATATTGAGGAAGAAGGAAAAATTAATAACTGGAATTCCTAGTATTCCTTCACCAGGAAGGACAACATAACCTCTCATGCTGAATGCTGCAATATAGCTATTTCTTTAAGATTAAAACTAAATGTGCAGTTGTTCTTCCTCATCCTCTCCCTGCAGGAAATCCAGTCCAAAAGCCCTTAAGGGGGAGGTCGTGTGACATAAGGATCTCTGTGGGGTTGGGAGAACCGCAGTGGCCCACATGGGTGTGAGGCACCCAAGCGGAGGTAAGAGGGAGCTCCAGATCAGGGCATGGTCTAGGTGTGAGATGAAGAGGGAATTCATGTGGGGAGGCAGCAGCAGCCCACCTAGGGTCTGAGAGTCTGAGCAAAGTGAGCAGAGGATCCACGGATTATACTGTATAAACCAATTATTTCACTGGAAGTTGCAAAATGGTGATTTTTCTAGTTTTGTTATTTGTTCTGCATTAACTAGCTGGCTATGTCTCTCTCTAATAAATAAATAAAATCTAAAAAAAAAAACCAGACAAAAAACACCACAACATTGAAGGCTAACCATATTTATATGGCACTGACTAAAAACTATGAAGGCTACAAAATTAAAAAAAACAATATTCATTATAATTCCATACAAAGGAAGGTATGGACAAGTAGCATATGGTACAAGAAACATAAATTGACTTCCAGCAAACTCAGGTTTCATTTCCTATCTTCCAGAGTCCTTCCCAGGCATAACCCAAACTAATAACACTGTGATCCTAGCACCCTGGGACTCCAGTTGGGATTTCTAGAGACCTTATTCCCCTGGTAGTTCCACTAGAAATATGCTAGCAGAATCTCCAAATAGGATCTATAATCCTTGTGTTTCTGTGGCCCTGAGAAATAAAATAGGAGTCTACAAGAGAGGCTCCCAGAGGGGTTCTAAGAGGTCACCATCTACTTGTCTCAGGGCTTCAAATAATAAGTGCAAAGCATGTTTATGGAAGTGAGAAAGAAATCTTATTGCTGTTGACCTTGACTAGTACGAAAGTCAAAAGTTAACGGTCTAAAGACATTAATAACAGCTGATATCCCAAGGGCTCAAGAGTAAGAAATACTTTAGTAACAGAAGCCATGGAAAAAGGAAGAAATGACATGACTATCTCCTTGAAAATTCAAAAAACCCTAAATAACAAGAGGTAAGATCACCGGTTACAATCTTTCTGTGGTACAAGCACCATGGTCACCCCAGGGTACTGAGGATGTGATGGATATACAGTGATTTCAGGGCTTAAGCAAGAAAGACCCTTTTCCTCACTGGTGCTCTCTCAACCCTCATATACGCAACTAAACTGCCACTGTACCCTGACCTACCTTTGGGACATGCTCACCATGACAAATCAGAGATGACATACCATACTCATCTTTACAATGAGATTCTCTCCTGAATATTTATGCCCATGTGAATGAAGCACACCCCGTATGTACATTTCAAAATGTGGGTGAATTGTACCGCTGTAAATATCTAAATTATCCTATTGTGTTTCTGGATCTCTGTGTTATACTGGGTTTTGAAAACAGTACATGGATTGTGCAGCTGGCCAACAACACAGATCTATCAATGTGGGTGTAAATTTTGGTGAGCATGAATAAAATGGCCCTAGGTAAAGACAAGCTCATGAACCGTGAACAGACAACAAAGTAGTCTGGTTCTGTTTGTTTTCTTCTTAAGGATGAGCATTTTCAAACAAAAGTTAGGAGTCAACTTTTCCCAGAAATATTACATACTGAAAATACTGATTGAGAATGTTTCTCCAAAAACAAACAAAAGCGATCTATCGTAACAGAGTTGTGCTAAGAAATAGAAAGAAAAAAGAACTAGCAGACATAAAAATACTGTAATTTTTCAAGAAAATCACTAAGAGCCAACGAAGTGTGGCCATTCCTACAAGCAGCTTCATTCCTTTTGTGCCCACCTGGCTTTTAGTTGCAGATCCATGGGAAAGTATCTGGTTACACCCCATGAAAGACATGAATCTAACTTTGTAGGATCCCAAGAGGTGACAGAGTCCAACCCAACTGTATCTAATGTAGGAAGCTACCCTTTATCACATCTCACAGAATGCTGGTCACCCTGTTTCAGACACTCAGTGACAGGAATAAGCTGACCGACCACCTGGTAACAGAACCCATTGCCTTTTTTTTAGACAGTTCCAGAAGGTTCTCCAAGATCTACCTCCAACCAACAGCTCCAGCTTAGCATCAATGACTTCCTATTACTCATCCAAAGCTGCAGCCACACAAAGCAGGCCTCAGTGTTTATGCACTAATCCCTTAACTTACTTCCCTTTCTGTTGTTCCTTTTGCCTACTATGATACTCTTTGCCCAACACAGCCACTCTCTTACTGAAAGCCTGCCCATCTCTAAAGGACCAGCATGGACACCACCTGCTTCCTGATGCCTCTCAAAGCCAGAACTAACCCACCTCTCTCCTTTACATTTGTACACTATTCTTGTCAGTATCTCAGTTACAGCAGATATTATTACAATCATCTATTGTTTATCAGACTTCTGACCGATCAGTTTTCAGATTGCAGGGGCAGACATTCCTCCCTCTCCCTTGCCAGGTATTCCCTAAGGGCTTCTCACAGGAATGTCTGTTAAACTGAAGTCCAAGAAATGATCATTGCTATACATCTAAATGCACTTTTTAAATAGCTTTGAGATATAATTCGCATACCATATAATTCACCCACTTAAGGTATACAATTCAATGGTTTTGATATTATACTCACAGGGTACACAACCGTTACCATCTAATTTTAGAATATTTTTGTAACCACAGAAGAAATCTTGTATCTATTAGCAGTCTCCCCATTCCTCCCCAGTCCCACCTGCCTAGGATTTTATCCACTTTCTGTGCTACAGATTTATCTATTCTGGACATTTCATGTAAATAGAACCACGTAATATGTGGTCTTTTATGACTGACTTCTTTCACTTACATAATAATTTTCTAAAGTTCATCCACATTGTAGCATGTATCAGTATTCCATTCCTTTTTATTCCATCGTATGGATCTACTATATGTTATTTATTCATCATCAAATGGGCATTCAAATTGTTTCCGCTTTTGGACTATTACGCTATTTTAGTTTACTTGTATGCTAGTTTTTGTGTGGACATATTTTCATTTTACTTAGGTATACACCTAGGAGTGAAATCCTCACCAACACTTATCTGACTTTTTGATTATAGCCATCCTAGTATGTATAAATTGGTATCTCATTGTGGTTTTGATTTGCATTACCTGACTGACTTTTTTTTTTTTTTTTTTTAAAGATTTTATTTATTTGAGAGAGAGAGTGAGAGAGAGAAAGAGCACAAGAGGGGGGAGCGGGAGAGGGAGGAGCAGACTCCCCGCCGAGCAGGGAGCCCGATGCGGGACTCGATCCCGGGACTCCAGGATCATGACCTGAGCCGAAGGCAGTCGCTTAACCAACTGAGCCACCCAGGCGCCCCTACCTGACTGACTAATGATACCAAACATTTTTCATGTACTTACTGGCCATTTGCATAACTTTTTTAGAAAAATGTCCATTCAGATCCTTTGCCGAATATTAAACTGGTCTATTTATCTTTTATTGTTGAGTTACAAGAGTTTTTCATATATTCTAGATATAAGTCTCTTATCAGATAAGTGATTTACAAATATTTTCTCTCATTTTGTGGGTTGTCTTCACTTGATGGTTTGCTCTGTAACACAGGTTTCTAATCTAGATGAAATCCAATTTTTTTTCCCCTTTTGTTGCTTGTGCTTTTGGTGTCATGTCTAATAGGATCTGCCTAATGCAAGACTGTGAAGACTCACTCCTAGGTTTTCCAAGCCTATTCTAGTTTAGCTCTTAAATTTAGGTCTTTAGGGGCACCTGGGTGCTCAGTTGGTTAAGCAGCGTCCAACTTTGGCTCAGGGTCCTGGGATTGGCTGGCAACTGGCTCCACACTCAGCAGGGAGTCCGCTCGTCCCTCTCCCTCCCCTTCTGCCCCTACCCTGGATTGTACGCACGCATGTGCACACATGCACTCGCTCTCTCAAATTAAAACAAATTTTTAAGATTTTATTTATATATATATATATCTTAGAGAGAGAGAGAGAGCACAAGAGAGCACAAGCAAGGGGAGTGGCAGAGGGAGAGGGAGAAGCGGGCTCCCCACTGAGCAGGGAGCCTGATGATGCTGGGCTCAATCCCAGGACCTGGGATCATGACCTGAGCCAAAGGCAGATGCTTAACCGACTGAACCACCCAGGCGCGCCTCAAATTAAAATCTTAAAAAGAAATTTTTAGGTCTTTGATCTGTTTTGTGTTAATTTTTATACACAGTATGAGCATATATCCAGTTGTCCCAGCACTTCAATCATTTGTTGAAAAGAATGATCTTGGCCCTCTCACCAAAACTCAGTTATCATAAACATACAGGTTTAATTATTAACTCCCAATTTTATTTCATTGATCTATATGCCCCACTCTTATACCAATATCAGTGTCTTGATTACTATAGTTTTGTAGTAAGTTTTGAAATCAAGAAGTGTAATAAGCCCTCCAATTTTGTTCTTTCGTTAAGATGATTTTGGCTATTTTGGGTCTCTTGAATTTCCATATGCATTTCAGGACCAGCCTGTCCATATCTGCAAAAAAGCCACCTAGAGCTTTGTCAGGGATCACACTTACTGTATAGATCAATTTGGGGGAGCTCTGCCTTCTAAACAGTATTAAGTCTTTCAAGCCAGACTTTGGATATCTTTCCATTTATCTAGGTCTCCTTGCATTTTTATTAGATGAATCCACATCCCTTCATATCTAATCCATCCTTAGATTTCCCTCCTTGCTTAGCTCTGCTACTATTAAAATAGAAATATATGTATGCAAATGCTGCCCATTTTTAAGAGAACTCTGAGGACTGTAAGGATCTAGGGTTCTCCTATTTATTGGGAATGTCTTAGGTACTAAAGTCATTAAGGTTAAGTTTTCTGTTGTTTTCTGAGCATTCTTTGTATAAAATTTATTGAAGAAAAAGGTTACCAATGAAATGGATGATTTTTTTAACTTACACATAATGCACATAATCCTGCTTTTATATATGTAAGCATAAATGTACACATATATGTAAGAGAATAGCAAGAACTTTGGAAGGAAATATACCAATATGTTATAGTGGTTACCTCTGGAGAGGAAGGAACAATTGGATGGAGAAGAAGAGGACTAGCACTTCCTACTTGCATAGGGGAGGGCATAAAAATGTCTTCATGGGGGCGCCTGGGTGGCTCAGTCGTTAAGCGTCTGCTTTCGGCTCAGGTCATGATCCCAGGGTCCTGGGATCGAGCCCCGCATCGGGCTCCCTGCTCCGCGGGAAGCCTGCTTCTCCCTCTCCCACTCCCCCTGCTTGTGTTCCCTCTCTCACTGCCTCTGTCAAATAAATAAAATCTTAAAAAAAAAAAAAAAAAAAAAGTCTTCATGTATTTCTGGTATGATTTTAAATATGAGTAACAATATAAATATGCTCCAGTGAAAGTTTTTTCCAACATATATCACCCTAAGAGTAAGTAACCTGGCAGACCTTGAGATCGCAGGTGGTGTTGAGCAGCAGGTTGGAAGGTTTGAGGTCACGGTGCAGTACATTAGCTGAATGGATATATTTTAACCCTCTGAGGATCTGGTAAAGAAAATAGCAGATATGGTCGTTGCTGAGGTGTTGCGTCTTCAAGAGCTTGTAGAGATCTGTTTCCATGAGGTCCTGTACTATATATCTGTTTAGACAGGTTAAGGTAACATAACAAATGTCTGGTTACACTTAGCAAAGTACACTGAAATCAAAATGAACCCTCTCCGCAAACGGTCTGTTATTATATCATGAGGAGTGCAAGGAAAATGAGAAACTGATGAAAAATTAGTATACGTCTATGGAAGGAATCTAAAATAGTTAACCCCCTTTTTTTTTTTTTTAAGATTTTATTTATTTGAGAGAGACACAGCGAGAGAGGGAACACAAGCAGGGGGGAGTGGGAGATGGAGAAGCAGGCTTCCCACGGAGCAGGGAGCCCAATGCGGGGCTCGATCCCAGGACCCTGGGATCATGACCTGAGCCAAAGGCAGATGCTTAAGGACTGAGCCACCCAGGCGCCCCTAGTTAACCCCTTCTTAGGTCCTATGAAACAACAGGCATTAATATCTATCTGATGTGACCAATAACAGGCCTAGACTGAGATGAGACATGCTGTTATGGAAATACTGGCTAATCTTTAAGTCTCAACCTCCTAGTCCACCATCAACAAATCCTCTCCAAGGATTACTGCAAAGGGCTTTTAAAACCTTTGGAAATACAGCCCTAGAACACATCGCTACTAAATTCAGCCTTCTATGTGCTTGACTCTTCAATTAAGGTTAAGATCCTAAATAAATGAGAGTATTGGGAAGTCATGCTAAGAGGCTCATGCTGGTTTTGCTCTTCTTGCTTACTTTCTTAGATCCATGTATCTAAGCCACCTAGAATTTTATCTGTGGCTGACTTCCTTCTTACAGAAATTAAATTCTATAACTCTTTAGCTTTAACATCACCAGGTTATTATTTCATTAACAGTGTTTTTGCATTTCTCTTATTCATTTCTGTGTAATTATTATTGTATGTCCCCTACAGATTCATGCTAGATGAGACACAGTATGGGATTCAGAGGAAAGAGAAATTGAAAACTTCTCATCTTGAAAGAGACTTGATTTCCCTAGTAAAAGATAAAGGAGGACAACAAGTGGTGGCAGCAGGAGGCATTTCACTTAAAATAACACTACAACTTGATAACAGGGCTGTTTAAAAACGGAAAGGGCTGCCTAGAGACAGTGAACTGCCTATCCCTAGAGGGGCAGAATGCAAACTGGGAAAACTGGCAGGAATGCTGTAGTAGCCCGAATAGTAACTTTTCTCTGGCAGACCCTCTTCAGTATACTTAATGCTTCTATCTATCAAATGCAGTCTTTAATCAGGCAGCATCCTCTGGATCTGCTTAGTCCAGATTTCTAAATGTTGCTGATAGTTAGTAACATAATTCCAGAGCTGAGTCAGCTTTAAAGATGATGAAGGCTAGGCTAGTACCTTAATTCTAAAGATGAGAAAACAGACCTAGAGGTGAATGACATTGTCTAAGATCAGGATAGTCTGGTCTGACCAGGTGATATCCAGGGCACCCTCTTTCTTAGTCTACTGTTCATTCCTTCTCTTTTTACCATAACAAACCATACCTTGAATGGAAAAAACATGACTGGAAATGGTATTAAGATTTTCCATAACTACACTTAAACAAAATCTTTACCGAAACGGACAGAGAAAATACTGGATTTGCCAGAAGACACTAAGAATAGTTACTGACAACTGAAAAAATGAATCAAAGAAAAAAATTATACAAGTCTTCTAGTAAATAGCAAGCAGATTATAATTTTCCCTTTAATGTGCTTTATATAATTTTCCTTTACTCTGATAAATCCAGGTATTTCAAGTTACAGTTCCTTAAACAAAGTGACCAGTCAGTGGAGTCAGCTGTCTGAAAAGGATACACATCTTTCATTTGCTCGATGGTTGGTGCTCGAATAATATCATTGATTCCAATGATGTTCTCATGTCTGAAGCGCAGTAAGATTTTTATCTCCCTCAGGGTTCTCTGGCAGTAGGTCTGGTGTTCAAAAGGACTGATTTTCTTGATAGCTACTCGAACTTTGTTGACATTATCATAAGCAGAGCTAAAAAAAAAAAATGGGGGAAGAGAGAGATGGCATTTAGAATAGTTTGGGAACATTTTGGCAGAAAGAATAAAAATCGGTAAAGTATTAAATGTTTAGCACTCTGGGTAAATACCTGTTTCATACACATGAAGGCAGCATGTATATTACCCACAAAAAAGACTCAAGGCAGGAAGGATGCAGCTGGCGCAATGCAGCACATACTGAATCTCAAACTTAAGAGGGCCCAGCCCTGGTAAATGTGTGGATGCCCACTGTCACAAGCCCAGGAACATGGTTTTATGTCACACACACATGCACAAAACATTTTCCCAGTTTTTAACAGCAACTGCATTTTGGTGAGAATAATCATTTCTGTCTCCAAAACAACTTCCTATTGTTGTATCCGATTCCTAACTCAGCAGAAACATTCAAATGACCATCAACCACATCTTTAGCCCTAACAAAAATGGACCCAAGAGGACGCCTTGATTGCTTGCATCTTTGTCTTATTTGCAAAATGACATGACTCTTTTCTTCTTTTTTAACTGTTTCAAGTAATCAATTTATGTAGGCTCATATAGTTCCAGGACTGACCTTCATATAAATGATAAGCAAATTATTCTTGGTGAAGAAAAATGACGGTTCTATATGTATTAAAGTGGTTTTTAACCATAAAACACAAAAGCCATAAGGAAAAAAAAAATCACCTTTTAAGATGGTATTGATAAATACCACATGGTTTTGAAATTTATTATAACACATTAAAAAAAAACTTTGCTCTTCAAAGCTCTTCATATACATAATTACATTTTGTCTTCACAATACCTTCAAAAGTAGAGGACAGCAATGTTTTCATGTACACTGTCCAGGTAAGATTCCCTTAGTTATAGAGAGGATAATTCATTTACCCAAAGGATTAATCTCCCTAGGCCTTCTTTTTCCAAAGTACCTTAGCCTTACATCCTTTTCTTAGGAAGTTCTCTTTCTATCTCACTCTATCTGGGTACATGTTGCATTGATACATTGCCACCAGTGGATAACCCCCATCACTCAACTAAAGTGCTGCTCAAATTGTGGTCCCCAGACCCCTGCATCAGGATCACCAGACATTCCTGTTAAAAATGCTAGTTTGGGGGCACCTGGGTGGCTCAGATGGTTAAGCATCTGACTCTTCATTTCAGCTCAGGTCATGATCTCAGGGTTGTGTGACTGAGCCCCGCAGCGACAGGCTCTGTGCTCAGCAGGGAGTCTACTTGACAGTCTCTCTCTCCCTTTGCCTCTTCCCCCACTCACGTGTGCTCTCCTTCTCTCTCTCAAATAAATCTCAAAAAAAAAAAAAAAAAAAGCTAGTTTCTGTGCATCCTAGGCCTTCCTTTTTGGAAAAAAAAATTTTTTAATTCCAGTATAATTAAGGTACAGTTACGTTAGATTCAGGTGTACAACAGTGATTCAACAATTCTATATAGATAGTACTCAGTGCTCATCATACATGCCCCTGCACCTATTTCATCCATCCCCCCAGCCATCTCCCTCTGATAACATTTGTTCTCTATATTTAAGACTGGTGGGAGTGGTGTAGGAAGGAAGAGTCTATTTTTTTGTCTTTTTTCTTTGTTCATTTCTTTTGTATCTTAAATTCCATATATGAATGAAATCATACAGTATTTGTCTTCTCTGACTTATTTCACTTAGCATAATACCCTCTAGAACCATCCATGTCACTGCAAATAGCCAAGACTTTATTCCTTTTTAATGGCTACTCGAGTAATATTCCATTGTATATACATACATTTTCATCCACTTATCTACTATCGATGGACAACTGGGTTGCTTCCATATGTTGGCTATTATAAACAATACTGCAATAAACATAGGGGTGCACGTGTTTTCGAATTAGTGTTTTTGTATTTTTTTTTTAATTTTATTATGTTAGTCACCATACAATACATTAGTTTTTGATGTAGTGATCCATGATCCATTGTTTTCGTATAACACCCAGTGCTCCATGCAATACATGCCCTCCTTAACCCCCATCACCGGGCTAACCCATCCCCCCACCCCCTTCCCCTCTAAAACCGTTTGTTTCTCAGAGTCCACAGTCTCTCATGGTTCATCTCTCCCTCTGATTTCCCTCCCTTCATTTTTCCCTTCCTTCTCCTAATGTCTTCCATGCTATTCCTTATGTTCCACAAATAAATGAAACCATATGATAATTGACTTTCTTTCTCTGCTTGACTTATTTCACTTAGCATAATCTCCTCCAGTCCCATCCATGTTGATGTAAAAGTTGGGTATTCATCCTTTCTGATGGCTGAGTAATATTCCATTGTATATATGGACCACATCTTCTTTATCCATGTGTTTTTGTATTCTTTAGGTAAATACTCAGTAGTGGAATTACTGGATCATATGGTAATTCTATTTTTAATTTTTTGAGGAACCTCCATACTCCTTTCCAGGGTGGCTCCTTCTTTTTTTTTTTTTTCCCAAGGTATTTATCGAAAATATTTGGGTAATTTATAACAAAACCTATAAAGTATTCTTCAGAAAAAGAGTTCCAGGGGTGCCTGGCTGGCTCAGCAGAGCATGCGACTCTTGATCTCAGGGTCATGAGTTTGAGCCCCACGTTGGGTGTAGAGATTACTAAAAAAAAAAAAAGAGTTCCATAGCTGTTATACAGGGACCAGTTCTTTCCAAGTTGACCTCAAGGTCTGACTTAACAGAATTCCAAGCAGAAGCAGTAATTATGTCTTCAATTTTGTGATGGCTTTATTTATTTTAGAGTGAGCAAGCGAGTCGGGGAGAAGCAGAGGAAGAGAATCTTGAAGTAGACTCCCCACTGAGTGTGGACCCCTACGCAGGGCTTGATCTCATGACCCTGAGGATCATGACCTGAACTGAAACCAAGAGCTGGATGCTCAATCAACTGAGCCACCCAGGCACCCCACTGTGATGCATTTTAATCTTGGATGTTACTACTGTCTTTATGATCAATATTCTATTTAATCTTTTCTATAAGAGCTTTCCATTTTAATAAGTATCAGTGCCTGGTCCGCTGACTGAAGCAATGAAATAACATTGACAGGGAATAAAACACTGCTTGTTTCCTCAAGCGCTAGAAATAGAAAATAATAAAGTAAGTTTTTTTTCTCAAGTTTGTGCTTCTATATGGTATTTGTCAGTCTGCTTATTCTGAGAATTACTGATGCATTTGTCTGACTCCATCACAAAACTATGCTGTAGGAGGCACCTTACTCTACTCAACTTCAATTCTCCCACACTACTGTTAATATATTGCACTTAGGTGCCCCCAATACTTTGAAATGAAATATATTTCCTTAAAAAAAAGAATCACTGCTCAAATCTTATTCTGCTCTGGTTTGCTGCATGAGGGCCTAAACCACCAATTTTCAGTTAGGCAGGCATAGAGATATGTCATTCAAACAACCTAATTCAATATTGATAATATTTTTAGAAATTAAAATTCTTTTTGGATAATTAAAATCATAGAGCATGAGTCCACCAAAAGAGAATACAGGGTAAAATATTCGTTTAAAATCAACATTATAAATTTCTTATTTTATTGAAGCAGGGTAGTCAAACATGGCCATAAACTTGCTTCTGAGCATAAGACTGTTGCGGCGGGGGGGGGGGGGGGGGGGTTATGGTCAATGTGCCCCTTCAACTGTTATCAACACTAAGTGATGAAATAACCAACAGACCCCTTTTGAGTGAAAAGGCATGAGATCTTCCTCATTGGTTCCCACTTGAAAAGAAGGTATGACCCTGTCCATGGAGTTGGGTCATTTCCTATCTGTTTTCCAGCTCCTTTTTGTTTTATATAATCTGTCATAGAACTGATCACAAATACTTTACACTCTTCTATAACAACTCTATATTTCCTCATTTCTCCTTGGATTTCTCAGTTTTGTTTTCTCTATTTTATTTTGCTATACTTTTTATCATGGACATTTTGGTGTTAGCTTTTGCTTTAAAATCACTTTGGCATTACCAACTTTTTTTTTTCTTTCCTCTAAGAATTTAATCTTTGCTCATCTCCATTTCCCCCACAACTAATACCATGCTACAACTTTTGCTTGAAATGTGTCTCTGTAAACAACTTATGGGTGCAGTTTAGGATCTAAATCCAGTATGTGATTATACAGTTTTTGGATGAGTTAATTTTAGATATTCATATTTTCTTCTTTGAACTGATAAACTTGCTCTTTTCAAAAACAAAAATTTAAATAAGTTGTTCAACATTAAGAAAAGGAAAATCTAGGGGCGCCTGGGTGGCTCAGTCATTAAGCGTCTGCCTTCGGCTCAGGTCATGATCCCAGGGTCCTGGGATCAAGCCCCACATCGGGCTCCCTGCTCCACGGGAAGCCTGTTTCTCCCTCTCCCTCTCCCCCTGCTTGTGATCCTGCTCTCACTGTGTCTCTGTCAAATAAATAAATAAAATCTTTAAAAAAAAAAAAAAAGGAAAATCTTGGGGTGCCTGGGTGGCTTCGTCAGTTAAGTGTCTGCCTTCGGTTCGGGTCATAATCTCTGGGTCCTGGGATCAAGCCCCACATTGGGCTCCCTGCTCAGCAAGGAGCCTGTTTCTCTCTCTCCCCCTGCTTGTACCCTCTCTCTCTCAAATAAATAAAACCTTAAAAAAAAAAAAAAAAAAAAAGGAAAATCTTCCTAACTCAGCTCTATAAAGCAAATAATCTTTAACAATAAATAAAAACTGATGATGATGAGAAAGAACTAAAACCAAAACTAAAGACAGGGGCACCTGGATGGCTCAGTCAGTTGAGCATCTGACTCTTGATTTTGGCTCAGCTCATGATCTCAGGGTGGTGAGATCAAGCTCCATGTCAGGCTCTGTGCCCAGCACAGAGTCTGCTTCTCCCTCTCCCTCTGCTCCTCCCCCTGCTCATGTTCTCTCTCTCTCTCAAATGAATAAATGAATAAAATCTTTAAAAAAAAAAAAGACCAATCTCTTTTATAAGCACAAGCTTGAAAATCAACAAAAAATG
Organism: Neomonachus schauinslandi; assembly: GCF_002201575.2. Classification (NCBI taxonomy): domain Eukaryota; kingdom Metazoa; phylum Chordata; class Mammalia; order Carnivora; family Phocidae; genus Neomonachus; species Neomonachus schauinslandi. The sequence goes on from NC_058416.1 coordinate 66,164,293, forward strand.
AGTAAATACAATTTGATAACACATTAAAAATCCATTATATCCAAGTAGTATTTAATCTTAGGAATTTAAGAATGGTTCAATTAAAAAGAACATTAAAAATTAGACATCATGTCAAACAGACATTTCTCCAAACAAGATACACAAATGACCAACAAGCAGATAAAGTTATTAAACATCACTCATTATTAGGGACATTGAAATAAAAACTGCAGCAAGATATCACCTCATACCTATCATGATTGCCAATATCAAAAAATAAAAAATAAGTGTTGGAGAGGTCATGGAGAAATTGGAACCTCTGTGCATTGTTGGGAATGTAAAATGCCACTATGCAAAACAGTATGGAAGTTTCTAAAAAAAAAATTAAATACAGAATTACCATAAAACCCAGCAATCCCAACTCTGGGTATATATCCAAAAGAATCAAAATAGGGTCTTGAAGAGATATTGGCCCATCCATGTTCACCACAGCATTATTCACAATAGCCAAGTGGAAGCAATACAAATGTCCACTGATGGATGAATGGATAAATTTAAAAAATGTGATATATACATACACTGGAATATTATTCAGCCTTAAAAAAAGGAAATTCTATCATATGCTACAATGTGGATGAACCTTGAGGACATTAACTGAAATAAGCCAGCCACAACGTACTGTGTATGATTCCACTCATATGTAGTACCTAAGTTGTTAAATTCATAAAAAAACAGAATGTAGAATAGAGGTTACTAAGGGCTCGGGGGAGGGAGGAAATGAGGAGATGGTGTGCAAGGTTACAGAGTTTCTGTTTTGCAAGATGAAAAGTACTATAGATCTGTTGCACAATAATGTGAATATACTTAACATTACTGAACTGTATACTTAAAAATGGTTAAAATGGGGCGCCTGGGTGGCTCAGTTGGTTAGGTGACTGCCTTCGGCTCAGGTCATGATCCTGGAGTCACGGGATCGAGTCCCACATCGGGCTCCCTGCTCAGCACGGAGTCTGCTTCTCCCTCTGACCCTCCTCCCTCTCATGCTCTCTGTCTCTCATTCTCTCTCTCGCAAATAAATAAAATCTTAAAAAAAAAAAATTTAATAAAAAAAATGGTTAAAATGTTGTGGTTTTTACTACAGTTAAATTTTTTTATTTTAAAAGGAGCACAACCACAATGGAAAACAGTATGAAGGTTCCTCAAAAAATTAAAAATAGAAATACCATATGATCCAGCAATTCCACTCTAGGTATCTACCTAAGGAAAATAAAAACACTAATTCAGAAAGATATGTGCACTGTGCACCCATTGCTCACTGCAGCATTATTTACAATAGTGAAGATATGGAAACAACCTAAGTGTCCGCTGATGAATGGATAAAGATGATGTGGGGGTGTGTGTGTGTGTGTGTATGAATATATACGTACATATGTGTATACATACATTTCACTTTTAAGTGGAATCTAAACAACAAAATACAACAAAACAAAACCCAGACTCATGATACGGAGTGGTGGTTGCCACAGGGGAAGGGGTTGGGGGCAGGGTGAAATGGGTGAAGGGAATCAAGAGATACAAACTTTCAGTTATAAAACGAGTATGTCGGGCGCCTGGGTGGCTCAGTTGGTTAAGCGACTGCCTTCGGCTCAGGTCATGATCCTGGAGTCCCGGGATCGAGTCCCGCATCGGGCTCCCTGCTCGGCGGGGAGTCTGCTTCTCCCTCTGACCCTCCTCCCTCTCATGCTCTCTGTCTCTCATTCTCTCTGCCTCAAATAAATAAATAAAATCTTTAAAAAAAAAAAAAAACGAGTATGTCATGGGGATGTGATGTACAACATGGGGAACAGTCAATAATATTGTATTAACTTTGCACAGAAACACATGGTAACCAGACCTATTGTGCTAATCAGTTAGCAATGTATACAAATGTTGAATCACTACGGTATACACATGAAATAGAATATAGTTGGGAACCTGGGTGGTTAAGCATCTGACTTTGGCTCAGGTCATGGTCTCAGGGTCCTGGAACTGATCCCTGCATCGGGCTCCCCGCTCAGTGGGGGGTCGGCTTATCCCTCTCCCTCTGCCCCTCCTCCCACTCATGCACACGCTCTCTCTCAAATAAAATCTAAAAAAAAAAAAAAAACAGAATACTGTCAACTATACTTCAATTAAAATTTAAAGGGTGCCTGGGTGGCTCAGTCAGTCAAATGTCCGACTCTTGATCTCAGCTCAGGTCTTGATCTCAGGGTCGTGAGTTCAAACCCTGCACTGGGCTTCACGCTGGGTGTGGAGCCTACTTAAAAATAAAAAAATTTAAAAATCAGAAAAAAAATTTAAGGGAAAAAAGACATGTTAACAAGAAAAAATTTAACATTTCAAGATGTCAAAAAAGAATGATAGTGGTTTATGAACCTACATATGTGATAAAATTGCACAGAAAATACACACACAGAAATGAGTACACATAAAATTACTGATATATGAATGAGCTCTACAGATTGTATCAATGCCAATCTCCCAGCTATGGTATTGTGTTGTAATGTAATGTATGCTGTAATGTATGATTGTAACACAAGATGTTACCAGAGAGGGAAACTGGGATCTCTCTGTATTATTTCTTTTCTTTTTTTTTTTTAATTTTTTTTTTAAGATTTTATTTATTTGCGAGAGAGACAATGAGAGAGAAACAGAGAGCATGAGAGGGAGGAGGGTCAGAGGGAGAAGCAGACTCCCTGCTGAGCAGGGAGCCTGATGTGGGACTCGATCCCGGGACTCCAGGATCATGACCTGAGCCAAAGGCAGTCGCTTAACCAACTGAGCCACCCAGGTGCCCCTCTCTGTATTATTTCTTACAACTGCATGTGATTCTACAATTATCTCAAAATAAAAAGTTTAATTTAAAAAAGCATCCATCAACAGAGGAGTGGTGCTCCATACAGTGAAATACTCTGCAGCTCAGAGAAGGAATGACATATAAAGATCTCCAAGATCTGTTAAGTGGAAAAAAAGCAAGGTCTAGCAGTGGATAACATGCTATATTCTTCTAGTAAATAATAAAGGATATATATTAGCATTTGCTTGTGTTTGCATAAAGGAAGTTTGGAAGGATACACAAGGAAGTATACGAGTGGTGGTGTAGACACAGAATGCCAGGCTATGCAAAACCCTTCATTGTACACCTCTTGATTGAAGAGCCATGTGAACCTCTTCAAATCAAACAAACTTCTTAATTAGGGGGGAAAACGTACAGGAGAAATACTAGTGGAATACTGGAATACCTTTAAAGGAGGAAGCACAATTATTTGAAATTCCTGACCAATACAAAAATACTTGAAAAATAATTATTGGAAAGAGGTGCAAAATATCTTTTTATTTTATTATTATTATTATTATTTTTAAAGATTTTATTTATTTATTCATTAGAGACAGAGAGAGAGAGGCAGAGGGAGAAGCAGGCTCCCAAGGAGCAGGGAGCCCGATGCGGGACTCGATCCCAGGACCCTGAGATCATGACCTGAGCCGAAGGCAGACGCTCAACCATCTGAGCCACCCAGGCGCCCTTATTATTATTATTTTTTAAAGATTTTATTTATTTGACAGAGAGAGACACACAGAGAGAGGGAACACAAGCAGAGGGAGTAGGAGAGGGAGAAGCAGGCCTCCGGCGGCGCAGGGAGCCCGATGCGGGGCTCGATCCCAGGACCCTGGGATCATGACCCGAGCCGAAGGCAGACACCTAACGACTGAGCCACCCAGGCGCCCCAAGGTGCAAAATATCTTTACTTAACCTTGTTCCCACCTGAGAGAATAGTGTGCTCTCTCTCTCTCAAATAAATAAAATCTTCAAAAAAATTGGAATTGGGTATATTATTTCTCTCTCTTTCACACCTCCCCCCAAAAAGGGGGAACTTTTATCCAGTCTGGGGTTAGTATTTGCTATGTATCGAGGACTATTTTAACAGTATAGAAACATTTTAAATAGTACTTTGTTCTTGAGGAACTCAAGCTACTGACAGCCGTCATCTTAAGTAAATGTAGCCTCAATTTCCAGATGAATCCTGAGATCCATAAATAGTGGGGAATAGGCATAGGTCAAGGCTGGAGGTGAGCACACTCAATATTCAAAACAAATTCCTATTATTCAGCAATTAAAGGGAATGAACTTGATATAAACAACACAGAGGAATCTCAAAATAATTATGCTGAGTAAAGCCAGACTACCAGAAAAGTACTTCCATTCATATAAAATGCAAACTAATCTTTAGGGACAGAAGCAGATCATAGGGGTTGCTGGGGGTTGGTGAGGAGGGGGGCTGGTGGGATGGAAGAACTACACAAATGGAGACCAAGTAACTTTGGAAGTGATGAATATGTTCCTTATCTTGGTTGTGCTGATAGATTCATGGGTGTATAATATGTCAAAATATAAACTGTACACTTTAAATATGTGCTCCCTGGATATGTGGTCAACTCCTGGGACAGGTGGATGGGAACAGATAGATTCCAGAAACATATCTGATCAGTGAATGTGGAAGTAGAAGCCCACAAAATTCTGGAGTAGGTTATTTAACAGATGTTTTGTGATCACTTAGGGAAGAAAAGGGAACCAGCATGAGTCAATTATGAACAAGTCATGCTAAACTAACTTCATTTCCTGTTTTGATAGGGTTACCACAACAACACGAGAATGACACCAGAGCTGTGGTGGACTCAAGCCACACTTGTCAAGTACTTCCCATTTATGAGATTTCATGTTAGGATTGGTAACAAAAACAAGTAACGATCCTGCCCTTAAGAAGCTAAGAAACATGAACAGGAACAGACAACATAGACTGCCTTTAACATAGTAAAGCACTTCTGAAACAAAAGGCAAAGCTGGATTTGGAAACAAGGGTATTAGGAGAGGATTAAAAGATGAGACCTATAGAAACCATATCCTGAAGGATGAGCAGGCTTCTGAAAGAGATGCAAGGGCACCAAGAAAGGCAAGAGGTAACACATGGAGAGGAAAACAAGCAGAACATCTATGGGAACCCCTGGCCCTCACCCAACTGAGCCCCTCTCCACAAGGAGGTATTTATGGGGTCTGGAGAACATGCCCATCCGAAGCCCCAGAATTCCCTACTGCCTGAGTCTGCTTCCAAGGCTGTGCAAGCCTCTTACACAGCAGCTCTGCTGAGAGGAGAATGTTCCTCCAGTTTCTGTACCACAGAGTGGCCAAAGGGCAGCTGTTTGCAGGGTGTGCACTGCACCTGGACTGTCATGTCAAGCTGGGTGTCCCATTTATGAGACACACACAAGCTCAAGCTCATGGCAGGGCAGGCTCGGGCTGGGAAGAGAAAAGGGCTGTGCTGGAGGCCTGCTTTCCTGGAACTGCTGGCACGGGACTCCAAGAAGCTCAAGAATTTTCCATTTGAAGCTGATCTTTTTTTTTTTTTTTTAAGATTTTATTTATTTATTTGAGAGAGAGAGCACAAGCACAAGTAGAGGAAGTGGCAGAGGGCAGAGGGAGGAGACTCCCTACTGAGCAGGGAGTCCAATGCAGGGCTCAATCCCAGGACCCCGAGACCATGACCGGGTGGAAGGCAGACCTTAACCGACTGAGCCACCCAGGCGCCCCAATTTGAAGCTGACCTTACAGGTCTTTAAAAGGTTTATCTGTGTGATAGGAGGAGAGACTATATTATATTTAAGGTTTCTTAATTTGATGTATATGGTACATGGGACTCCCATCTGTATTATTTTTTCCCCCAGTTGTATTTTTTTTTCTAAGATTTTATTTATTTATTTGACAGAGAGAGACAGTGACAGAGGGAACACAAGCAGGGGGAGTGGGAGAGGGATGTGGGGCTCGATCCCAGGACCCTGGGATCATGACCTGAGCCACAGGCAGACGCTTAACGACTGAGCCACCCAGGTTCCTCCCCTCCCCGCCCCCAGTTGTATTCTTGACACAGGTCTTGCACACATTAGAGCTGGGTTTGAGAAGTACACAATGAAGATGGGGGGGGGGCTCAAGGACAGTCTTGAACTTCTTGATCTGAAAGATCTAAGAATGCTTGTGAGTGATTCAGATGGAGAAATGAAAGTTCTCTTCTTCCAAGAGCATTAAGGAGAGATCAAAGTTGAGAATAAGGTATGGGAATCTTTAACAGAAGCCAGTTGGGTAGGGGCACCTGGGTGGCTCCATGGGTTAAGCATCCAACCCTGGGTTTCAGCTCAGGTCATGATCTCAGGGGCGTGAGATCGAGTCCCACATCGGGCTCCTGGTTTACCAGGGAGTCTGCTTAAGATTTTCTCTCTCCCTCTCTGTCCCTCACCCTGCTCACGAGCACACATGCATACTCTCTCTCAAATAAATCAATCTTAAAAAAAAAAAGCCAACTGGGCAGCACTAAGGAGAGAGATGTCGTGAAAAGAGGTCTGAGGATAGAATTCAGAACAGTGAAGAGGAACTGGCTAAAGAGAGAAAGTAGTGTAAGTAATAATGGAATGAGAACCCTTGTTGTAAAACTCCAAAACCACATGCTAAACCACAGACAAGAACCAGGAGAGGGTGGTGTTTCAGAAGCTAAGGAAGGAAAGAGTTCCAAACAGGAGAGACTAAGAAATGTAAAAACTGCAAAGCAGTTTCTGAATCTGCAATGAGATGATGTGTGGTAATGTGGGTGTAAGTAAGTAAATGGAGGGGAATGGTGACAGCAGTGGGAAAAGTACAGCTGACTGGTTTTTTTTTTTTTTTTAAAGAAGCCTGAGAGAAGATCTCAGAGACTTCTTTTTTTTTTTTTTAAAGATTTTATTTATTTATTTGAGACAGAGAGAATGAGAGAGAGAGCACATGAGAGGGGGGAGGGTCAGAGGGAGAAGCAGACTCCCTGCCGAGCAGGGAGCCCGATGTGGGACTCGATCCAGGGACCCCAGGATCACGACCTGAGCCGAAGGCAGTCGCTTAACCGACTGAGCCACCCAGGCGCCCCAGCTGACTGTTTTTTAAAGAAGGCAAGGAGGAGGAGAACAACTAGCAAATCCAGGTGAACAACTGAGAGGCACAGGGTGTTATGAAAGCAGTGGGTGGTCGGAGGCTGGGGGACCAGGTGAGGTGAAAGGAAAAGGCCCCCTAGAGCTAGCCAGGGTGATGAGAGAGAGTGCTTTTCAAGCAAAGCATGTGCAAAGGTACAGAGGCCTGAAGGAACCTGGGGCAATGGAGTGTGGGGTATGGGGGGACATGCTGGGGTTGAGGCTGGAGGTATAAGATTAGAACAGAATTTGGTATGGGGGAAACAGTAACTTTACAGTGGAGAAATCCGACAGATACCACCTACACCAAGTGATAACAGTTCATACCCTTAGTGGTAACACATGAATATTGTCAAACAAGGGCATTTCACCTCTGTGATATTCTTTCCCAACACCTATAACCCCAGTCTAATAATGAGAACATCAGATAAACCCAAATTGAGGGACATTCTAGAAAATACTTGAGCAGTACTCCTTAAAACCATCAAGGTCAGGAAAAGAAAGTGTGAGAAACAGTCCCAGCCCCGAGGAGATGAAGCCAACATGACAACTAAATGCATATGGTATCTTGGGAACAGAGCAGAAAAGTGAAATCTGAATAAAGTCTGGAGTTTAGCTAGAACATACTAACGATGGTTTCTTAGTTTTGATAAACTTACAACAGAAATGTAAGATGTCAACATCAGGAGAAACAAAGTGGGTGGGGGCACATGGGAACCCTTTGTACTATATTTGCAACTTCTCTGCAAACCTAAATTTATTCCAACATAAAAGTTTATCAAGTATAATTCAATAAAAATAATTTATTTGAAAAAGTAAAAAAAAAAAAAAGTTCATCTGAAAAAGGTATTCCACTAAATGATAACTCCAAAGCTAATGAAGTGATTAGCATGTAGATAATATGGGCTAAATTTAATAAGTAATTCATAAGTACATATTTTAACCTCCTGTAAGTGAATGTTTGACAGAATTAAAATATTCCTAAAAAGGTAACTGAAAACTTTACCTAACTGAACTTTTATTAAAAAAAAAGATTTTATTTATTTATTTGAGAGAGAGAGAACGAACGGTGGGGAGGGGCAGAGGGAGAGAAAGAAGCAGATTTCCCTCTGAGCAGGAAGCCCGCTGCAGGGCTTGATCCCAGGACCCTGAGATCATGACCTGAGCTGAAGGCAAACGCTTACTGAGCCACCTAGGCACCCCTACCTACCCTAATTGAACTTTGTAAGTTAAATTCCACCTCAATCATTTGATAAACGTTTACTAATAAATATATCTAACATAGCCTATTCATTGCAAATTGAAATAAATAAAACATTCCACCTTGTCTTTCTCCCTTTGAGCATCCTTAAGAACAGGGATGATAGGGTGCCTGGGTGGCTCAGTCGGTTAAGCGGCTGCCTTCAGCTCGGGTCATGATCCCAGGGTCCTGGGATCAGGCCTCACATCAGGCTCCCTGCTCAGTGGGGAGCCTGCTTCTCCCTCTCCCCCTGCTTGTGCTCTCTCTCTTTCTGTTAAATAAGTAAAGTCTTAAAAAAAAAAAAAAGAATAGGGACAATAAGTGAAGATATATACTGCAGCACTACCTAAAAGAACAAAGCTTGTATTGCCAAACATAAGGATTAATACATTATGGAATATTAACAGGTCATTGTGCAGCTATTAAGCCTAGTATGAATACCGTATTAACTAGAGGTAAGATTCAAAATAAAATCAAAGACTGAGGGGCGCCTAGGTGGCTCAGTCGTTAAGCTTCTGCCTTCAGCTCAGGTCATGATCCCAGGGTCCTGGGATCGAGTCCTGCATCAGGCTCCTTGCTCAGCGGGAAGCCTGCTTCTCCCTCTCCCATTCCCCCTGCTTGTGTTCCCTCTCTCGCTGTGTCTCTCTCTGTCAAATAAATAAATAAAATCTTAAAAAAAAAAAAAATCAAAGACTGAAGCTTAAAAATATCTAGAGGAGGCAATTTATGAAACAAGCTAAGATGATGGCATCATGAGTGATTTAAGACATAATTTAAATTGTCTTTTGTCTCACCATTTCTGTCTTCTCCATTGGGAGAAAAAAATAACCAATAAAGTGTAGGTTATATAAAACAAGACAGCTTAAAATAAGGCAATAACCTGAGATTTAAATGAATTCCTAAAGTTCTAAATACCTTCACAGGCTTTTGCTACTAGCCATGACAAAGGAACACAGGCTGATTTACTCTCCAACCTTAAACAATGAAAAAAATCCAGACAGTATGTATGTGAAACAAGTTTTTGGACATCCAACAATGGCCAACACAGGGCAGCTTACTGCCTGGAGTTTCCAGACTGCAATGCATAGAGGGGAAGCCCAATGGAGCCTGGGTGAGTCTAGGACAGAATTCAAACTTGGAAAAGTCAAGTAAGAATTTGCCAGGCAAAGTCTAGGACAGGAGAGAACCTCAGAGAAGGTTGAGGAGATCAGCAGATGGGTTCCCTTCGAGTCTTCAGCTGAGTAATGATCAGAAGCACATGCATGATGAAATTCCAAGGCTGGGGAAGAAGCCACACAGGCCCAAAAATATGCTTAAAAGCAAGTTTTGAAAGAATTGAACTGTACCTTAGTTGCATCCCAGAGAAAAAGCCCCAAAATATTTAAAGTAATACCAAAAAAATCTAGCACTCAGTAATGTAAAATCCACAATGTCTTACATCTAATCAAAACTTACCAATATTCAAAAAAGTAGGAAAATACATCCATAATGAGAAAGCCAATAATAAAAAAAGACCCAGAAATTAGAGGTGATAGAATAGACAAGAATATAAACAATTATAAAAATAACAAGAAAAAGAAAGTAGAGCATGACAAAGAGAAATGGAAGGTATAAAAGACTCAAACTGAATTTCTAGAGATGAAAAAAATACAATGGTTGGAATTAGGAACAGATCACACACTAAAAAAAACCTGGTGACTTAGCAGACACAGCAATAGAAACTAGTCAAAATGTAATACCAAGAGAAAAAAGACTGGGCATGGGGGAAAAACAGCACCAGTTAACTGTGGGACAAGATCAAGTGGCTTCACATACATTTAATTGGAATCTAACACCTTCACAAGTATAAAATCTGAGAGAAAGTAAATACTTATTTCTATAAAAGTACTGAAAAAAAGAAACACAAGTTCTCTCTCAACACTGGTTAAAACTAAGCAATAGGCACTAGCTAAAAGAGGAAAGACAATGTCATTACAACAGAGAGTGAAAATGTATTCTGACGTCCAAGTAAAAGCCCAGAGTGGCTGCAGCTGCATACTTAAAATATGTATCTTAGACTATAAAAGGAAACAATTATTTACAGATTCCCACTTGGACACACAGGAATACTTTTATATATTCTGGACTCTGAGAAACAGAAGAACCATTTCAAATCTGCTGTTTGCCAACTAGGACTGACAGCAACAGTCTTCTTTGGGGGGAAAAACAAGTGGAGAAAAAAAAAATACAGCCTTCTCTAAATTGCCATATGAAAACTGTACCTTTTATACTTTAAAAAAGCATTACTTCAAAATCTCAAGATTTCTAGGGGCGCCTGGGTGGCTCAGTCAGTCAAGCGTCTACTCTTGCAGTTTTGGGATCGAGCCCCCTCCATGCTCAGGGAGAAGTCTGCTTGAGATTCTCCCTCTCCCTCTGCCCTTCCCGCTCTCTCGCATATAAATAAATAAATCTTTAAAATATTTTCAGATTTCTAAGTATTTGGTTCTTAAGAGTTTAGGAACTAAATTTTATTCTTAAGACGTTATTCATTTGGATAGCTTTACCTTTGTGGTATAGTTCCTTTCACTGACAGTATTTCTTTGTTTCTTATAATATTAGTATCCCTCCCCCTTGCTATCTTGAATGTACCTGCTTTTTCCTAAGTACATTTGGGCCTGAAAGTAGGGTGCTCCACACTATTACCACTTTCTAGTGCTAGTAGTGCCCGTATAAGCTCAGCAAGCAGTAAGCCAACTTGATCCCTACAGCTACACTTCCAATACTGCTCGCTAACTGCATTCTTAACACAAGCTGTCTAGGCTTTGAACTGCTCCGCAGAACTTTTCATACCGCCGGCTTCTGATCACATCTCCTCTCCGTTCTCAGTAGTATTTACTATGGTGTAAAAAGCAACAACAGTTAACATTGTTGCTACAGTACTTTCAACTCTTGCTTGCCCCACCTCAAGGTTTCTGTTTTCGGTGTATGTTATATTTGAAGCAGTAAGTACTGATCAGCAATTAAAGCACATTAAAAATGTGGAGGAAAAAGAATTCTTAGAACTTGATGGCTTTGTTTTATAAAAAAAATGGGCATGCCTGGGTGGCTAGGTTGGTTGAGCATCTGATTCTTGATCTCAGCTCAGGTCTTGATCTCAGGGTTGTAGATCAAGCCCCATGTTGGGCTCCATGCTGGACGTGGAGCCTTTTTAAATGACTGAGAGTACTCTAAATCTACCATGTCTATCAGGATTCAAGGTGGGTTTTTGGGTGACCAAGTATAAAGGATAAGAAATATCTACTAAATCATTTTCTCATTGTGCTCTTGTGCTCTGATGTAAAACTGATAACCATTCAAACCAAGATCAAAACAATATTCTAAGTATTAATCATTTATGCACTCACTTTACATTATGCTTGCTTATACTTACTGATATATTGCTTTGCCTTGTTTCCTTCATGTACATCACTCAAAATGTTTATAGTTTACTTATACTAGGAACTAAGTGGTGGTGATAATGAAAAGTTTATGAACAATTCTTTTTTAATAAGTGCTACAATTTATTGAGTGCTTATTATATGTCAGGCATTGCTCTGTGTTACTATCTGTGGATCTTTTTCAGAAGGTGGTATTTTTTAAAAAAGCAGGCAGAATTTAAAAATAGGCAGTATATGAGAAGGGCTTGTAGGAAGGAGCTGTAGGAGCTAAAGCATGGAAGGCTGAGTACAAGTGCTGAGTCCTTCCATATGGCTGGAGCTTAGGACCCAACTAAGGAAAGAGCAAAGGGTGATGTCAGACTGAGAAAGCTGAGAAATCTATACTTTCTTCTTCTAATTGAATCCTCAGGCCCTGAGAGTGACACTATCAGAAATATGGTATAAAAGTGAAGAACGGGATGCCTGGGTGGCTCAGTAGGTTGAGCATCTGCCTTTGGCTCAGGTCATGATCCCAGGATCCTAGGATCGCGTCCCACATTGGGCTCCTTGCTTGGTGGGGAGCCTGCTTCTCCCTCTGCTTGTGCTCTCTCTCTCTCTGACAAATAAATAAATAAATAAATAAATAAATTCTAAAAATAAATAAAGTGATGAAGGGGGCTAAACCTAGAAACAGGAAGACCAATGATAAGACTACAATTGTAATTCTTGAAATACTTATACTCTTCACTACTTTGAAATTACAGTAGTTATTAGACCTGCTGCTTGATCTTGTTATTTAAGGCATTAATAAAAAAGCACATATATCAGGATTAAGAGTACAACTTATCATGATGAGCACTGAGTAATGGATAGAAGTGTTGAATCACTGTACTGTACACCTGAAACTAATATAACACATGTTAACTATACTGGAATTAAAATAAAATCTTACATAGTTTGTTCCACTGACTCCCTAAAAGATTCACAGCACAAAAAGATTAAGAAGTCTTGTTACTATGGCAATTTACAGATTCACTGGAAGTGACAAAGATAGAAAACTAATATAGAAATTTATATTCAAGAGAGATAGGACAGGAGCACCTGGGTGGCTCAGTCGGTTAGCCCCCACCTTTGGCTCAGGTCATGATCTCAGAGTCCTGGGATTGAGCCCCGCATTGCAATGGGCTCCCGACTCAGTGGGGAGTCTGCTTCTCCCTCTCCCCCCCATGCTCTCTCTCAAATAAATAAATAAAATCTTAAAAAAAAAAGAGAGAGAAAGATAGGACAGTTTAGGATCTTGAAGGAGGCATACTGGATAACCTTAAAAACATGTGTTTAACATTCAAATGTTAAAATTAATTTTATTTATTCATCAAATATCTATTAACCATCCACAATGCATTGACTGCTATGGAAACAGCAGTGAAAATAGAAAGTTCCCTTCTATCATTAACCTTATACAATATGGGGGAACTATAAAGAGACTGCATTAATATATATTTACATAATAGGATACATATTATATGACCATATAAATTATGATGAATACCAAGGAAAAATGCAAATGGTATAATTAATGTTGTCATGGATAACTAGACAACTTGGTTTAAATGGTTTAGAGAAGGTTTTTCCTCTCTAAGGAAGCAGCATTTAAAACAGACCTGAAGGATGAACGGGAATTAAGCAAGTTGAAGAAGGGCAGAGAAAGCAAGTATTCTACAAGCAGAGAGGAGTTAGGCTGGAGTATTTGTGGACTCAAAGGAAGGCCACTGTGCCTGAAGCATACTAAGCACAGACAGTATACTTCAGGATGAGGCTGAAGAAATAGGCAGTGGACCTGGCAGTTCTGCTAAGGATTTAAGATTTAACTTAAGTATTCTTCCACTTTAATCTGGGAACTAAAAGTGCCCAATTTATATTTTTAAACAATCTCTCCAGCTGTAATACGCAGAATGAATTGTAAAAAGTAAAAAGTAAAAAAAGAAACCATTTGAAGCACTCCAATGGTACCAGTGAGAGAGAACAGCAGCTTGGACTAAGCAACAAGCGTATCAGTGGCACTTTCAGCAGGTCAGTTACTGTGTAAAACCGTGCCACCTACTGCAGGACATTTAGCATCCCAGGCCAAAGGGCACTATGAACCTGCAGCATTCCCAAGTCAGGAAAATAATTTTTTTTTTTAAAGATTTTATCCATTTTTTGAGAGAGAGAGACAGCGAGAGAGGGAACACAAGCAGGGGGAGTGGGAGAGGGAGAAGCAGGGGGAGTGGGAGAGGGAGAAGCAGGCTTCCCACGGAGCAGGGAGCCCGAGACGGGTCTTGATCCCAGGACACTGAGATCATGACCCGAGCCGAAGGCAGATGCTTAACGACTGAGCCACCCAGGCACCCCAGGAAAATAATTTTAAAAAGAAAAAGAAAAACCACCACACCTTCTCAGGGGAACGGTAAAGCCCCACGAATGTACAAGAACAACGGCACAGAGACAGAAGAAGTTCGCAAGACTGAAAAGTTTGCCAAGTATGATCTGGCCAACGAGATGGGTAAGCAAGCCAGATAATACCACTGGGGTCCAAAAGAAGCTGTGCAGGGGCGCCTGGGTGGCTCAGTCGTTAAGCGTCTGCCTTCGGCTCAGGTCATGATCTCAGGGTCCTGGGATCGAGCCCCGCATCGGGCTCCCTACTCCGCGGGAAGCCTGCTTCTCCCTCTACCACTCCCCCTGCTTGTGTTCCCTCTCTTGCTGTGTCTCTCTCTGTCAAATAAATAAAATCTTAAAAAAAAAAAAAAGCTGTGCAGATGGAAGAAGAAACTTTGCAACACACAGGACTTGTATTCAGAATATATAAAGAATTCTCACAACTTCAAAACAAGAGGACAAAACCCAGTATTTAAAATAAACATTTTTTGTGACAATAAACACATGAAAAAATGACTGATGAATCATAGGGGAAAATGCAAATTAAAACCACATAACCATTAGAATCGCTAAGATAAAAAAGACTGGTCATACCAAGTGCTGAGGAGGATGTATAAAAGCTAGAACTCTCACATACTGCAGGTGCAACTTTACAACCACCATGGAAAACAGTTCAGCAGTTTCTGAAAAGTTAAATGTACACTGATCATACAATCCAGCAATTCCACTGCTAAACCTTTACTCAAGAGAAATGCAAATATACGTCCACACAGACTTGTATACAAATGTCTGTAGGAGCTTTATGCAAGTAGCCACAAACTTGGAACAACCCAATGTTCCTCAAAACAAGGAAGGGGTAAACTGCTCCATCTCCACATGATGGAAGTGTACTCAGCAACAAAAAAAGGAAACACCTACAGCACTGGTATATGTAACACCAAAGATGAATCTGAAAAACACCATGTAAAGTGAAAGAAGCCAGGCACAAAAAGAGTACAGACTTTTTTTTCTTTTCTTTTCTTTTTTTTTTTTTTTTGAGAAGGAGACAGAAAGAGCAGGGAGAGAGAATCCCAAGCAGGCTCCACGCCCAGTACAGAGCCCACTGGGCTTGATCTCACAACCCTGAGATCATTACCTGAGCTGAAATCAAGAGCCAGACGCTTAACTGACTGAGCCACCCAGGTGCCCCAAGAGTACAGACTTTCAAACTCCATTTACATGAACTCCCAGAAAAGCTCAAGCTGAGCCACAGTGATAGCTGATCTGTAGTTACCTGAGGTGAAGACTGACTGCAAAGGGGCTCAAGGATGCTTTCTAGGGTTATGTAATGTTCTTTAGCTTTCCTATGGTGGCTACACAAGTATATCCACTTGCCAAGATTCACTGAACTGTATATATAGAGAAGATGCATTTTACTATATATAAATTATACCTCAAAGGTGATTTAAAAAATGGAGCTGTACTACAAAATTATATGGTTGGTTTTCTTTCACGGTTCATATGCTCATATTGAAGGCAATTCCAAGGGAAATGTTCCAAACAGGTTTTGGGCAATGGCAGGATCATTAGAATAAATGCCCAGCCTTCCATAGTCATTTCTGAGGCTTTAATATATATATAAAATTTCTGGTATGTTCAGGTTTTCTCATCCTCCCCAATCCCCTGTCATTATAGTCATTTCTTAGCAGAAGCTCAATAATATTTGTGGATAATAAGTTTGTCTAAATAAAGTAGGTATCTTATCATGCACAAGCACCATATACTGTACACACTGTTAAGCAACTAAAATGCTACCTATCAACTGTGAATGGGTTATTTTTAGAGAAAGCTATTAAGCTGTTCTCCAAGCTACCCATTTTGGTGAACTTTAATTATCTGAACAAAACTACAGTATTTCATTTCGTTTCACAGGTAAAAATTAACTTGTCTTCAGATGCTAAGTAAGTTAGACTGATCCAAATTAATGTTCCAAAAATAAAAAGACAGATAATACAAATGACTGCTTTAAAAGAAAATGTATTCCTTACCTCAGCTTGATTCTCTCATAATTTACTAACCAAGAAAGCCAGTGCAAAGATTTTAAGAGGGTGCAAATCATTAGGTGAGCAAAAAACAGCTAGTCTAAAGTCATTTCAGCTATAAAACCATCATCATTTTAAGGCTCCAGGGGCGCCTGGGTAGCTCAGTTGGTTAAGCATCTGACTCTTGATTTCGGTTCAGGTCATGCTTTCAGGGTTGTGAGATCGAGATGTCAGGCTCCATGCTGGGTGTGGAGCCTGTTTAAGATTCTCTCTTTCCCTCTCCCTCTGCCCTTCCCCCTTTCCCCGCCCTTAAAAAAAACAGTGTTCCAATATAGTATCACAGCTTAGGATCTGATATCATTAGCACATATGCAACCTCTCAAGAAAAGGTGCTCTGGACTGTCCAGAGCTTAAAAAAGTTTGGCTGTCTATATATGCATTTTTCACTCTTCAATAATAAAACAGGAGCCAAGAGCCAAAGAATATCAATTCTGGCCCTATCCCTTCCTGAGACATCACTGAGTTACCTAACATGTATCTCTGAACAACCATTTGTTTGGATCAAAAATGAGGAAAGGCCAAGGGTTGTGAAGATTGCAGAAATAGATGCAAAGCCTAAAAGATATCAGGCTTTCAAAAAAAAAAAAGTAAAGTCATTCTTATTACTTTATTATATTATTCATTATATTTATTACTTATATTTAAATAATATGTATATATATATTTTTTATATTTATCACATGAATCCTAAAAAAGAAATAACATTAGAAAAGAACACCAGACTTCAAATTAGGAGGTCTGAGTTTTAGTCCTAACTTGGCTATGCCCTACATGTCTGCTCTGACAGTGTTGGGACAAGTTACAAAAAAGAGAAGATTCTATTATTCTGTGTTCAGGCTTCTTCTAAACATAGCAAGTGGAAAAAACTAATATGCATACAAGAGAATAGAAAAAAAAACCCCACACCTAATAATATGGATGTATATACACATGTATGCATAGAAATAAACATAGAAAGATGGGAGATTTGGGGGTGCCTCGGTAGCTCAGTTGTTAAGCGTCTGCCTTCAGCTCAGGTCATGGTCCTCTCTGTCAAATAAGTAAAAATCTTAAAAAAAAAAAAAAAAAAGAAAGATGGGAGATTTGTAGTGACTTATAGTCTGTAAAGTTTCCTCAAATGTTGGGTGGACTGAAGTATACAAATTATTGGGGCACCCGGGTGGCTCAGTTGGTTAAGCGTCCAACTCTTGGTTTCAGCTCAGGTCATGATCTCAGGGTCCTGGGATTGGGCCCCATGTTGGACTCCATGCTCAGCGGGAAGTCTGAGGATTCTCTCTCTCTCTCTCTCAAATAAGTAAATCTTAAAAAAAAAGTACACAAATTACCAAAAGAGTACAAAAAACTAACATTTCTCTCCTCAGGAATAGGAAAAATGAGTCTATGCTACCAGATCTAAGGTACTGTAATAGGTACCAACGTGACTATCATCATCCTAAAAATTCACAACCAAGAAATCTTGTTTAAGTTGAAGCATGTTAGGGTAACACAAAATCAGAGTTAGTATTCTTTGCAATAGATACTCTAATCGAAAGCAGTGCTATTTAGAAGTGATCTTCGGGATGCCTGGGTGGCTCAGTTAAGCATCCGACTCTTGATCTTGGCTCAGGTCTTGTCTGTCTCAGGGTTGTGAGTTCAAGCCCTGTGTTGAACTTAAAAAAAAAAAAAGTCATCTTCGTAATTCCACTGTGCTCTGAACTTGTCATGACAAAGAGACAGAAACGTTGATGAAGCAAATGGGCCAATTACTTTTTGATTATTACATTTCCTTCCTCAGTTATTCTCTCCTACCTTCATAGGCAAGAATTTTTTAATGGTTCAGGTCAAGATGACTAGTAGTGAGCTATGATAACAGCTAGAAGTCATCAACAAAGACCAAGAGCATCAAGTCTCTTCGAATGATAAGCACTGAATGGTAGCACAGGCAGCTCCATGTGCCTCTGGACTTGAAGTAGACTAAGAAAAGGAGAAAGGACCTCGTTACTCATAATGACCATAGTCCTTAGCACTTGGCCCAGTGCTAAGAGCTTTAAAAAATTCCTTACATATTGTCTTTACCACAACCCTATGAAGTAACCCCTGTTTTATGGATGATGAAACTGAAGCAGATGGGAAGAGTCAAGTAAGTTGTGTGTAATTACTTAACCAATAGTTAACAGAACTGGGACTCAAACCCAGGTGAGCTGACCTCCCATGTTCTCAGCCACTACACCAAACAAGGACCAATAGTCCTCCACTAGCCATGCCCTCTTAGTGGTGATGAACCAAAATTACGGCCACAATTGAGCCAGACTGTGACAGGTCAACTGAAAAAAAGGCAGACAATGAAGACAAGAAAAATAATGATCATGATTATGATACAGAAAATGCTCTGCTTCCCAAAGTGGTCTACCTGTTTTGATGGTTATGGCTATTTAGATGTTCTTTGGGATGAGCCAAAATCCATCTCCCCGAAATAACAGACAAATATATGCTGAAAATGAGGTGTGGGGGTGGGAGAGTAGACTTGAAGGCAGAAGACAGAAAGGCAAACCAGACACAAGGGAGATGAGAAAGGGGCCTGAATGGATACAAGCAAAAAAATCATGTTGAAAACCACAGAAATTAGAATCCAAAGATTTTCAGTGGTGCCAATCATGACAATTAAGTGATTGTCTCTAGCATCTATCATACTACCCCTGTGCAAGATCAGGCAAATAAACAGGTGGGTTCTTGTAAAATGGGAGTGGAAAGATCATAAGAAGTTGAGAATCTGGTCAGAGAGGTCAGCAGACAGAATCCAAACCAATGCCAGACCAGACTAATATACAGGGAAAACCATAGAGATCTCAAGCCAAGGGGCACAGGGGAAAGAAGGCACAACAGAGCTACGGTCTACAAGAGGATGACCTACTTCACGAGGGCAACCCTTGCACACCTTTGTAAGCTGGACCCTGACGAGTCAAGTCAAAGAAAAAGAAGCTCAGGGCGCCTGGGTGGCTCAGTTGGTTAAGCGACTGCCTTCGGCTCAGGTCATGATCCTGGAGTCCCGGGATCGAGTCCCGCATCGGGCTCCCTGCTCGGCAGGGAGTCTGCTTCTCCCTCTGACCCTCCTCCCTCTCATGCTCTCTCATTCTCTCTGTCTCAAATAAATAAATAAAAAAAAAATCTTAAAAAAAAAAAAAAAAAATTAAAAAAAAAAAAAAAAAAAAAAAGAAGCTCAGAAGACTGTCCCCATCACTAAAACATAAAGGAATTGCTACCCTTAAAAATAAAATGGTGAGTCAATTCACCACCAAAAATGGGTTTATTCAGGAATAGCAGAGAATTATAATTTGGGACATACAAACTATAGTAAGACCACAGGCAAATCAGACAAAGGAGAGAAACTTTATTTTATGGAGCAGGAAGTTGGAAGGGTTGTTTTGAACAAAAGTCTATTTGAGAAAAGCAAAAGTCCAGGATGAGGATGGTTTCTCACTGGCTGATTGCAGAGGTAGTTGCTTTCTTACAGGAGATGCGAGGTATATTTCTCTGCTGGGGCTTCTAAGCATTCTTTCCTGTCTAGTTCTTCTGTTGGGATCTGTAATTGATAATTCTTCCTGTAACTGACATCCAGTAGTACTGTCTGGCTCTAGCCTCCCAACTCCACTTTAGCAAGGTGTGCCTTTATTAATTTTCAGAGTCGAGAAATGCAAGTCTCTTATGAACTGTCACTGTCAGAAATATCAAACACCTGCCTCAGACATGTGGAAAATGACTAAGATGGGGAAAAAAAAAATGACTAAGATGGGGAAATGTTTAAGCTTGAAGTATACAGTATTATTATCTAAACTGAAAGGAGCTGCCTGCACAACTAAGCAGGTGGTGAGATGTTATATAACAGATGCTAAAGTAGGTAAAGTAGAAAAATGTAACATGTAATTATAACTAAAATGTCAGTCAGAAAATCTCCAGTCAGCTCTAGAAAACTAATTTACTTTTTTTTTCATTAAAAAAGTTTCTGCAGTTAAAAGTTTGTCTCTGTTTTTTTTTTTTTTTTTTTTACAAAACCCATCATGATAAAAGCAGCAGACAAGGAAAGGAATACCTTGGGCAAAATTTGATAATCTCTCACATGTATGTCAAGTTATAAAATGTATGCAATTAACTCTATGTTGCTGAAGGGGATGCCAACTGTACAATCTTCTGGGGAGGAATTTGGCAATACCCACAAAATTATGTATCTATACCTATCTTTTGATTCAGCAATCCCACTCCTAATAGTCTACCCTGGAGATACACCTCCAACAATATGAAAATATAGATGTTAGAGGTTATTTGTGGAAGCATTACTTGTAGTTTCAAAATACTGGAAATAACCTAAATACCCATATATACTGGAGGAACACTGAATAAATTATGGTACATCCACACAATGGAGTACTATGCAGCTATAAAAATAAGATCCCTAAGAACTGATCATAGAATGGTTTCTAAGATATAAAGTTAAAGAAAAAAAAGCAAGTACAAAAGCAATTTATACTATGTTATTCTTCATATAAGAGGAGATGGGTTATAAGGAAATACACATGTATCTATTTATCTATACAAGAAATATAAGGATAAACCTGAAACTAGAGACAGGCTACCTATAGGGGGTGAGTGGGAAAGAGACAAAGCAAAGACTGGGAGCAGGGTGATACAGATGAGGAAGGAATAAGATACTTCCCTCTCTCTCTTTTTTTTTAAGATTTTTTATTTATTTATTTGACAGACACAGCGAGAGAGGGAACACAAGCAGTGGGAGTGGGAGAGGGAGAAGCAGGTTTCCCGCAGAGCAGGGAGCCCGATGCAGGGCTCGATCCTAGGACCCTGGGACCATGACCTGAGCCGAAGGCAGACGCTTAACAACTGAGCCACCCAGATGCCCCCTGGGTTTTGTTTTCTAATTGTTTGTTCCCATGCCTGTCTTTATCCACTCCTACCCCATAAACCTTTGAGTTTTCTGTTTATACTTCCATTATTTCCTTATGCAAACACATATTGATTTATTTACATGTATTGGGAATAAAGTGATTTCCAAACCTAAGTAGGCATTAAGAGTCACCGAGGGAGCTTTTAAAAGTGTGGGCACCCCGTTTCTATCCCACACCTACTAACGGAACAAAATGTCTGGGAAGTGGAGCCTGGAACTCTTTGCACAAAGTTCCCCCAGGTGACTTTCTGTGAGA
This sequence comes from Neomonachus schauinslandi, assembly GCF_002201575.2. Taxonomy (NCBI): domain Eukaryota; kingdom Metazoa; phylum Chordata; class Mammalia; order Carnivora; family Phocidae; genus Neomonachus; species Neomonachus schauinslandi. The sequence goes on from NC_058416.1 coordinate 66,185,612, forward strand.
CCTCTTTTAGGGGCACCCAGCCAGCTCACATTCCCCTCACCTATGCAGATTTGCCCCATTGCCAAGGCTGACGAAGTAATACCCAGCATACGGAGAAACCATCCAAAGGCTGAGCTGGACCAACTAGCTTCTCTTCTGAGAAAATGTATGTTTGGAGGGTGGAGAATGCTGGGACGGGCCACGCATACTCACAATTCATTCTGCAGAGAGAGGAGTATGAAGCAGACAGAGCCACAGAGAAAGGGCCGGCTGCTCCAGAGAGAATGACAAGAGCACTGCCTTGATTCCTGATGACTTCCCAATTCCTCAATCTAGTCCTCCATCCCTCAGGTCCTGGCCTGAGTTTGTTTCAATAATCTGAGAGTGTACACACAGGGTCCCCTGAGGACTTCAGAGACCTACAAGAATTCCGTAGGATACCGGTCAGCAGAATTATGAATTTTGTGAAATTATTCAAATTCTTCATTGCTCAAGTTACTGTGGAAATCTTATTTCTGAAATCAGTTCCTTTTCTCTCCATATTATCTCCTCACTTTCACCTTTGAGCCATAAATATATCTGTGCCCAAATACAATCAAAGATCAAGGCAGGGAAATACTGCCAGAGAGTGGCTGCCCCCAGATAACTCCCAATACTGACCCACAGCACATTCAAAGTAACTGATGATCTACAGGACAATGGCTGAAACTCCTGCCTTTACTCACTCCAGAAAACCTACTGACATGATAGAGCGGCACATATTTGAAGAAATAACCTTAAAACTACCCAAGTTTTATTTTGGGTCAAGTTACAAAGGCTGGTCTTGGAAGTCCTGAAATCTGAATTCCAGATCTTGCACTGTCACAACTCCACACCTGTTTTGTTTTGTTTTAAGATTTTATTTATTTATTTGAGAGAGAGAGAGAGAGCACAAGCAGGGAGAGGGACAGAGGGGGAGTGGCAGAGGGAGAGGGAGAAGCAGGATCCCCACTGAGCAGGGAGCCCGACGCGGGGCTCGATCCCAGGATCCCGGGATCATGACCTGAGCTGAAGGCAGACGCCCAACCGACTGAGCCACCCAGGCGCCCCCACACCTCTTTTGTTTTTAAGACTTTATTTATTGGGGCGCCTGGGTGGCTCAGTCGGTTGAGCGTCTGCCTTCGGCTCGGGTCGTGATCCCGGCGTCCTGGGATCATGACCTGAGCCGAAGGCAGAGGCTCAATGACTGAGCCACCCAGGTGCCCCACAACTCCACACTTGTAACACTGGTCAAGTCTCTTAACCTTGCTGAACCTCAGTATCTTCCCTTGAAAAATGTAAATACTACTTACCTCTCACATACTGTATAGGGTTATTTGGAAGAATAAGTATCTGTGAACTCACTTCATAAATTCAGTACATATGCAAACAATACCATTGCCACCTAGAAGACAACATTTTTAATCAGAGTCCCAGCCCCAACAATCTGTTATTATTTTATTATCATTTAAAAATAACCATTAAATCACTTACTAATAGTATCAATTTTCTGTTGGCCATTGTAAATAAACTCTGCATATTTTAATTTTCATTACATTTCCATTAAATATAAAAAATACACTTGTTTTTAAGGACACAACAATACAGAACTTTAAAAGAGCTAAAGTCCTATCATATGATGAGTCTCAGTGACAGCCAAAGTCACCCAACCAGAGGGCTAGGATCAACACTTGGTCTTTTCTCTGAATACTGTGTTCTTTCCATTATACAAGAATGTGCTCAGAAAGTCTTACACAACAGAACTTTGGGAAGCGCTAAATGAGAAATGGTACAGAATGCCTCCTTCAAAACCCAAGAAAATAAATAAACATGTTACAAACAAAGAACAAAGATGAGACTCAAATGAAGGAACACAGCAAGCATATTTTAAAGGGCAACTCAGGAGCTGGGAGGGGTAACGAAGTACAAACTATAAAGGCCCAGGAGAAAAGGAGAAGGCTTGGCAGAGTCAAGTCTACAAGAATGGAGATAAAGAAAGAATGGGATTCACTAACAACATTTAAAGTGTTACACGTAAGGGGGATGCTAAATAAAAACAGACCACAATATATCTTGCAGAATCATGACATATTACAAAATAATTTAAAACACCTCTGAAGGCAGCAAATAGCAGAATGGGATTTAAAAAAAAAAGGAATGAGCCAAGTAGAATATAAATTATAAGATGACAGGGCGCCTGGGTGGCTCAGTTGGTTAAGCAACTGCCTTCGGCTCAGGTCATGATCCTGGAGTCCCGGGATCGAGTCCCGCATCGGGCTCCCTGCTCGGCAGGGAGTCTGCTTCTCCCTCTGACCCTCCTCCCTCTCATGCTCTCTGTCTCTCATTCTCTCTCTCTCAAATAAATAAATCTTTAAAAAAAAATAAAAAAAAATTTTAAGATGACAATTTATACAATGACAGAAATCAGGCAACTAAATAGAAGACAAAGCAAGTGAAACCATCAGAGCTGGAAATCACTAAAAAAAGAATTAACCTACAATAACAGAGGCCCATAAACAAAATGAAGATTAACTGCTTAGACTCACAAAGAAAATAATCAAATATTTTTCAAATTTGAACAAAAAAAACAAAGGGCATCATTGGCAAGAATGAAAGACAGGGTGTGCCTACCAATCAGGGTTAAACCTAAGAGAAAGAAGCTCAAAAAAGGGGAAAATAACAAAGTTTAAATGCGGGGGCGGGGGAGAGATCTGAGAATGTAAAAAGAGAATTGAAAGACAACACACCTCTGCCCAACTAAAGAAAATTAAAAGCAAGTGTGATGATTATTCTCCAAGTAGATTTTATGGAGTCATTGACAAATAGTAACTAATGACTCTGAAAAGTAAATCCTGACAAGTAACAAAAAACAAGTAACAAGTAAATCCTGACAAGCATGTGGAAAGATAAAGAAGCAAGAGTGCAAAAGGGTAACACAGTAAACTCAAAGAGCTCCACAGCAGCAGGGCAGGCTCTGTACTATTAAAGAAACAGGGGTTGGCTGTTAGGGAAGAAAAAGGGAGTGACCACTAATGGGTACAGGGTTTCTTTTTGGGGCGATGAAAATGTTCTCATATCAGATATGTCCTCCCACCCCACAAAAGCATGGTCTCATTTTTTTAAAAATTCCATCTTCAGGGGCGCCTGGGTGGCTCAGTTGGTTAAGCGTCTGCCCTGGGCTCAGGTCTTCCTCCCCCCCACCACAACACTTGTGTTCATGCATGCACTCGCTCTCAAATTAAAAAAAAAAAAAAACAACACTTTAAATGTGAGAGACCTCTCCACTCTGGACAGCTAACAGCAACCAATATAAGGCACAAGAGCCTGAAGCAAGAAGACAAACCAGCTCTGAGTTTTGAGGGTAGGGAAAAGGGAGAGAAAAGACCTCTTCATGCTATTTTTTAATCTTAGCAGACCATTTCACTAGGGTAGAGAAATTGACAAGGACTCAAGGTAGAAGCCCTGCTAAGAAATTTAAAAAAGACATCTTGCGGCAGGGGGTGGGTGGGTGGGGGGCAGCGGGGAGTGGTGCCTGGGTGGCTCAGTGGGTTAAACATCAGCCTTCAGCTCTGGTCATGATCCAGGGGTCCTGGGATAAGCCCTGCATCTGGTTCCCTGCTTAGCGGGGAGTCTGCTTTTCCCTCCCGCTCGCTCTGAACCTCTCCCTGCTTGTGCTCTCAGGCTAATTAATAAAAGTTCTTAAAAAAAAAAAAAAAGGTATCTGGGAGAAATAAGAGTAAAAAGCCTTATAATACCAGGTATAGTTCAAAATAATAAACTACACCGATAGAACAAACAGGTTCCAGAAAGACATAATAAGTGAAGGGTATCTATAAGTTTAATATGAAAACTGAAAGTCAACTATGTTGAAAGCAGTAAATACTAATAAAACCTAAAATATTAAATGGAATAAATAAAATTAAGCATCTAAATGCAGTACTTTTCTCCACAGTAATTTCTCCACTGGTTGGTTAAAGGTTAAAAGCCTTAGCGTAGTTCACTAATTCTGAAGCAATAAAAACAACATATGAAAGAATTAGTTGATGAATTTGATTAAATTTTTTAAAGCTTTCAGAAAATAAGGATTAATACCCAGTTTGTTGTGCATAAATAGTCCAATTATTTTAATACAGCTGAAACACCGGATAAGTAAAACCTAGAAAAAAAGTTTATTTGCCTTAAAAATAAACCAGACAAGGAAACTATAAGGTTCTAGCTTATTTCTATTACATTTTAAGTAAAAAAATAATACCATGTTCCCACTGCAAGAGGGAAGGGAAGGGGAGGGGAGAAGAACTTTAGAAGATTAATAGTAAAAGCATTAATTTAAATGCTATTTCTAGAGAGCAATCTAGCCACATACTACTAGAATCCTATTTTTGACCTGGTCATCCCATTTTTGAAAAATAGATTTCAAGAAAATTCCTCAAAGGAGGTTTGCACTAAAAACGTTTCTAAGCTGCATTACTTAAAAATAGTTAAAAACTGAATCAATCCAAATGCCTAGGTAACAGTTACATAAACTACCTGTTTTTAATAAAATTTAATGTTATGTTGGCGTGCCTGGCTGGCTCAGTCAGTGGACCATGTAACTCTTAATCTCTGAGGTTGTGAGTTCAAGCTCCACATTGGATGTGGAGAGTACTTAAAAATAAAATATTTTCTTGGGGCGCCTGGGTGGCTCAGTCGTTTAGCATCTGCCTTCGGCTCAGGTCATGATCCTAGTATCCTGGGATCGAGCCCCGCATTGGGCTCCCTGCTCTGCAGGAAGCCTGCTTCTCCCTCTCCCACTCACCCTGCTTGTGTTCCTTGTCTCGCTGTGTCTCTGTCAAACAAATAAATAAAATCTTTAAAAAAAAAAATCTTTTCTTAAAGATTTTTTTTAAAATTTAATGTTACGTTGACATTAAATGTTGGATTCATAGATACGTGAAAAGGGGGGGAGGAAAGGACACAATCCTATAGTATAAGCATAAGGCAGGCTTAAAAAAAAAAAAAAAGACCTTGCTGAGAACAGGTCCAGCACAGCAGAGGGAGGTAAAGCCCGATGTGGGAAGGAGAGCAGAACAGGAGGCAGGACCTGGAGAAGAGAGAAGCACAGCAGTGTCTGGAAGGAACTGGGAGCATGATTCTCTCCTACCTTTTTTTTTTTTTTAAGATTTTTATTTATTTATTTATTTGAGAGAGAGAAAGAGAGAGAGCACATGAGAGGGGGGAGGGTCAGAGGGAGAAGCAGACCCCCTGCTGAGCAAGGAGCCCGATGTGGGACTCAATCCCGGGACTCCAGGATCATGACCTGAGCCGAAGGCAATCGCTTAACCAACTGAGCCACCCTGGCGCCCGCTCTCCTACCTTTTTTAAAAGGAGTGGAGGAGTCACCAATACATAGGAATTTGGATGAAGTCACCCAGATTGTATGGAACACGTGAAAGCCCAAGAACCAAGAACAAAAGGTCAAAGACTAAAAAACAGTGTATTTCAGGAAAGAGCGCAGGTAACTTTTTAAAAAGGAAATGGTTTACAACATCACATCTCCAGAATGATCAAAATCTTGGCAGGGAGATATGGGGACCTTCTGGAAAAAGCCACCAAATCCAGAAGGATCAAAATTGAAAAATACTGCACATTTCTTTTTTTTTTTTTTAAAGATTTTATTTATTTATTTGACAGAGAGAGAGACAGCTAGAGAGGGAACACAAGCAGGGGCAGAGGGAGAGGGAGAAGCAGGCTTCCCGCCGAGCAGGAGCCCGATGTGGGGCTCGATCCCAGGACCCTGGGATCATGACCTGAGCCGAAGGCAGACGCTTAACGACTGAGCCACCCAGGCGCCCCTGAAAAATACTGCACATTTCTTAATGTACACAGCATCAGGGGCACCTGGGTGGCCCAGCCATTAAGCCTCTGCCTTTGGCTCAGGTCATGATCCCAGGGTCCTGGGATCGAGCCCCACATTGGGCTCCCTGCTCCGTGGGAAGCCTTCTTCTCCCTCTACCAGTCCCCCTGCTGGTGTTCCCTCTCTTGCTATGTCTCTGTCAAATAAATAAATAAAATCTTTAAAAAAAAAAAAATGTACACAGCATCAGTTCTGAATGAAGTGCTGGGTGTGAAGTCTGGCTGCAGTGAACACAAGAAGCAAGCCCAAAGTATCAGAAAGCAAGGAAGAAGTAGACCATTCCTGAGAGAATCTGAGTGTAGCAAGAACAAAAGGTTCCCTTTCTCCATCTTCCAGATTCTGGGGCAGAGTGAAAGAAAGTTCAAGACTAAATTAAACAATGAAAAAGTACTGGATAGAATAACAAAAACTGATATTTTCAATAAGTGTTTTACAGCAAAAGATTTGTTTTGTTGATTTAAATTTTTTTCACCATAAAATTGGCTAACACAACTTCAGAAAAAGAATATATATATATTTTTAAAGATTTTATTTATTTGACACAGAGAGACACAGCGAGAGAGGGAACACAAGCAGGGGGAGTGGGGGAGGGAGAAGCAGGCTTCCCGCTGAGCAGGGAGCCCGATGTGGGGCTCGATCCCAGGACCCCGGAATCATGACCTGAGCCAAAGGCAGATGGCCTAACAACTGAGCCACCCAGGCGCCCCTGAAAAAGAATATAATTTAAAAATAATTATTATTATCTTAAATAAAAAAGAAATATTGTACAAATCCCTAGTCACTTAGGAGGTTTCTAAGATCAGGAACAAGACAAGGATGTCAGGGGTGCTCGGCTGGCTCAGTTGGAAAAGCATACAATTCTTGATCTCACAGTTGTGAGCTTGAGCCCCACACCAGGTATGTAAATTACTTAAGTGAAAAGGACAGACGGACGGAAGGAAAAGAAAGGATAGGAAGGGACAAGGATGTCTAAGTCTGGCCTCACCATCTCTCTTCAACATTATACCTGAGGCTCTAGACAAGGCAATTGGGCAAGAAAAAATAAATAAAAGGCATCCACAGTAGAAAAGAAATACAATTATCTCTATTTGTAGATGACAAAATCTTGTATATAGGAAATCCCAGAGACGCCTAGGTGGCTCAGTGGGTTAAGCATCTGCCTTCGGCTCAGGTCACGACCCTGGGATCAAGTCCCATATGAGGCTCTTTGCTTGGCGGGGAGCCTGCTTCTCCCTCTCCCTCTGTCTGCCACTACCCCTGCTTGTGCTTGCTCTCTCTCTGACAAATAAAATCTTCAGGGTGCCTGGGTGGCTCAGTCAGTTAAGCGTCTGCCTTCAGCTCAGGTCATGATACCAGGGTTCTGGGATCAAGTCCCAAGTCCTGCTCCCTGCTCAGCAGAGAGTCTGCTTCTCCCTCTACCCCTCCCCCCTGCTCATAATCTCTCTTCTCTCCCCCCCTCATGCTCTCTCTCTCAAATAAAATCTTTTTAAAAAATAACTAAAAAATAAAAATAAATCCTGAGAAAACAAAACAAAACCCAAAACAGATTAAAGACCTAAATCTAAGAGCTAAAATTATAAAACTCTTAAAATAAAACAATAGTTGCCTTAGTCTAGTTGGGCTGCTAAAACAAAGTATCGCAGACTGGGTAGCTAATAAACAGAAAGTTCTTACAGTTTCTTACAGTTCTGAAAGCTCAAAGTTTGAGATCAGGGTGAGAGCCCTCTTCCTGGTTTGCAGAATTCTCATTGTATCCTCGCATGGTGGAAGGGACTAGGGAGCTCTGTGGGGTTTCTTTTTTAAGAGCACTAATCCCATTCAGGAGAGCTCAAGGGCTCCACCCTCATGAACTAACCACCTTTCAAAGGCCCTACCTCCGAATACCATTACAGTTGGCATTAGGACTTCACCAAATAAATTTGGATTGGGGGTTAAGGGAGGGACACAAAAATTCAAACCATCACAGGAGTAAATCTTCATGACCCCAGACTTGACAATAAATTCTTAGATGATGGGCGCCTGGGTGGCTCAGTCATTAAGTGTCTGCCTTCGGCTCAGGTCACGATCCCAGGCTCCTGGGATCGAGCCCCACATCCGGCTCCCTGCTCAGCGGGAAGCCTGCTTCTCCCTCTCCCACTCCCCCTGCTTGTGTTTCCTGTCTCGCTGTGTCTCTCTCTGTCAAATAAGTAAATATTTTTTTAAAAAAATTAAAAGCCTTTGTGCTTCAAAAGATAATATCAAAGTAAAAAGGTGGGAGGGGGCGCCTGCGTGGCTCAGTCGTTAAGCGTCTGCCTTCGGCTCAGGTCATTGATCCCAGGGTCCTGGGATTGAGCCCCACATCAGGCTCCTTGCTCAGCAGGGAGTCTGCTTCTCCCTCTGACCCTCCCCTCTCTCATTCTCTCTCTGTCTCTCAAAAATAATAAAAATCTTAAAAAAAAAAAGACCTGAGCTGAGATCAAGAGTCAGAGCTTAAGCGACTGAGCCACCCAGGCGTCCCTGCAATAGTCTTTTTAAGATTTTATTTATTTGACAGAGAGAGAGACAGTGTGAGAGGGAACACAAGCAGGGGGAGCAGGAGAGGGAGAAGCAGGCTTCCCACTGAGCAGGGAGCCCGACATGGGGCTCGATCCCAGGACCGTGGGATCATGACCTGAGCCAAAGGCAGACGCTTAACAACTGAGCCACCCAGGTGCCCCTAGGCTTACTTTTTAACATGGCTTTGCTACAACCAGCAATGCGGTGTCCACTCAAGGTGGTGGACATTATATTTCCAACAATCTCTGAAACCTCTATTCTATTTAGGAGAGTTTAAAAAGACAAATATAGCTGCTGTGTTAGTTACAATTCCATTACATGACAATCTTACAGTGGATGACTGTCCTAACCTCCAAAGGAATACAGGCCAAACTCAGTAACTTGCCTCTAACAACAAAAGGGGCGGGGGTTGGGGGGTGGAAGTGATGGTAAGTCTTTCCAGGCTAGGTCATAAAGGTATTCTTTCCCTCTGGGAGAGCCTGGCCAACCACAATGTGGTGAGGGCACTCAAACAGCCTAGGGAGAAGCCTCCAGGGGGAGAAACAGAGGCCTAACCTCCTACCCACCCCCCCCAAAAAAACCTGCCAGCCATGTGAGTGAGAAGCAGATCTCCTAGCTTCAGGCAAGCCCTCAGATGTCTGTAGCCCCAACTGAGATCTTGGCTGCAACTGGCTGCAATGTCATGAGTCCCTGAGCCAGAACTGTCCAGCTAGGCCCACTCCTCAATTCCTAATCCACAGAAAGTGTGAGGTAACAAATATTTATTGTTGTTTTAAGTCACTAAATTGTAGGGCATTTATTACATAGCATTAGATTAGCAACACAGCAATGGAATGAGGAAAACAAGATAATGGAAAACTTTATAGATACAATGTGGTCTGGAAAAGAAAGGGAAAGAATATGAAGAGTACCCAAGAACTTCCTCCAGATACGGAACATTAACAGCACTGCAAAGCCACAGGATCAATAACAGAAAAATGAGAAAAACTTTTCCTAGGCTGTCAGCAGTATGCCTTAAAAAGTAAAATAATTTTGAACTACAGACATACACAATATGGATGATTCTCACAATGCTGAATAAAAAACAAACAAAACAGACACAAAAGAAAACATACTGTAGGACCAATCTACATAAAGTACAAAACCAGGGGCACCTGAGTGGCTTAGTCGTTAAGCGTCTGCCTTCGGCTCAGGTCATGATCCCAGAGTCCTGGGATCCAGCCCTGCATGGGGCTCCTTGCTCAGTGGGGAGCCTGCTTCTCCCTCTCCCACTCCCCCTGCTTGTGCTCCCTCTCTTGCTGTCTCTCTCTGTCAAATAAATAAAATCTTTAAAAAAAAAAAAAAAAGAAAAGTACAAAACCAGGCAACTAATCTGCATGTTAGAAGGCAGGATAATAGTTACTCTGGTGGGTGAGGGGTGGGTAGTGACTGAAACGGAACACAAGCAGGCTTCTATAATGCCAATTACATTGTTTCTTGATCTGACTACTGATTACCTAGGTTCAGTTTGCAAAAACTCATTGGGCTGAACAATTAAGATACGTCTAGCACTTGGCTAACTGTGTATTTCAATAAAACATCATTGAAAAAATCTTTGAGCAGATAAAATATTATTTATTACTGTTACTAGAAATAATACTGAACCCATAATTAATGCTTTTCTTCAGCTACAGGCTTCTCATAAAAAACTTGACTACCACAAAGGAATTTGACAGTTTCATCCTATGCATGAAGCCATAAAAAATAATCAAGTTCATACTTACTATAGCAGCAAGGAGAATGCTTTCTATGCAGAAAATTCTGAGACTTAGGGAAGAAAGTAGTACCTCTCCACCTCTACCTGGACCCCCCACCCGCCATCCCCCAGATAAAGCAGGCTGGGCTTTCCCCTACCCTCTCAATATGTACTACCCTCTGGGTACTACCCTCTCCCTCTGCCCCATTAAGTGATAATAAAGAACTTGAGGGCAATGCCTACCTTCTCCACCCTCAGGGAGGTTGTAAGCCCTGAAGGCTCCATCACAAGGCTGAGGAAAATGGAAATTCTAAGATTATGAGTCTCAGAGTATTTATGAAGTACAGTCTGAATAATTGGAAAATTTATCATAAGGTCTTTTAAAATTCCATTGAAAACCCAAGGAATAAAATATTCCTTAACTTTCAATGTTTAACGTCATTAATTCACTAACCACGGTGATACTATATGACCACTACTTTGAGAAGTACTTTTATAATTGTCTAGGAACAAAGGACATGCTAGGGAAAACACACAGTCATACACACACAGACTTCTAAATTTTAAGCGGCCTAACTTGATTTACGAAAGGCTCCTCTGAGATAAGGGTTGTGCCTGACTCATATTTTTATCCCAGCAAGTGCTTAACACTATTTATTGAAAGAGTCACTCCCATTTAACTGCCAAATAGCCACTGCTGACTGAAAGCACATCAAACATACAGGGCACAAGACCCATCAAAACAAGCTCTCCACCTCCCACCCATTAGGATGACTACTATCAAAACAAAAAAGAAAACAAAACAGAACAAAACAAAAAAAACAGAAAATAAGTGATGGTGAAAATGTGGAGAAATCAGAACCTTTGGGTGGGAATGTAAAATGGTGCAACTGCTTTGAAAAACAGTATGGTGGTTCCTCAAAAAATTAAACCTAGAACTATGAAACAATCTGGCAATTCCATTTCTGACTACATATCCAAAAGAAGTGAAAGCAGGGGGCGCCTGGGTGGCTCAGTCATTAAGCGTCTGCCTTCGGCTCAGGTCATGATCTCAGGGTCCTGGGATCAAGCCCCACATCGGGCTCCCTGCTCGGCAGGAAGCCTGCTTCTCCCTCTCCCACTCCCCCTGCTTGTGCTCCCTGTCTCGCTGTGTCTCTCTCTGTCAAATAAATAAATAAAATCTTAAAAAAAAAAAAAAAAGTGGGCGCCTGGGTGGCTCAGTCGTTAAGCGTCTGCCTTCGGCTCAGGTCATGATCCCAGGGTCCTGGGATCGAGTCCCACATCGGGCTCCCTGCTCGGCGGGAAGCCTGCTTCTCCCTCTCCCACTCTCCCTGCTTGTGTTCCCTCTCTGTTAAAAAATAAATAAAATCTTTAAAAAAAAAAAAAAAGTGAGGGTGCCTGGGTGGCTCAGTTGGTTAAGTGACTGCTTTCGGCTCAGGTCATGATCCTGGAGTCCCGGGATCGAGTTCCGCATCGGGCTCCCTGCTCGGCGGGGGGCCTGCTTCTCCCTCTGACCCTCCCCCCTCTCATGTGCTCTCTCTCATTCTCTCTCTCAAGTAAATAAATAAAATCTTAAAAAAAAAAAAAGTGAAAGCAGGGTCTTACAGAGACATCTGTACATTTATGTTAAAAGTAGCATTACTCACAATAGCCAAAAGGTGGAAGCAATCCAAGTGTGCATGAGTGGATGAATGGATAACAAAGAGGGAAATCCTGCCATTTGCAACAACACGGAAGAACCCTGAGGACATTATGCTCATTTATGAGGTAAAATTCACAGAAACAGAAAGTAGAATGGTGGTTGCCAGGGGCTGAGAGGAGGGGAGAATGCAGTTGTTTAATGGGCAGAGTTTCAGTTTTGCAAGGTGAAAAAGTTCTAAGATCTGTTGTACAATAATGTGAATATACTTATATATATACACTTTTATATATATACTTTTTAACCCAAAATGGTTAAAATGGTAAATTTTATGTCATGTGCATTTTACCACTAAAAAACAATAATTTAAAAACCCCCAAACCAACCTTACAAGTTACCTACTTATACAGATGTCCAGACTATATCCCCCAGTTTTCATTTCAATGCTTTATTCTCTGGTCTCATATTGGGATGCAAGAAAAATTGCTCGCAGGATTATATAGTGATTTAGTTGATGTGTTCACTTCAACACTCATAAGGCATGATCCCTGCTTCACTGAAAAGTGAAATGAGACTCTGAGAAGTTAAATGACATGCTCTAAGTCACCCAGCTATTAATGCCTAAGCTGATTTTTTTTTTTTTAAAGATTTTATTTATTTATTTGAGACAGAGAGAATGAGAGAGAGAGAGCACATGAGAGGGGGGAGGGTCAGAGGGAGAAGCAGACTCCCTGCCGAGCAGGGAGCCCGATGCGGGGCTCGATCCCAGGACCCTGGGATCATGACCGGAGCTGAAGGCAGACAATGACTGAGCCACCCAGGTGCCCCTGTTCCCTGCTCTCTTAAAGAGACTTATAGTTGAGTAAGGAACTTATTTCTTCGCTGAATTCAAATTGAGGGAATTTTCAAATACAGGGAAATGAATGGAAATGTGAGAAGGTGGAAACTGTAAGGACAGCACAGAGCTAGCCAGCCTCAATGTATCATCACTGGTACTATTATATCTGGCTGATTCCACAAGTATTTGCTGAGCACCTACTATGTGCAATATGTGTACTAGGTGCTGGGGATACATCAGGGAACAAAGTCGTCGCTCTCAAGGAGTAGGGCCAGTCCACTGATTCATTTCTAGCTGACTTTCAAGCACAAAACAGCGGTCTCAAACTTTCTTCCCACTTTCCAAGCCTCTGACCCTTCATGCAATGCACTCTTAACAGATGCCTGACCTTACCTCCTACTGGTCTCAGAAGCTAAGGCTATCTGGCAAAAAAAAAAAATCTCTTACATATACTCAGTTTGGCATGGTTTTACAGTGACATCTGTTCCCACAGCACCCTGCAAAACTGCACGAGAGATAATGGAGGTACAACTGTTAAAGGCCTGTTCCTTCTTCCTTCGCTGGGGCCTTCTTCCCACAAATATCCCTTCTTCTAACACCACCAAACTAGCCAGCAGAAAATAGATGACAAGATGATGAAGTTCAATAAAGAACCCGAATCTGTAAAACAGAATCAGAAAGACTCCATCAAGTGCATGAAAAGGCAACTCTCAGAATGGAGAAGGTATATGCAATTCATAAATCTATAAAGACTCATGTCCAGGACCTATAAAGAACTCCTGTTATTTACTAAAGACAAAAATTTGTCAGTTATGTGTCCAACTTTGTTTCAGCTCAGGTCATGATCTCAGGGTCCTGAGATGAAGCTCAGCATAGAGTCTGCTGGAGATTCCCTCTCTCCCTCTCCCTCTGCTCCTCCCCATGCTTGTGTGCACACTCTCTCTCTCCCTGAAAAAAAAGAATCTTAAAAAAAAAAAAAAAAAAAAGAAATGTCAATATAAAAATCTGCAAAAAACCTGAACACGTCACAAGAAGATGGCTAAAAGGGGCGCCTGGGTGGCTCAGTCGTTAAGCGTGTGCCTTCGGCTCAGGTCATGATCCCGGGGTCCTGGGATTGAGCCCCGCATCGGGCTCCCTGCTCAGCGGGAAGCCTGCTTCTCCCTCTCCCACTCCCCCTGCTTGTGTTCCCTCTCTCGCTGTATCTCTGTCAAATAAATAAAATCTTTAAAAAAAAAAAAAAGAAGATGGCTAAAAGACTATTAGGCAAAAAGTAATCTGAAGAGCTAAAATTATCAGGGAGATGGCAAACAAACCCCACAGTGCAAAATACCATTTCACACCCACCAGCATGGCTAAAACCTCAGTTTTAGAAAATATCAAATGCTGTTGAGGATGTGGAGTGGTCCAAACTTAATACACTGCTAGTGGGTGTGAAGATGATTTAACCCCTTTGGAAAACTGTATGGCAACAGCCACAGCTGACTCCCCACTGAACCTATGCATCCCTAGGCACGGCCACTCTGCTCCCAGGTATGTACCCAACAGAAATGTGCACATATGCTCACCAAACCACATTGCACTACAATGTTTACGGTAGCACTACTAATAATGATCAAAAACGAGGAAGAATCCAAATGAATATTAACAGGATGAATAACTGTGGTACAGTCACACCATGGAATACTAATACTACAATGAGAATGAATAATTCACAACTGCAAAAGCATGATGCTGAATGAAAGAAGCCAGATAAAAAAGAAAACAAATACGTTATATGATTTGGGGCGCCTGGGTAGCTCAGTTGTTAAGTGTCTGCCTTGGGCTCAGGTCACGATCCTAGGGTCCTGGAATCAAGCCCTGCATCGGGTTCCTTGCTCCATGGGAAGCCTGCTTCTCCCTCTCCCACTCCCCCTACTTGTGTTCCCCCTCTCGCTGTCTCTCTGTCGAAAAATAAAGTCTTTTTAAAAAAATGTTATATGATTCTACTCAAAGTACAAAACAAAATGAATCTATACTACATGTCAGGATACAGGTCACCTACTATGTACCTATGGGGACTGATGGGAAGAAGAGTTCAAGGGGAGCTTCTGAGTTGCTGGGGTTCTGACTGTTGATCTGGACACTGGTTATTTACATGATTGTGTTTAGTTTGCGAAAATTTATCAAGCTGTAATCTTATGATATGTGCACTTTTCTGAATATATGTTATACTTCAATAAAAGTAAAAGATAAAAAGGGGATGGAGGCTGAAAAGAACAATTATCACAAAATTTTGAGGATAGTGGTTGACTCCAGAAGGGGATTTTAGGAGGCATTTTTCTTTTTTTTTTAAGATTTTTATTTATTTATTTAACAGAGATAGAGAGCATAAGTAGGCAGAGCGGCAGACAGAGGGAGAGGGAGAAGCAGGCTCTCCGCCGAGCAGGGAGCCCGATGGGGGGCTCGATCCCAGGACCCTGGGATCATGACCTGAGCCAACGGCAGCCATTTAACCAACTGAGCCACCCAGGCGCCCCCTAGGAGGCATTCCTAAGGTACCGACAATGTTCTAGCTTATAATTTGCATGGTTACGTATATTTAACTTATTATTCTTCAAACAGTACATATGTTTGAATACCTCAAAATAAAATTAAGAGGTAAGAAAATACAATACTCCAATTAATACAGAAACAAATTCCTAGAAAAATATGAATCATTAAGAAGAAATAGAAAATGGAAAGTCATCTAACCATTCTTTTAAGAACTCTGAATCAGGGGGCGCCTGGGTGGCTCAGTTGTTGAGCGTCTGCTCAATATTGTAAGGGTGGTTTAATTTTTTTTTTTAAAGATTTATTTGAGAGAGAGAGAGAGAATGTGAATGGGGGGGAGGGCAGAGGGAGAGGGAGAAGCAGACCCCCTGCTGAGCAGGGAGCCCTACCCGGCACTGGATCCCAGGACCCTGGGATCATGACCTGAGCCGAAAGCAGATGTTTAACCGACTGAGCCACCCAGGAGCCCAGGAATAAATTTAACTTATTAAAATTATTTTGTACATCATTTTACATCATTTTCTATTATTTTTGCACATCATTTCAAATGATGTACAAAATAACAGCACAAAAATTTGCTAGGAAAACAAGGTGGCATTACCTAGTGAACATGTTATGCATATGCCCTACTACCCAACAATTCTACTACTGGAGATGTGTCTAAAGAAACTCTTATACACCAGAACCACTGTACTAACAAGAAACAACCCAAATGTCCATTAATCCCTGAATGGGTAAATTGTAGTATATTTATACATGAGACTTATTAAGCCATGAAAATGAGTAACTATACTGAAAAACATAACAATGAGTGAAAAAAGCTAGTTAAATATGTATGGTATGATTCCACTCATACATATGATGGTGCTTAATGGATAATAAGCTCTCAAAAAAATGATAGTCATGGTGGTAGTTGTGCAGAACAAACTGGAGGAGCAAGAGTGATGGCAAAGAGACCAGACAGAAACAAAACCTCAAGGAAACACAAAAAAGCACCAGGCCAATGGTTTCTTAGGGAAATTCTACCACTTAAAGATAAGGCAATCCCAATGCTATCTCAGAACACAGAAAAAGAAAACTTCCAAATTCACTTTACAAAGAAAGTGTAACAGTAACCCCCACACCTACCAAAAGATTGCACAAAAAAAAGATATGTAGACTAACATCACTTGTGAATATCAACACAAAAATCTTCAAACATTAGCAAACAGAATCTAACAGTACATTATAAAGAAGAATACAGCTTAACCAAACAGAATTTATTCTAAGAATATAAGGGAGGTTCAATATAAGGAAATCCATTAATATGGATTTAATAATGCTAAAGAGAAAAAAAAATCACATGATCATCTTCACAGAGGCAGAAAAGACATTCGACAAAATTCACTCATTTATGTTAAAAACCAACAAAAAAAGGAAGTGATGGGTACTTCCTTATATAAATAAAATATACCTTGGCCCAATGCCAGCAGCTTACTTAGTAGGGAAACATGAGACTTTCCTGTTGAAGTCAGAAACCACGTAAGGCCAAAATATTATCCAATTTACATTTGTATAGATTAGTATTAAATTCTAGGATGCTACACACACATTTACCAGTTCTTGAAAGCTACATTCTGCCTGCTGGGTTAACCAGACACATTCTTGAAGTTTCTATAAACTTCTTACGACCAGTCTGTGTTATACTTTCTTGGTGGCAGGAAATAAATGGCTCTTCCGAGCAGTTACATCAGAGTGGACAAAGAATCATAAATGTTCTTTCTTTCCAGCTCCTCGTGGACTAAAGAAAGAATTTACAACACTTCTAAAGAATATCACTTTTATCACATGGATGGTAAGGAATCAGAGTTGTCCTAAAACGACGCTTGAAAACATTAGCAAAATACATGACAGGCAGAATGGCCCAAAAAGGGGATAAACGTTCCTGGCAATAGTCTTAGATTAGGGGCGCCTGGGTGGCTCAGTCGTTAAGCGTCTGTCTTCGGCTCAGGTCATGGTCTCAGGGTCCTGGGATCGAGCCCTACATCGGGCTCTCTGCTCCACGGGAAGCCTGCTTCTCCCTCTCCCGCTTCCCCTGCTTGTGTTTCCTCTCTCGCTGTGTCTCTCTCTCTCTCTCAAATAAATAAATAAAATCTTAAAAAAAAAAAAAAAGTCTTAGATTAATCTAGTATTGCTGTCAACTGGTTTTTCACTATGTGGAACATTATATCAAATATTTTTATATGCCTATGTGGTCTTGCAAAAATTAACTTACGGGAAAGGATTACATTGATCTTAAAAAAAAAATCTGCTTCAACTATGGGACAGAAACAAAGATGATTTAATGAAGGAAATAAAATTTTATTTGAAGGTAAGTTCAGCATTGCTAGATTGAAAAGAGAAGGAACATTTCAAATAAGCCCCAAACTAAACATTTTCACATTTCTACTGAAACAATAAATAGCAGTACCCTCAACTCAGTTACTGAGTCAAGATAAAACCCCGTGGCCAAAGTAAATTCTGTAGGTTTTGCTCCCTATTTTGCAAGCCTGACCTGTGTTCAGTGGAAATTTAGATATTAATTGGGAAAATGTATTGGTTTTGCTTTATTTTCTTTCGCTGTTCAGTTAAAACTATTTCTTCTATAAATAAGACTGTACTAACTTTTCTCTTTTTCAGAATTACTTGTAATCAGGGGCCCCTGGCTGGCTCAGTCAGCGGAGCATGTGACTCTTGATCTCAGACTTAAAAATTTGAGCCCCACACTGGATATAGAGATTACTTAAAGATAAAAAAAAAATTTTTTTTTAAAGATTTTGAAAGCGAAAGAGCGCACACGCACACACACGAAGTGGGGGGGGGCGGGGGGGGGAAGGAGAGGGAGAAATAGACTCCCTGCTGAGCAGGGAGCCCACTGCAGGGCTCTATCCCAGGACCCAGAGATCATGACCTGAACTAAAGGTAGACGCTTAACGGACTGAACCACCCAACCCAGATGCCCCAAAATAAAAAATTAAAAAAAAAAAAAGATTTACTTATACTCAGTTCTATTTAAGTATTTCCTATCTCTGAAGCTCTACATTTTCATTACCCGTTTGTTCCCAATGCCTATGACAGCATTAACATTCATCCCAGTCACCAAGTTTTTAAAAACTCTCTCTTCAAACACACGTGAATAATCTAATCACTTGAGGTAAACCAGTACTCTGTATAGAAAGTTCCAACTTAAGAGCACAAAAATAATCATTTTCCTCAGGGTTTAATTTTGAGCTTAACATTAAAGGAAATTATTTTGTTGGGTGTTTTTTTTAATTCCATTTTTTTTTAAGATTTTACTTATTTATTTAACAGAGAGAGAGAGAGTGAGAGAGCACAGCAGAGGGAGTGGCAGAAGAAAAGGGAGAGGGAGAAGCAGACTCCCCACTGAACAGGAAGCCCAAAGCAGGGCTTGATCCCAGGACCCCGGGATCATGACCCGAGCCGAAGGCAACCACTTACTGACTGCCCTATTTTGTTAGTTTTTAATAGGAAGTTTCCCCATTTCTTTTAGATCTCAGTAATGACTACCCAGAGGTTTCTCCAGTAAACTACACTAAAATAGATAGCTTTCCAATAACAGGGAAATAATCTGTGCATGAGTCTTCTTTATATATGTGTATGTACACGTATATGTGTGTATGTATATATATATGCGCTAACTTCACGGAAGGTCTCTGAGGGCAATGACAACATTTGAGGTGAAAAGGACTTTATAGAGTTTTACTAATCCCTTAATTTTCAGATGAGAAAAACTAAAATCTGCAGAAGCAAAGTGACTAGCATAAGCCCACGAAACATGCCAATGATGGCAGGGATGGAGACTCTGGTCCCCTGACACCCCGGCCAGTACTCTTTCACTTGGCTGAAAGATGCCTTTCGTGACTTGCCCCAAATTTCAGCACACCCTCACACAAGCACCTTCCAGAGACCGAACTCTTCGGTGAAAAGGAACTAAATCTCAAACTACAGAAAAATTGTAAATTTAGTTCATCAAATTTGTACTCTGAAACATCTGAAAGTAAATTTGCTAATATGATGCTTCATTACCCATAATACTTTAGTGTGTATTTCCTACAAACAAGACCATTTTCCTACATAATCAATTTGCAAATATCAGAATTGTTAACACTGATACATTCTTACAATCCAGGCCCCATTCTATTGTGCCTATTCAGATTCACCCATCATATTTAGTTGTCACATCTTTTTGGATTCCTTCAGTCTGGAACAATTCCTTGGGTTTTTGTTTTGTTTTTTTTTTTTTTACTTTCATGACCTTAACATCTTCAAAGATTATAGGCTAGTTTATTTTGTAGAATATCCCTATACCAGGTTTTTCTGGTGTTGCCTCATGATTAGATTTGGATTATCCTTCAAATTTTAGCTGTCCCTGTTCTAAAGGAAAACATGGAGAGAGCAGAGCTATATATACCAAAACCAAATGAAAGACATGATTTTTTTTTTTAAGTGGGCAAAAGTTAGGACCAGACACTTCATCAATGAAGATATACAACTGGTTAATATGCACAGAAAAAAAAATCATCATTAATCAGGAGGAAAATAAAAAGTGAAATTATAATGCAATACCACTTATAAACTCAATAGATAGGATATAATCAAAGATTTACTAAACCAAGTTTTGGTAAGGCTGTGAAGAAATGAAATGCCTCACACACTGCTGATGAAAATGTAAAATGGTGTATCTGCTTTGGAAAATAGTTTGATGGTTTCTTCAAAAGTAAAAATACAACAATTTTCAAAAGTGTTAAGGTATTAGAGCCAAAGGAAGTCTGAGGAACTGATGAGCCAGAAGGAGACCAAAGAGACAGGACAACTAAATGAAACAAGATTGCTGAGCAGGGTCTCAAGAGTAAGAAGTAATAATGTGTCAGTGTTAATTTCCTGATAGTGATGGTTATATTATGGTTAGGTAGGAGACATTCCCTGTTTGGTAAAAATACACACTGAAGTGTTCTGGTGAGAATGGGGCACTGTATCAACCATTTACTCTCAACTGGTGCAGGGAAAAACCTTTGTACTGTCCTTACAATATTTCTAAACATTTCAGATTGTTTAAAAAGTTACATGTAAAAAAAATTTAAGTGTGTAGCATTAAAAATGTTTACAGAAAAAAAAAATGCCTTCCCCTTTCCACTCTATACTATTAACGTATTTTATAAAAGTTTTCTTCATAGCACTTATCAGTAAGTGAAACATTAGTCTACCTTCACTGAAGAGCTAACTCCTCAAGGTCAGGGACTAAGTTTTGTTTACCACACCATTCTCAGTACCTAGAATAAGGCCAGTACATAGGGTATTCAGATTTGTTCAATGAATTAATTTGTACTCTTATTATGGTTTAAACTAAAATCATTTTACCATCCTCTGCCCCAAAAACACACACAGAGCTTGTCCTATGACCCAGCAACTCCCAAGTAACCAAGAGAAATAAAACCAAATGTCCACACAAAAACTTATAGATGAATGTATAACAGCATTATTCATAACAGACAAAACCCAAAAACTTCCACATGTCCATAATCTGGTATATCTATCCAAGTAATTACTATTTAATGACCAAAAAAAACCCCCAATAAACTACAGATCCTGGCAAGGACACGGATGAATATCAAAACCACTGTAAGTGAAGAAAACACCAGATACAAAAAACCGTATCTTGCATGATTCCATTTTCATGAAAGTTCAAAAACAGGCAAAACAGAAAACAGATCAGGAGTTGCCTGGGGGTGGGAGTGGGAGTGGGAACTGACTGCAAATGACAAGGAGGAACTTTTTGGAATGATGGAAATGTTCTAAAGCTGGATTGTGGTGATGGTTGCACAACTCAGTAAATGTACTAAAAATGATTGAACTGAACACTTAAAATATTATGAATTTTATAGTATATTGATATAGCTATTTTAAAAGGTAGAACGATGGGGCGCCTGGGTGGCTCAGTCATTAAGCATCTGCCTTCGGCTCAGGTCATGATCCCAGGGTCCTAGGATCGAGCCCCGCATTGGGCTCCCTGCTCAGCGGGAAACCTGCTTCTCCCTCTCCCACTCCCCCTGCTTGTGTTCCCTCTCTCGCTGTGTCTCTCCCTGTCAAATAAATAAATAAAATCTTTTAAAAAAATAAAAGGTAGAACGAAAGCTAGACACAGCCTCCTTTTGCTTGCTGTTTGGTCAATTTAAAAAAAAAAAATCAAGTGTCATATAAAAGGATGAACAGGGCTACATCCTGGAAGGGGCTATCAACATTTTAAAAGAGCTTGTTAAGCCAAATTAAGGTCCAAACTGCAAAACCTGAGACCCTAATAATTAGTAGAAGCTGCAACCCTCATATTCTGTCCATTTGTTTGACCCCTCAAAGTTGGCCTTAAAGGGAATTCTCAGAATCTGCATCAGATTCATACCTGGCCATCTCTCCAACACCTAGGATAAGAGATTCTGGGAGTACCTATGCTTGGAAAAACAAATCCATTAATGCTAGTAATTGAAATAATGTTGCAAAATTGAGCTAAGGAGTTTGAATCTGTGTACAGGATACTGACTGGCTGAGAAAAAAACTATTAATTTTCTTAGGCTATCCTACCAACTTTTAGTTGTCAACCACAGTTTTATTTCTTACAATAGAATATGATTCTTAAATAGGGAGGACAACTTTGAGATGGCTTCAAATTCTCAAAAATTATTTTAGGGGACATGTGAGAAAAAAACAAATATGATCTGCTTAGTATAAAAACTGCTCAGAGATGCTTTATTTTCATTTAATAATAAAAAGAATAACCCACTTAAAAAATAGGCTTGTGCATGGGGTGCCTGGCTGGCTCAGTCGGTTGAGCATCCAATTCTTGGTTTCAGCTCAGGCCATGACTGATCTCAGGGTCATGAGATCCAGCCCAGCGTCGGGCTCCATGAGCTCAGCTTAGAGTCTGCTTCAGATTCTTTCCCCCTCCTTTACCCTCCCCCAGCTCCTCCCCCATTCATGCGTTCACTCGCTCGCTCTCTCTCTCTCTCTATATATATTTTTTAAAAGAAAAGGATATTCAAAGAGACTGAGGTGAGAAAGGATCCAGGTCTTGCCAGGCCCATTTACTTCAAGGGAATAATTAGAGCATTAACCAGATACTGAGCACTCAGCACTTCACCTACATACCTCATTTAATCCTCACAATACTGAGGTGTACAGCACTACTCCCTTTCTACAGATGAGGAAAACAAGGCTCAGGTTGGATAACCTGCCATAGCCACATATATAAATGGTGAAAAACCATGCCCTTACCCGCTCCACTGTACAGGCTCCCAGAAAGAAATTAAACCTTGGAGTGAAGGCTGTGGCCGAAGATCAGAATGTTGACCTCAGACAATATGGTCAAGAGGTCACTGAGGGAGGGGCGCCCCAGTGGCTCAGTGGGTTAAGCCTCTGCCTTTGGCTCAAGTCATGATCTCAGCGTCCTGGTATTGAGCCCCCCAGCATTGGGCTCGCTGCTCAGTGGGGAGCCTGCTTCTCCCTCTCCCCCTGCGCCCCCCCCCCCCCCCCCCCCCCGCCGCCGCTGTGCAAATCAATAAAATCTTAAAAAAAAAAAAAGTCACTCAGGGAGTGGTAGGTTCTTAAGTGTTTACTGTTAGGCTACCTAACTTACACATGCTACATATGTATCAAATAACAAATAAAGTTTAAAGATACCACCCAGTTTAGCTGCCAACCCCATAATATCAGAGACAGAAAAACAAAAGAACCCTAAAAGCAAAGCAAAGCTCTTCTGTCTCAACTACTTCTCCCTCTCCTCTCCTCTCTTCCTTCCCCACAGGCTCCAAAAAGCAGGGGAAAATTCCAGCCTGGAGAACAGCAGGGGAAGCAGCACCAAGAACTTGAACCTGGCAAGTCAGCAGTCAATAGGAAACATCTTTTGACTACCCCTACCTCATTCCTCATACCTTAGAGAAGTTCAGCCTTTTCAAATGACTCCACCAGCTGAATGGACCCGAGATGGACACTATCCCAAGCTGGATCAAATTCTCTCCCAGGAATTGGATTCAGAATGCTCTCAGCCTCTGGTTGTCAATGTACTAAAGACACATACCTTGAGGAAGCTAGGATAAGCGCTCTTCTGCCAAATGCATGGGGATGGGGTCAAAGAGAAAAGAAAAAATCCCCAGCTGTGCAGAGATACAGAGTGCAAGAAGATTTTGTAAACATCAAGATAGAGGGAGGTAGGGGAGTTGGTCTATTTTCTAGTTCTTGGTTAAAACCGTATCCTGAAGCTTTAACTGCACTTCCCATCCCTGCAGTACCATGAGAAAGATCCCTGAATCTTAATCATAAACTCACTTTCCACAATTATTTTCTACAAGATAGTACATGAGACACTCCAGCACCTTACACCACCTTTTAATTAGCTAGCTCCAAGTCATTCCTCAGGTCCCAGCTAATACCGCTTCCTCAAGGACATCTTCCTGGACTGCTCAAAACCATCCTAGGGCGCCTGGGTGGCTCAGTTGGTTAAGCGACTGCCTTCAGCTCAGGTCATGATCCTGGAGTCCCGGGATCGAGTCCCACATCGGGCTCCCTGCTCAGCGGGGAGTCTGCTTCTCCCTCTCACCCTCCTCCCTCTCGTGCTGTCTCTCATTCTCTCTCAAATAAATAAATAAAATCTTTAAAAAAACACAAAAACCATCCTAGCTCCACCTTTTATACTCTCCAGTAGCAATGTGCACCTCATCAAACTCAGTAAAAGTTATTCCTTTCCTGTTGCAGTAAACACCACAGAGTAAAACTACCTCTTCTGTTCACCACTTTGATCCTATTGCCTAGCACATAGGTCAACTACCCACTTGATACTATTAAGTGAATGGAAATCAAGAAACGGACGGAGGTAAGCAGAATGGATGAGAAGAAATCAACACTATCTTCCGGATAAAAAGTAAGTTTGACCCTACCTCTCTCATCCTTTCCAGGTATCCAGTTTTTCCCTCTTCTACCTCTCTACAGGCCCAAGTCATCTATGACGATTATCATTTCATACTTTGGTGCCAATGCATTCAAGAATCTGGGCTAGGGGGCGCCTGGGTGGCTCAGTCGTTAAGCGTCTGCCTTCGGCTCAGGTCATGATCCCAGGGTCCTGGGATCGAGCCCCACATCGGGCTCCCTGCTCCCCAGGGGGCCTGCTTCTCCCTCTCCTACTCCCCCTGCTTGTGTTCCCTCTCTCACTGTGTCTCTCTCTGTCAAATAAATAAAATCTTTAAAAAAAAAGAATCTGGGCTATAGGAAGCATGTTTCCAGGTCGCTTGGTGTAACAGAGTAAAGCCCAATAAATAAATAAATAAATAACCCACTCACAGGTTTGGGGTCGAGATAAATCTCAGTTCTGCTATATATTTATTGGCTGTGAACCTTGGACAAATTACATGAGACCTGGTTTCCTTATCTATAAAGTGAAAACAAAAAAATTACCTCAAAGATGAGAATGAAAATGAACTTGGAACCACAATGACCTAAAACAAGGTAGGCATGCAACTAACGTCAGTTAATTGATCATGGCACACCCCTACACCCTACTTCCCAGCTCCTACTGGCCATGGATTCAGAACACAGAGACTGTCCTAAGACTGAGAATCCGAAAAGGACCTTGGAGAATATCTATCCTGCTGGCTTTCCAATGTGAGGAAGCCCCAAGTAGTGAAAGAGAAACAAAAGGGAAAAAACAGCATCTCAGGGTTAGATGAGTGGGTAGAGTGAACTGGATACAGGGTGAAACAGATCTGGATGTTTGTTGGGGAACCAGTTTTTTTGTTGTTTTTTTTTTAAGATTTTATTTATTTATTTGACAGAGAGAGACACAGCGAGAGAGGGAGCACGAGCAGGGGGAGTGGGAGAGGGAGAAGCAGGCTTCCCGCTGAGCAGAGAGCCTGATGCGGGGCTCGATCCCAGGACTCTGGGATCATGACCTGAGCTGAAGGCAGATGCTTAACGACTGAGCCACCCAGGCGCCCCGAGGAATCAGCTTTTAATTAGCAGGTACCTTAATGTGAACAAGGTAGAGAATAAATTATGTATGGTTTCTAAGAAAACTTGGATGCTTTTCATAAAAAACTTTTCATAAATACTTGAGAAGTGAAAACCTACAAATTAAATTCATGGAAATGGCTTATCAGTTATAGCTAACCACCAGATTTCTACCATCAACAGGGATGTTATTAATATCAAAATTAATTTCATTGAGCTACTTGTACTCAAAACTGTTCAGAAACATTGAATTTTCATTGCTCATGTAAAATGGTGTACTCAGATCTTTGAGCTCCCAAAATCGTACAAGACACTTCTTTATTAAATGTTAACAAGCAAAACTAAGAATCTGAATCCAGATCCACTTTTAAGTCTTGAGCTTCTAGAGATGATACACACTACTGCTGGTCTTGCCTTTCAAACAGGTGGTACGAATACCCAGCAGTTTCAGGAAGGGAGGGAGTGCTGCAGCCGACAGTAGTAAGGGTAAGTTTATGGAGAAGATGAGCCTTAGAGGAACACAGGACCTGATCAGGGCCCAATGTTTCTTGGGGGTGGGCTGGAGGGGTGCACAACTATCATCTTGACAGGATGATTCTCCAGCACAGGGACTGTACCATGCACTGTAGGTTGTTTAGCATACCTGCCTCCACCATATACACATGGAAGGCCTATAATATTCCCCAATTAGGGCGCCTGGGTGGCTCAGTTGGTTGAGCGACTGCCTTCGGCTCGGGTCATGATCCTGGAGTCCCGGGATCGAGTCCCGCGTCGGGCTCCCTGCTCTGCGGGGAGCCTGCTTCTCCCTCTGGCCCTCCCCCCTCTCATGTGCTCTCTCTCTCTCATTCTCTCTGTCTCAAATAAATAAATAAAAATATTTAAAAAAAAAAAAAATATTCCCCAATCAATGTAACAACCAAAAAACAAAACCCATATACATTTCAAAATGCCCCTGGAAAAGGGATAGAAGTTACACCCACTGAGTAACCCAAGATAAGAAGGAAGAGAAAGTAAGCACAGCAGGTGGAAAGCATAAGAGACACAAAGAGGGGAACATAATTCACAAAATTTGACGAGGAACTGGCAGAGACAAGGCCATCTTTTAATAACTCTCACTTACAAAATCAAGTCTACTCCTCAGTAAACAATGTCCTTTAGGATTTGGCCCTGTCCATCCCAGCTGTCAACAGCTTTGTCCTTCAGACACGCTACACTCCTGCCATCCCAAAAAACTTGTGGTTTTCCTGACCTGATGTGCTGCCTTTGCATGTACATTCTCCTCTACCTAGAATGCACATCTCAAGGTGAATTCCTAGTCATACTACAACACCCAGGTCAAAAGTCTATGAAGCCATACAAAGACAGTCCCATATCACTCAGGCCTTCTTTTTCTCACAGCACTACACACATTCTTTCTGAATGGACTGGTATATTCTCTTTACTACTCCATCCAACCACTTGGACTAAAGGATACTAAAAGGCAGGGACTGTGTAAATCCTGGCACATAATAGGTGCTCAATAAATATTTTGAGTGAATGACCTTGCGTGAGAAGTTTTTTATTTTTTATTTATTTATTTTTAAAGACTTTATTTATTTATTTGATAGAATGAGAGAGCACAAGCAGGGTGAACAGTAGAGGGAGAGGGAGAGGGAGAGGGAGAAGCAGGTTCCCCGCCAAGCAGGGAGCCCGATGCGGGGCTCGATCCCAGGACCCTGGGATCATGACCCGAGCCGAAGGCAGAGGCTTAACCATCTGAGCCACCCAGGCGCCCCGAGTGGAAAGTTTTTTAAAAGGCTAAAAAGAGGGGCGCCTGGGTGGCTCAGTCATTAACTGTCTGCCTTCGGCTCAGGTCGTAATCCCAGGGTCCTGGGATCGAGCCCCGCATCAGGTTCCCTGCTCCGCGGGAAGCGTGCTTCTTCCTCTCCCACTCCCCCTGCTTGTGTTCCTGCTCTCGCTATCTCTCTGTCAAATAAATAAATAAAAATCTTAATAAATAAATAAAAATAAAAGGCTAAAAAGAGGGGCACTAGGTGGTCCAGTCATTGGGCACCTTGCCTTCGGCTCGGGTCATGGTCCCAAGTCCCAGGGTCCTGGGATCAAGCCCCACACCGGGCTCCCTGCTCAGCAGGAAGCCTGCTTCTCCTTCTCCCACTCCCCCTGCTTGTGTTCCCTCTCTCGCTGTGTCTCTCTCTGTCAAATAAATAAGTAAAATCTTAAAAAAACTAAAAACCTTAAAATAAAATAAGAGGCTAAAAAGAGGGCGCCTGGGTGGCTCAGTTGGTTAGCATCTGCCTTTGGCTCGGGTCATGATCCCAGGGTCCTGGGATGGAGCCCTCCATCAAGCTCCCTGCTCAGCAAGGAGTCAGCTTCTCCCTCTCCCTTTGCCCCTCCCCCTGCTTGTGTGTGTGCGCATGCACTCGCTCTCTAATAGATAAAATCTTTTAATAAATAAATAAATGGCTAAAAAGCGGGGCGCCTGGGTGGCACAGCTGAGCACCTGACTCGGTTTCAGCTCAGGTCATGATCCTGGGGTCCTGAGATTGAGCCCCACGTCGGGCTACAGGCTCAGTGCAGAGTCTGCTTGGGATTCTCTCTCCCTCTCCCTCTGCCCCCCTCACTTGTGCTCGCTCGCTCTCTAAATGCAAAATCTTTAAAAAATAAAATACAAGGCTAAAATGTGATACAAGCAAAAGCAGGTAATAGGTATTTCCTATTGAAAAGTGTATGAAAACATACACTTTCTCAACTTTGACCTTTGGTTGAGTATCATTTAGGAACCAGACAGACTGGGATGCACTATCACTTACTAGCTGTGTATCCTTGGGCAAGTTAACTAATCTCTCTGTCTCAAGTTTCCTCACTTTTGTACAAAGTAACCATGTTTGCAGTGTGGTTGTGAGGATTAACTGACCCATATAAAACAAAGTGTTGACTAAATGGTAGTTCTACTAGTCTGCCATAATCAAAAAGCCTTAATAAGACAAGATATTGTACCATTTGGAAGGTGATCACACTGAAATTTTGCTTGCAACCATCTTTTTTTAGGAGAGTTGAAAATCAACAAGTCCAATAGCTTGTCTTCAAGTTGCATTGTCTGTCCTCTATAGTATCCAAGGTCAATCCCTTATGACCACAGTCTTCTTGGCTCCTTTGATGATATGCACTCCTGGTTGTCTGGTCTCTCTAGCCACACTTCCTCTGTCCTCTTCTGTTACTGGCCCTCTGTTGACACCTAAAGTCAGGCATTCCTTTGGCTCAGTTCTCACATCCCCCCGCCCCCATCTTATCCACTCTCAAAGTATCTCTATTTCAATTAGTATCTCTATGGAGATAACCCAATGATCTCGCAATCATATTCAGAAAGTGTTTCAAACTCAACTTACTCAAAATACTTATCTTAATTAATAAATGATCAAGCATATACAGCTTCAGTTTCTCCTCTCATACATTTTTTTTTCCTGATTCTAATATGTCTCACCAGTCCTAAGGCTCTCATTCCTTTGCCTACCTCTTAAAAATATTTGTCAAGGGGGAGCGCCTGTGTGGCTCAGTGGGTTAAGCATCTGCCTTCAGCTCAGGTCACGATCCCAGAGCTCCGGGATCAGGTCCCACATTGGGCTCCCTGCTCAATGGGGAGTATGCTCCTCCCCCTAATCGTGCTCTCTCATAAACAAATGAAATCTTAAAAAAAATATTTGTCAAGGGGGCATCTGGGTGGCACAGTCGGTTAAGCATCCAACTCTTGGTTTCAGCTCAAGTCATGATCTCAAGAGTCGTGAGATTGAAACCTGAGTCACACTCCCAGTCAGCAAGGAGTCTGCTTAAGACTCTCCCTCTGCCCCTCCCCCTTGCGCACGCTTGCACTCACTCTCTCCCCTCCCTCTAAGATAAATAAATAAATCTTTAAAAAAAATTTGGTTTACCTCTGTGGTCTTCCTGTTCTACCTCAGTTCTTAACCTTTCTGGGACAATGGATCCCTTTGAAAATCTACTGAATGTATGGAGTGTTTACTAAAAAGATGAATATACACATC
The DNA here is from genome assembly GCF_002201575.2 of Neomonachus schauinslandi. Lineage (NCBI taxonomy): Eukaryota > Metazoa > Chordata > Mammalia > Carnivora > Phocidae > Neomonachus > Neomonachus schauinslandi. The sequence continues at coordinate 66,214,841 of NC_058416.1, forward strand.
TGCTTGCAATTTCACCTCGTTGGTCACCTCAGATAAGAATGTGCTCTTCCGGGGCGCCTGGGTGGCTCAGTCGGTTAAGCGACTGCCTTCGGCTCAGGTCGTGATCCTGGAGTCCCGGGATCGAGTCCCACATCGGGCTCCCTGCTCGGCGGGGAGTCTGCTTCTCCCTCTGACCCTCCCCCCTCTCATTCTCTCTCTCTCAAATAAATAAATAAAATCTTTAAAAAAAAAGAATGTGCTCTTCCATGCAAGACTACCACTTTCATAAATTTTCATCTCCAGATTCTACTTCCCTCTTCTAAATTTCAAGATGCCTCCTGGAAATAGCTAAATGGCCTACAGTCATCACAACTTAGTAAGTCTCAACTCACTATTTCTCCCTAATAAACCTGCTTTGTCTGCAGTATTTCTTCCCTGATAACAGCAAAACCATCCTCCCAGGCTCCCAAAATAGAAGCCTTGGAATTAACAAATATACCCATATCCAAATTCAAAAATCCTTGTCTCAGAAATCCCTCTTAAATCCAAATCCCACCTCATTAAGACTCTTACCCTTCTAGATCTCATCATCCTTTGCTTCCTCCCATACTTGCCATAATTCAGTCTTTCTACCATTCTTCTGATAAAGAGCCCATATGGATTTTTTTTTTTTAAGATTTGATTTTTAAGTAATCTCTACACCCAACGGTGGGCTCACACTTACAACCATGAAATAAAAAGTCACATGCTCCACTGAATGAGCCATCCAGGCACTCCATGAATTCTTTTTTTCTTTTTTTTAAAGATTTTTATTTATTTATTTGACAGAGAGAGACACAGCGAGAGAGGGAACACAAGCAGGGGGAGTGGGAGAGGGAGAAGCAGGTTTCCCGCGGAGCAGGGAGCCGATGCGGGGCTCGATCCCAGGATCCTGGGACCATGACCTGAGCCAAAGGCAGATGCTTAACAAATGAGCCACCCAGGCGCCCCTCTTTTTCTTTTTTTAAAGTAGGCTCCATGCTGGGCATGAACTCATGACACTGAGATCAAGACCCGAACTGAAATCAAGAGTTGGACACTTAACCAACTGAGCCACTTAGGCACCCCCCATGGATTCTATCTTAATAAGGTCTCTCAACATCTCCATCTATTACCTTCCAATACCACTATATCACTTCACCTCTAGACAGTTACAATAGCTTAATTGTAACATCACAGTTTTTTCTAGATCACTTCCACCAGTGTTGATCTACCCCCCCCCAAAATCTCAGAATTGACCATATGACTGCCTGTTTTCAAAATCATTGATGCTTCTTCATTGCACAAATATAGAATCAAACTCAGTTTTGCCTTCAGAGTCCTCTACCATTTGCTACCTACTTTTCCAGGATTAGATTCCACAGCTCAAACTGTCACTTGAGCCTATTATCCATCAAAATCATAACCACTCTTAAAATACCCAACTCAAACTCCACTCTTCATCTTTTAATACCCTCCATACAATGATTAGGAAAGGGCTCTGCACAAAAAAGGAAAAATTCCTAATTGCCTGAAAATCTTCAAATGTCTGGAAGCGTTACATTTTTAAAAATATCGCTATTTAAATAACATTTCATTCAAGAAACCCTCCATAAACCCAGCATTCTTTTTTTTTTTTTTTAAGATTTTATTTATTTATTTGACAGAGAGACACAGTGAGAGAGGGAACACAAGCAGGGGGAGTAGGAGAGGGAGAAGCAGGCTTCCCATGGAGCAGGGAGCCCGATGCAGGGGATCCCAGGACCCTGGGATCATGACCTGAGCCAGAAGGCAGACGCTTAAAGACTGAGCCACCCAGGCGCCCCAAACCCAGCATTCTTAATCAACATTTATTAAATGCTAATAATGTGCAACATAGATTACATTCTTACTAAGATGAGGAGTAAAAGCTATAACCTGGACCGAGGATTCTACTTCCAATTATACTTGTTTTTGGATTTTAGGAAAGGAAAATTACTGTAAAAGTACTCAGCATCTCCCCCGATAGAGACTTGGAAGATCAAGTATGTCTACAGCAATGACAGAAATAGCTACCCTATCTAAATTATCTTCAGACTAGTAAGAATCTCTCAGGAGAAAAAAGAAAAAAACCCTTTCAATTAAAGTATCCTAAACCTAAAGATTTTCTTTCAGTCCACATTTTAGATGTTAAATTTTTTAAGAAAGCTGAAGGACGTTATGGACAATTCTGAACCTCTCCTGACACGTGTTTACTAGCATACTTACCAGCCGGTGCAATAGCAATCAGATGTATGACAGAGAAGTGATGCTGTGGGCAGTACTTTCTAGGGCCTTATTTCTTTTAGACCTAATTTAATTCCTCTTTTGGCTCCTAAACCTCTGAGTTCACATTAATTTTCACAGTTGTATATGTGAAGCATTTTGCTCAAGAGAATGAAAATAGTCAAGATTCAATTACTCTTTTTAAAATTTAACTAGTCTATCTAAGATACTCATTAAAACATGCCCTTTATGGCATTTCTATAATCACAATCATTCAAATTTGAATACATTTCTAAAATAGACTTGCTTACAACAGTAAAATATGCCAAACTCTAAAGCTATTAATAACACTATTTAAAGACAGCAGGGTATAATGGAAAGAGCTGCAGCACTTGAGACAGGATCTCAGTCTACGATCTCCAGTCTCTCTAGTTGTATGACCTGAAGAATTTGCTTCACCTCGAAATACTTTCTCCCCTGAAAGAGGGATATCACCACCTTTCCTCCTTCGAGGTGGCTGTTCAAATAAAATGAGATAATATACCTAGTACAGTACCTGCCACCAAGTGTTCAATAAATATTAGTTTGCCTCCTTCACTCAGCACAAGACACACTCACAAGAAGAAATAGGTGTAAGGGAGTCTACACTTCCATAAGTCTTCATCAGCACAAAATACAGCTAATTCTATAAAAAGAACCAGGAACGTTTCTGGAGGATATGGATCAAGATAAGGGAGGGTGCATGTAATTCTGCAAGAACTCCATTAAAGCTGCATATATACTGACCACTAAAACATTAACAGGAAAAGTCCACAACAATTGTGCTAAAACGTCTGAATACATTTACGCTGTTAAGAGAGCTCACTCGGGGTAAAGAAAAAAAGTGAAATTAGGCCCAACTCCAAACGACTCTTTAATAAATCAAGAGAGCAGTGCGGGCTTATCCTTCCTGAAACGCAAACAGTAGGGTATTAAAATCCATTTTAAAAACTTCAAGATTAAAATATTTCACAACTAACAGTGATGCTACTGACGCTTTTTATAGAAAGTCTGCGCAGGAGAATACCGTTAGCACTACTGAAGATATTTAATGAAAGCCGTTCTCAAAATACAGGCGAAGGGAAGAAGGTAATTATTTCGGCGTTCTGCACACATGCCGAGGCGAAGCGCTTTTAAGACCGCGGCCAACACCACCACCAAGCTTCTGAAGGAATTCCCAGCTCTACAATTGGATGTCAAAAAGAAGGCCACGATGCTAGCAAACCGGGGGGTTGAGGGGACGCGGGACCCCTTCCGTTCCCTTCCCGGGGTCCTGGCTCTAAAATCCGCGCTGCGCCTGAATCTGGGGGTCCCCGGGTACTGGCCTCCGCCCCCTATGCCCCTCCCCGCGGCAAGCGAAGGCCGGCCCGCGAAACGCCGCGAGCAACACCCAAACCCCGACCAGCCCCCGGGCCCCGCCCGAGGCCTCTGGCGCACCGACGACGGTGAAACCAAGAGTTGGGGTCGCGGCGGCCCGGGAGGCCGGGGCGCGGACGAGGCCACGGCTGCGTCCTCTGCGTCCCCGGGCGATGGGGTGGGCGGGCGTGGCCGGGCCTGCGGGCGGGCGCGGACACTCACCACACCATGCCGTAGGCGCCCTCGCCGATGTACGAGAGGTTGGTGTAGCGTGGCCCTACATCGAACACCTGCCCGCGGACCATCTCCGGGCCCGCGCCCGCCGCCGCCGCCGCCGCCGCCATGTTGGCTGCCGGGCCGCCGCCGCCGCCTCCGCCGCGAAGGGCTCGACGTTCCGCGGCCGCCGCTCGGCCCACGCCGCACCTCCCGGAGGGACCGCGCCGCTGCGGATGCAGCTGCGGACGCCGACCGGGAAGGAGCAAGGAGGGCACGGTTTAGGACAGCCGAAGAGGTTACGGCCACTCGGACCGACTGCCGGCCTGCCTGACTGACTGACGGGCGGGCCGGCGGGCGGAGGGAGGGGCGCGCGCCGAGGAGGGCGCCGGGGCGGAGCCAAGAAGCGTGCACGCGGATTGGCTCCCCGCCGTCTGGGGGCGGGGCTGCGCGGGCCAGCGGAAGCGAGGAGGTCGGGGCGGAGCACTGCGGCGGCGACAGAGTCACCGCCCTGCTTGGTCACGTGCGCTCGCGGGGGCGTTGGCGCGGGAGGCGGCTCTCGAGACGCCGAAGGACACCGAGGCTTCGGGACGGGAGCCGTAACACTGAGCCTGAGAGACTGTCGGGGCAGGGAAAACCCCGGAGCGCGGTACTGACTGAGCCGGGGAACGACCTGGGACCGCGCGTGAGGGACGCCGACGCGCCACACACCGGCCGCAGGCCTGCGGCAGGCCTCCGCGACTCCGTACCCCACACACAAACTTAGAGGCTTCGAGACAAGGACAGGAATCGAAAGGCAAGACCGAGACCGCGAAAGATATTTGCATACTGAGAAAGTGTGAAACACAAAGGTTGAGACTAAAGCGAGAGACTCAGGAACCAGGGTTGTTGAGCATCTACGTTCCTGGGCATCCACATTCTAGAGTGAGGATATAGACAGGTAGATAAGAAAGAAAGGAAGGAAGAGAGGTAAAAAAAAATATTCAAGTTGTAGTAAGTACTGTGAAGAAATATAAAGCAGGGTAAGGGGTCAGAGGGTAGTGGAGAATCAGAGACTGAGACCCAGATTGGTACAGATGGGCAGAATCTCAGGACATACCAAAACATGAATGCAAAGGTGGAAACACCAAAACCAAAACATTAAGATCTAGAGAAAATGAGAAACACTGGGGCCCTGAAGTACTCAAAAACAGCAGAGGATGAAAAATAAAAATAAATCCTAAAGCTTGGGAATACCAAGAATAGCTAAGACAATAAAACAATGAAACAGCCACTGCTTCTGAGCATTTCCCAGGCCATCTTTGAAGGGGGAATAGGGATGTAAGATCCTGCATCTCAATTATCCAACACTGTGATCTTGAAAGCCCTCAACTCTGGACTTCTAGATGTCAGCAAAGTTCAGTCTCAAAGGTAAATAGGCAAATCATGTAAAAACCTGGTAGGAAAAAAATATGTGACACATGAAATAAGAAAAGTGCTAGCGCCAAAAATTACTCCTTTGAAATATATTTAGTCCACTAAGCAGAACCCAGTTTTAGAATACACCTAATTTTTATTCTTTTTTTTTTTTTTTTTAAGATTTTATTTATTTGAGACAGAGAGAATGAGAGAGAGAGAGCACATGAGAGGGGGGAGGGTCAGAGGGAGAAGCAGGCTCCCTGCCGAGCAGGGAGCCCGATGCGGGACTCGATCCAGGGACTCCAGGATCATGACCTGAGCCGAAGGCAGTCGCTTAACCAACTGAGCCACCCAGGCGCTCCCTAATTTTTATTCTTGATTATAAGAGAACATTGCATCTTTTAAAGAACAGGCCAAGATAAATGGGGAGTACTATGAAATTAAAACCACAATAACCAAAGTAAAATTCAATAGTTAATGCAGTAAAAAGTAGATTTAACAATGCAGAAGAGCAAATCAGCAATATAGAAGATAAACATAAGAAATACTCAAAGTGGTGGAATTCTTTGAGAAAAAATGAGTAGGAGAACGTCATGAAGATTCAAGCTATAGGCGTCCCTCAAAAGAAGACAGAGTAAATCAATTACAGGCAATAATTTATATGATAATAAAATTTTCCTTAGGTCTAAAAAGATCTGAGTACAGGTAGAAATTTGAGTAAATTCACTGGGATCTAGAAAAATTAATAAGCAGAAACTAACTTCAAGACGTAATCTGGAAAATTTCTTATATTTCAGGGATAGAGAACAAACACAGTATCCAATAAGAAAAAAATATATTTATTTTAAAAACTTTGTTTTTTTCAGATTCTTCCTTTGTAATAAGCAAAAGGAAAATGGGACAAGACTGACAGCACTCTGAGGTGGTAGGTTGTAACCTTCCTTGGATGGTTTCATTCTCTCCAATCCTGAATTCCTCCCAGGTCTTCAACCATTGCTCAGAATCCCATTCCTGAACTCCAGGCCAGCTTGTCTACCTGAACATCTTTATGTGATATCTCCACGGGTGCTTCAGCTCCACATATCCAACTTGCCCATGGTTAGCTGCAGGAAGAGTGCCAGAGGGTTTCAATCTTGGCTGCTCCACTTACTACTTGTATGACCTTGACCTCAGTTTCCTCACTCTTAAAATGACAATCACAATAGTACCTACCTCATAAGTTTTTTGTACAGAATAAATATGTAAAGAACCTGGCACATAGCAAGTACTTAATAAATGTTATCTATTATTGTTATGTACCCCACCCAAACCTGTTCCTCATCTTGTATCTGTGGATAGCATCACCACCCAGATACTCAAACTGGAAATTTGAGTATGATCCTGAACAACTCATTTTCCCTCGTTGCCAACTCTCCCCCCATCCAACCAATCAATCACAAACTCCTGTAATTCTGTTTCGTTAATATTTCTGAAACCCTGGGGCTGGCTCAGTTGGTGGAACATGCGACTTTTGATCTCGGGGTTGTAAGTTCAGGCCCCACATTGGGTATAGAGGTTACTTAAAAATAAAATCTTTGGGTGCCTGGGTGGCTCAGTCATTAAGTGTCTGCCTTCGGCTCAGGTCATGATCCCAAGGTCCTGGGATCGAGTCCCGCATCAGGCTCCCTGGGGAGCCTGCTTCTCCCTCTCCCACTCCCCCTGCTTGTGTTCCCTCTCTCGCTGTGTCTCTCTCTGGCAAATAAATAAATAAATAATCTTTAAAAATAAACAAATAAATAGAATCTTTAAAAATAAAGATAATAATAATATTTCTGAAATCCTTGCTACTCAAAGTATGGTGTCCAGACCAGCAGCATCAGCATTATGTGGGAGTTTGTTGGGAATGTGGCATCTCAGGCCGTACCCCAGAACTACTGAATTAGGATCTGCATTTTAACAAGATCCCCAGGTGGTTTGTGTGCATATTAAACTTCGAAAAGCACTATTTATTTTTATTGAGGTATAACTGACATACAACATTACATTAGTTCAGGCGTACAACATAATGATTCAATATGTATAAATACTGTGAAATGATCACCGTAAGTCTAGTTAACTCCAAGCATCACACATGGTTACAGACTTTTGAAAAGCACTGTTTTAAACGTACCCACTTCATCCCCACTGCCATTCTGCTACTTTAAAGCCTGCTGCATCAACTCTCTCACCTTAGAGTACCACGATAACCTCAGTCCTTCTGCTTTCAGTGTTGCCCATCTCCAATTGCTTCTCTTTGTACCCAGATCAATCTTTCCATGACATATTTGACTATGTCTTTTTCCCTCTTAAAGCAAATCAGTGGCTCCCCATTGCCCTCAGAGTGAGGCCTTTGCCGACCACCCCTCCACCCCAGCTCAGCTTAATCTCCTTACCTTCCATGTTTTGGCCAGATTGGACTACTCTCAGTTCTCTCTTTTCTTTCATTCTCACCACATACCAATCTCTCTTCCTGTAACATGTTCTCTTTTTAGTCTTCCAGCATTCGTGGATGTTTTAAAGCCACCACACTATCATAGCATGATGCATCTGACCACTAATTTTCTCCAGAGAACTTCTCTTGCCTGGTTCCATGGGTGCTCAGTAAACTTATGATGAGAGTTTGGCCTGTTGTGGTTTTCAACAGGTTAAGTCCACTAACCAGAGGACAGCCCTGTTCAGGTCCTTTGGCAATTACTATTTATTTTAAGATGGGAATTAGATATACATCAGTCTCTGCTGAGTCAGGTTAGCATGAGCCAGGCCCAGAGGGAACAACCATCTAGCTACACTGACAGCAACAAATATTTGGAAGCACAAAGCTGAGAACTAGGTTCTGGAACACTGTGAGACCATATGAAATCACTATCTAAGTACAAAACCCTGCGTAGAGGGGCACCTGGGTGGCTCAGTCGGTTAATCATCTGCCTTCAGCTGCAGTCATGATCCCAGGGTCCTGGGATCAAGCCCCACATCGGGCTTCCTGCGCAGGGGGAGCCTGCTTCTCCCTCTCCCTCTGCCACTCTCCCTGCTTGTGCTCTCTTGCACATGCTCTCTCTCTGTCAAATAAATAAATAAAATCTTTAAAAAACAACAACAAAACCCTGCTTAGATGGGCAGCTGACCACCTGGATGTCTTCTATGTTGTCTGTCTAGAGTGGTGACAATTCACAGATCTGTAGAATCTTAGAAAACCATGGGTGTCTGTTATTTTTGCCTGCCCAGCATCAACTCCTCCTTGTGGAGGCAACAACCCAATTTTTCTTTGGTGAACTGTCCCTTCTATACTCTTATATGGTTTGGAGGGCTGGCCCCACCCCCAAATGAAGTATAAGCATGTGACCCAGGGCTCCCCAATCAGAGTCACAGACATTGGTTCAAAGGATGGGCATGTGACCTAATCCAGGCCAATGACACTTGGCTCAGACTTTTACAGAAACAATTGGAAAAAGAGTGCTCCCTTTCTGCTGGGGTTCTAGGGCAGTGAGTATGAGTTGGAGCAAAACATGCCACGATGTGAAAAATGCCCTTTGAGAATGAAGGCAAGATAGGGAAAGCAGAGTCCGGAAATGGAGACAATTTCCTGATGACACATTTTGAGGCCATATTCAACTGAATCTGGACTTCACAGGATCATGAGCCAATATATTCCTTTTTTTACTGTAGTCAGTTTGAAGTAGGTTTCTGTCACTTGAAACCACAAGAGTTTCTGATTAATACACTACCCAATTAACTCCCTTTTCTGCAAAAATTGCTCAGAATTGTATAATAAGCCACTGAGACATGAATCAGAAACTCATGAATGATTAAATGAGGGGAAAGAACTGGCAATAAGCCTTGAAACTAGCTAAAGATAGAGAGATAACGGAATAAAAACACCACTCAGTAGAGACTGTTTGATGCTGATAAGTTGAAATAATCTTTGTTGCTATGGTAACAAACTGCAAAAGAAAAAACTGAGTAAGAGGATTTTGTAAAAATTGGATTTTTAACCTCAGATTAATACAATGAAAACCAGAAAGGAAGAAATAGGGTAGAAAAAGCAAGTCATTAAGTCTTTGTTTTACATACAGTGAATATAAAAGTTATTTTATTTTATTTATTTTTTAATTTTTTAATTTATTTTTTGACAGAGAGAGACAGCAAGAGAGGGAACACAAGCAGGGGGAGTGGGAGAGGGAGAAGCAGGCTTCCCGCAGAGCAGGGAGCCCAATGCGGGGCTCAATCCCAGGACCCTGGGACCATGACCTGAGCCGAAGGCAGATGTCTAACAACTGAGCCGCCCAGGCGCCCCAAAAGTTATTTTAAAAATAGTATAATTTCACATATTTTTCACTGTAAGAAGCCATACGTCTGTTTTATAAATTATTATAACAGATAAAAGGGAAAATGTAATTCATGCAGCAAAAATCAAGAGCCTTTACCAAGAAGTGTACCAGACACTTTTGTCACATTGTAAATGGAAAAGAAATAGCAAAGAATCATAAAAAATGACTTCAAGGCAAGGGAAAGAAAAGCAAAATTAAACTATTGGGACTACACCAAAATAAAAAGCTTTGCACAGCAAAGGAAACCATCAACAACAAAAAGGCAACCTACTGAATGGGAGAAGGTATTTACAAATGATATATCCAATAATGGGTCAATATCCAAAATATCAAAAGAACTTATACAACTCAACACCAAAAAAATAAATAATCTTATTTGAAAATAGAGAACATAAATAGACATTTTTCCAAAGAAGACATACAGATGGCCAACAGATACATGAAGAGATGCTCAACATCACTCATCATCTGGGGAATGCAAATCAAAACTGCAATGAGATAATTACCTCACACCTGTCAGAATGGCTAAAATAAAAAACACAAGAAACAAGTGTTGGCAAGGATGTAGAGAAAAAGGAATCTTTATGCACTGCTGGTAGAAATGAAATTGAGGTACAGCTATGCTGGAAAATGGTATAAGTTAAAGGTTCTTCAAAAAATTAAAAAGAGGGATGCCCGGCTAGCTCAGTTGGTAGAGCATGTGACTTTTGATCTTGGGGTTTTAGGTTCAAGCCCTGTGTTGGGTGTAGAGATTACTTAAAAATAAAATCTTTTTCAAAAAATTAAAAAGAGGATTATCATATGATCCAGTAATTCCACTACTGGAATAATGGAAATCTTACTTCAGCCATAAAAAAGAATGAAATCTTGTCATTTGCAACAACATGGATGGACCTAGAAGGTATAATGCTAAGTGAAATAAGTCAGTCAAAGACAAATACCATATGATTTCATTCATATATGGGGAATTTAAGAACCAAAAGGAATGAACAAATAAAAAAGACAAAAAAACAGACTTTTTTTATATGTAAAGATTTCATTTATTTATTTGAGAGAGTGAGTGAGAGCACAACTTGGGTGGGGAGGAGCAGAGAGGGCGAGAAGCAGACTCCCTGCTGAGCGGAGTCACCCAGGCACCAAAAAAATATTTATTTATTTATTTATTTATTTATTTATTTATCTATTTATTTATTTATTTAAGATTATTTATTTGACAGAGAAAGAGAGAGAGAGCACAAGAAGGGGGAACGGCAGGCAGAGGGAGAAGGAGAAGCAGGCTCCCCTCTGAGCAGGGAGCCTGATGTGGGACTCGATCCCAGGACCCTGGAATCATGACCTGAGGCGAAGGCAGCCGCTTAATGGACTGAGCCACCCAGGCGCTCCCCCCCAAAAATTTTTTTAAATCACTGAAGACAGAGTTTCACCACAGAATGAAGAGTTAAAAAAAAAAAAATCAAAACACCAGAATATTAGTATTAGATGATGGAAGTTAGACTAGGTGTAACAAATAAGGCAAATGTAAATAAATAGAAAAATGTAAATAGGGGCACCCCAGTGGCTCAGTCGTTAAGCATCTGCCTTCGGCTCAGGTCATGGTCCCAGGGTCCTGGGATCGAGCCCCACATCGGGCTCCCTGCTCCGTTGGAATTCTGCTTCTCCCTCTCCCAATCCCCCTGCTTGTGTTCCCTCTCTGTCAAATAAATCAATAAAATCTTGAAAAAAAAAATAAGAAAGAAAAATGTAAGTAGCTAATGTTCTCATATAAAAATAGGAAAATCTCAGAATGGATCAAAAGACAAACTCTGAATATGCACTGTTGTTAAAAAAAAAAAAGTGCTAGAAAATACATATAGTAAAGAAAGGCACTGGGCACCTGGGTGGCTCAGTCGGTTAAGCATCCGACTCTTGATCTCAGCTCAAGTCTTGATCTCAGGGTTGTGAGTTCAAGCCCTGAATTGGGCTCCATGCTAGATATGGAGCCTACTTAAAAACAAACAAATAAAATAAAATAAGATAAAATAAAATGGTATTGTGAAACCAAATGTACCAAAAAACATAGCAACATCAAACAGGAAACAATAATCTTTAGAAATACAAGTAATGGGGGCACCTGAATGGCTCAGTCCGTTAAGCGTCTGCCTTCAGCTCAGGTCATGATCCCGGGGGTCCTGGGACTGAGCCTTGCATCAGGCTCCCTGCTCAGCGGAGAGCCTGCTTCTCCCTCTCCTGCTTCCCCTGCTTGTGCTCTCTCTCTCTCTCTCTGTCAAATAAATAAATAAAATCTTTTTTAAAATACAATAGAAACACAGTTATTGTAAACTATGTTCTATACCATTCAGACTGTGACATATAAAACAACAATAAAGATCAATTCAATAATAGACTTGATAAGGCATAAAAATACAGGCTGAATTCTACGCCTACATAAAATATAAAAAAGTATCCTAAGGGGGCGCCTGGGTGGCTCAGTTGGTTAGGCGACTGCCTTCGGCTCAGGTCATGATCCTGGAGTCC